>NC_133930.1:72691821-73044428 GCF_964199755.1 Larus michahellis
CTGTTCCCCCAGCCTCCTGCCTGGCAGGGCAGTATGAGAAGCTGAGAAGTCTTTGGCTTAGTGTAAGCACTGCCTGGCAGCAACTAAAGCATCAGTGTGTTATCAACATTATTCTCATCCTAAATCCAAAACACAGCACTATACCAGCTACTAGGAAGAAAATTAACTCTATCCCAGCTGAAACTAATACTATTTTTTAATATGTTTTCTTTTCAAAGTTAGCTTAATATCAGTTGTTCCAAAAGACGTTTAGACACTCATAGACTTTACAGTAAGTAAATTCATAAATTAGGCACTTAGCATTTTTAAGTTTTGACAATAATAAGGAACTTGCTAAACCTTGATAGGAATCTAGAGAGATCTATACTTTTTGCATCTTTCACAAATGTTCCTGCAAATTTGCTGGCATAGGTGGGTCAGGAAGAAGGAGTGATAGCAGCGAAGGATAGAAGAGAAGAAAGGGAAAAGGGATTTTTTATTTTTTTTCCTTTTAACTGCAGTGAAGTGCAGCTGACAACTGAATAAATGTGGCAGTGGAATTCTGAAGTAGCATTAGCCATTTAGACTAAATAGCTTCTTCCACAAGTTTTCAGCTGTGATCCCACTCACTAAACTGTAACAATAAAAGAGCCTGTGTATGGGTCTTGATTTAATTTCATGATTTTTGGCCTCTAGAGTTACTTGAGGACTTCAGGAAGTTTTAGCTTACATTTCAATGGGTTGGTTTTTTTTGTCTTGTTTTGAACTTTTAGAAGATTTTATTTATTGAAGTTTGAAAGGGACCAATGGCAGTCAAAGACTAATTTTAGCATGTTGTATTAATCATTTTAAGAGTGATATTAACCATATTTTAAGATTGGCATACAAGAAATGGACCCAGAGCTGTCCTCTCATCCGTGAATTGTGAAATGTCGGTTATTCTCTTCAGGAACAGGCCATAGAGGTTTCTTATTACAAAAGAAGACCCCTAGCAACAAAGAGAGCTCAATATAGTAAGTTGTCCATCTAGACACTATTGTACCATACTTCAGATCAAAGGTGCCTTGAGGATGATGTGGATTGCTCATTATTTCCACATTGGACATGTTAGAAAGGAAGAAAGTGTTTACAGAAGCCATCAACATGGGACTGGATACGTTGACAATAAATCAATAACTCTGATATAAACCTTGCGGTAGAGTGAAAGTGTCTGTAATAATTCTTTTTAAAAAAAAATTACAGGCAGATACACACAACTTGAATTTTATTAAAAATGCCCAGTTAGGTTGAAGTTTGGCATAGAATGATTTTATCAGTGCTGGACTGAAAAACAGGATGTGTGATGAACAGTACAGGTGGGTGTTTTCTGGCACCTGCCAAATGAACATCAGATGAAAAAGGGAGTTCAGTACAGAAGAAAAAAGAGACAAACTATTAATATCCCAATTAAGAAATGTTGGGACTTCTTTTCTTGCTGTTTTAGAACTACAAGTCTCACTAGCTTAACATAGTCAGAAGTGAAATTTGAATCATCCATTCTGGTCTGAAATCTTCAAAGCAGACAGCCTGAACTTAGGTTTCTAAGGTCTTATCCTAATGACACCAGTACATTTGTGAAGATGTTTTAAGAAGGAAAATCTGGAGATAAATCCTGTTTTGGTGTCATGGTTTGGGTCAGAGTGGCCACTGAAATGAATGACAGATGCTCTCTCCAACCTTTCCCTTCAGGGAGAGGATGAGAGAGAAAGAGACTTACGAGTTTAAAAGAAACCAAACCACTTTGATGAAATATTAATAATAAAATACTTTTTAAAAAATATAATAATATCAAAAAATAAAATAGTGAAATATATACAATATCTACAATACATACAGAGCCAGTATCAAGCTCCCAGGATAATGATCACGTCACTGGCAGGCACTGTGAAAGTTCCAGACTGGGCTCAGCAATGGACAGGAACTGGATTCTGGATCTGGATTCAGGAATGCACGTATTGGGATCAAAAAAGATGAACAGAGTCCTCCTTGGATGTTGGCCATTGAAGAAAGAGGCTGACACATTTGATCCCTCAGTTTTTATATTAAGCATGATGCAGATGGGATGGAATACCCTGTTGGTCAGTTTTGGGTCACCTGTCCTGTCTGCTCCTCCCCACAGGTGGGACCCCTCTATGCTTTTCCACTTCCATCCTGGAGGCAATTGGGCAAATAACAAAGTTTGCTAACCTTGGCTGTTATAGCAATAAGTATAAGCAAGACCTTCTCTGCAATTCCATCATATTAACTACACATATCATGCCTTATCTGTGCTAGAAGCAGACACTGTCTGGAAAATATACTCTTTATTTCAGAGAGTGGAGTTAGTTAGAAGAGACTTGACTGAAAAGTAAAATTACTGAACAGAAACTTGGTTCTGCTTTACTTCAAACCAGGACATTTGGGAAAGAATTTTATTAAAGAAATTTCTTTAGTATCATTTTCTGGGATGACAGGTAGGATTTGAACCCCTCAGCAACTGGTCATTCACACTAAAACTAAAAATGATGAAAGCCTCAAAAAAAAAAAAATCCAAACATTGAGGGAAACACTAGGTCTATGTATGTGTTAGCTTTGGTCTTTGCATCATTTCTATGGCACTGGATATTTCCTTTTCTTGGTGCGTATCATATAGGAGAGACTATAGCCCTACGTTTTTCAAGAACTGTGTTTTTGAAACATATGCACATGCAAATGGCTTTATCTCTAAGACTGTACATAGCAACACATCCTTTGACATCCAAGGTACACGCACAGCCACAAATTAAACATATTATTTTAGTCATCATTGTTCTTCAATAACATAACCCTAATTCAGGATTGACTACATTGGTTTGTGTTTGTATTACTGTTAGGGAAAACAAGTGTATTCAGTTTGGCAGATATATTCTGGTTGTTAAATCATAAGGCATTATATTCCCTCTGTCTTTTTTTTTTTTTTTTTGCATGCATATGTAAGTATATAAAAGGATATGCTATTTTCCTTCATGAATGAGTAAAGGTTAAGGAGCTTCTGAGGTGTTAGTACCATGACCTTCTTTGATATTTAGAATGTGAATAAGTATGGTGATATTTCATAAAGTCGGATCAGGAAGAAAAGAGACATCTTGTTTGTAAGGTATTTCTCTTGTTCTTGTTATCAGGTCATATATCATATCAGATAATAATACAGCCATAGCAAACAGATTTCTATAACTCACATCTTTTCCATGTAATTTTTTGCTAATGAAAGAATATTGCAAAACTACTTAGGAATATTGAAGTTTTGCTAGATCATTTACATTCTTCAGTGGACTTAATGGGTACATATCTATTTTATATGTATATGTATGTACATATCTATTTCTTATTAGAAAGAAGATCTTCCTGATTTTTAAGCAGGAGCTGTATTGTCCCACTGAAGAAAGGTTTGTACTCCTGTAGAATGTAAAAATTTTCTCAAATTTTGAAACATCATTCTATATAGGAGACATTTACATGCAAATGTCTCTGATGCTGGCAGCAAAATTCAGATCATGCTTAAAAAGTATGAGACACCTCAGGGCAAGACCCTAAACAAACTTTGCATCTTGGTGGGCAGCTACTTGCATCATGTAATGAAAACTGCCAGGTTTGAAACTGTGCCTTCAGGAATTCTGTTTCTGTATCCTCGGCATCCCTCCGATGCAGAAAGATCAGGACATTTCAAACTCATGAGCTCCCACAATGCTCACATTCCCCACCATTCAGGAGACTATAATAACTATAAACACAGCACATGACCAAGCAATAACTCCAATTGTTTATTTTAGACAGCGGAAGAACTTTTCTGACTGAAAATGAGAGAGAGAAAAGAGAGTTTATTCTCTTGTGGTTGACTTACAATAAATAGCCAAATTAAGGAGGAATATTTGATTTCACAAGTATTCTGAGGAAAGCACACACATGTCACAGTCTATCTGAGCTTTGACAATCAGCATATGTTGTATTATTGCATATTATGGTAAGATTTTCATAATGGTTAAGGGGATTGAAAATTGTCCTATTGAAAAAGAAAAATCTATTTAAAATCCCTTGAATCCTTGACAAATTGTCAGAATGCCATTACAGTTTGGTACTAGTTTTGTTGGTGTAGTTACTCATACTGCTCATTACATTGGCACTTAAGCACATGTATTGTAAAACAAAAACTCAGGCCACATGACCACAAATGTCTATAAAAGGACATGGTCACCTGAGCAAATCAAGAGTAATTTCATTGTTTAACTGTTTTATTGCCTCCTTTTTGCAAAACAGCACAAAATCTAAATGGTTGGAAGGAAAGATCTTTTTTTGCTTTTAATGACTGTCTTATTCAGAACTCCAATAACTGCATTTTCCTGAGAAGTAGTCAGTTTTGCCTTAGAGGTAATAAGTAGTCCTCACACATTCAACAAGCACAGGCATATCTCATTTACCATATTTTAGGGAACCAGCTCTCCAAGTTTCAAGACCCCTACGTGCTCCTGTAATATAAACATTTTTACAAGCAGCACTGTGTACTGAGCTTTTCCCACATATCTGGTAAACACTTTGTTAGCTCTGCCTTACGTTTATTATTGCTAAAGAAACATTTAATTCCAATAATGTATTATAAATTAAACTAACAATTTCTGGTAAATCATCTTTTTCTAGCATAAAATATACTGACACCTCCGTTTTAGTTCTATTTTATTTTTGTCTTATTATTTCCACATGCCTTTCGTTCCCTGTTCTATATGATAGAGAGTACGGCAATCAGTAAATTGAAAATGTTAAGGGTTTGTTACACTAAGGACGTTAATGTGGACTAAGTTAAGGAATATAGTTGAAGTACAACACATCTTCTATGCCACAGACATGTTTGTCAAAATACATTTGATTTAATCTAAAGCTGTCAAAGATTCTCCTAATTAAGCACAAAAAGTTAACATTCAGTGGTGTACTAAATAATTACAACTTGATTGTGTTTACTGAAACAGGCCTTTTTATTGTCTTTTTGCTGGTGGTTACTAAGTTAACCACAGTATTTCACTGTAAAGCTTCTGTTACTTGTGAAATTCTAGTTTACTTCTAATTTTATTTTAACCTTAATACTGTACTGTATGGACCCTGTTATGGCAGTGAACCTGACAATTAATAGTTCCATAAGCAAAGGTAGTTATATGCTCCCTTTAGTACAGAAAGCTGAGCTGCAAAGAGAGACCAGCCTAAGCTCATATGTATAAATGGTATGAAAGGGTGTGTTGTATGTATGAAAGTATGCAAAGGAGTGTTTTGAGTCAAAAGCAAACACTCTTAACACCTGGACTACTTTGTGTACTTTGTGATCTAGAGCTAGTTGTGTCCTAATTTACTCATTTTCTTGGCTTCCTGACATTGATTGCTAAAACTGAGGAACCTCTGGAAATACACAACTGTTTGTAAAACCTCATTGCCCAAACTCTGTTTTGCCAAGACTCAGCTTATGGACAGAATGAAAGGAGAAAAGCAACCTGTGAGGAACCTTCTCACACCTCCACCATTCTCTGGTACAGCCTGCTGTCACCTGGGGATCTCTGCTAATTAGCAGTTTTCCTCCAAAGCACATGTGCTAGCTGTGGAATATTGGAAACCTGGGCATGCTGCTTTTTACCTCTGTCTGCTTGAACCAAGACAGGGGTGAGACCTTTCCATGCTCAGGGAATGATCTGCTGATCTCCTTCAATGTCAGTGTGTTGCTAGAGAAACTCAAAGCAGGGAACTTATAAGGAGATTGAATTTCTTTTTATTTTAATTTGTATCAGCAAGAAACTGATGAATAAAAGGATTAAAAGATTTAGGATTCAGCGGATAGATGCATAGCTTATAATTTTACAGGGACTGTAAAATTATGTTTGTTCTTAGAGACTCGATTAATTATCTCATTGTGAAAGAAACCTTCCACATCAGAAAGAGACAAGGGAGGGTGCTGGAGGCTTTTGCAGAATCCTGGTACTTCAGTAGTTTTGAGTTAACTGTGGGCATAAGCAGCAAGGAAGTTCATTATGGGTTTGGAATGATGTCCCTGTCCTGTGCCTTTTACATTCTGCTGGAAGTCTGTAAAAACATGCAGTGATGCCAATTCTGAGAACTTTTCCTTATGCTTCTTGCAAACAAATTGCTCTTGCTCTCTTTGATGTATATATATTTAAAGAATAATTATCTGCAAATGTATTGCAGCATTTCTTCCTGCTGCAGGGCTATTGTTGCTGTAGTAATTTCTGTATAGCTGTCTGCTTGCACCTTTATAGTCACATCTCTCTCTTGTTCTCTCTTTTTACATCACAGATGTATTTCAACCTTTCCAAAGTGAAAGTAATAAGCCTTGTCTTGAAAAGCATCAAGGAATATTTCATATGTTGTTTCAATACTCTTTACGTTATTTTCTCTGTCAAAATGGAAGGATTTGTTTACCTGTTTAAAATTAGTCCATTACCAGCTCAGAGGGTCAGTTACTTCCTCTAGGCAATTTTCTAATGTTTCTTTTTTTGAGAAAAATTGCTTTCTATGGATTTTTTTTTATGATATCTGAACTGAACTTGCTTTCCAGCTGTCTTTTTCATCAGGATGACGGAAATGTTATCATGAAATTTAATATTTGCGGAGACAAATATAGGAGAAGAATGTTGTTTAAAGGCAAAGCTAATCTCATAAAGAATTTTTTTTTTTTTTTAATAGGAAGAGATTTCTGACAGATTATTTCACATTTGATGTGGATTTTTTGCATGTTGCAGTACTGTGATTTGGGATAATACATGATCAGTCAGAGATTGTACCGTGTGTTGTAAAGCACATTTAAGTAGAGTTAAAGGCAGTTACTGTCGTGTAAGTAGAGTTCCACTGGAGAAGATTGTCTGTGTTTTAAAAACTTTAGTTACTAAGACACATAATTCTAATGCGCTGTTTTTTCTATTATACAGGATGAGAAAGTAGGCAAGTAATATTTCTTCCATTTCTATTTCACAGTATTAGTTCAATTTTGATATATTATGTGGACATGTATGGGGAACTTTCACCTTTGTTTCTGGGGTCTATCTGTAGCTAGAAGTCTTAAATACCTTTTCAGAGCTTCCTTAAGTAAGGCTTGCAGTAAGGTCATTCATAGCACAGCACAGGGCTACATTTCTGATACTGCTGTCCATGGACCACTGCTGTCGTTAGAGGGCTTTCTAACGTTGATTCCTTCTCTTTGAAGGAACTCTCAAAGCTTCTTTCGTAGTGCTTTCCAAAGAACACTGAAAATAATGGAAAAAGTTGCTAATATCTTACAGTTAACGGCTGTAGTAGTTACAGAGAACACAGACTAGTGAAAGAAGCTGCTACTGCGCCACTTAAGATGTATTATTGTTTTGAAACAAGTCATTATGTTCAGAAAGCCCAAGCTCATTGTTTTGCATAATGTCTTTTGTTATATACTTGTTTATATACCTACCATCTTGCAACTTCACACTTCTGTGCTTGGTCTAATAGTGTGCTGTTACAGAATGGGACTTCTGAGTGAATTCAAATGAAGGATCTCTCTTGTCCTGTGTCCTGCCTTCAGCTGTGAAGGGGCACTCCAAGATCAGGCTTGTAGTTTTCACTGGTAAAGTTCAGTTCTCACTTTTTAAGTATGCTGATCTCTGTAATTTCCTTAAATACAGGAATCTTGGTTGCATCATTTGTGCAGGACTGTGTTTGGGGTAATCTCTGGCATTGTTTTCAGAAGTCCTCACTCTTCCAACTTGTGTCAATCCTGCCTTGAAATTATGGCCTTATTTTACAGGGAAATTCTGGATCTACCTGGTAGGTAGGGTAGACACTGCGGACCAAGGAAGGTGTTTTTACCAGGCTAAATATCAACTGCAGCATTTGTGGAAGGAGGGAATATTTCTTTTCTTGGAGGCGCTGATGGGAGGTATGAAGTACTACACATAGGTGTCTACAGAAGAATAAAAACAGTACAAGCATATACAATACTTCCTCCAAGTTCAAGTACTCCTAGCTCAGTTTAGTAACTTTTAATGGGCTAAACAGTAATTTCTAAGCATTTGCTCAGTCTTCTTTTGAATGCACAAATATTTTACATCCTGAACATACTTCATCAAAGAGATGCATGGATCTACGATCCACTGGATGAGAAGAAACTCTTTGTCTTTACTTATTAATAATGTAATTAATTTTGGATTTTTCATGGGTTAGTGCTATAGTATTTAAAAAATTAGGTCTCCTGCTTATTGTGTGTTGCTTATTATTTACTGATTGCAGAGTATACCTGAAAGTCATTAGCTATTAAAGCTGTGCATTGTCAATGTTGGTTCTATAGAACATTGCTAGTACACCAAGTCAGTAACAGCAACACGGAATTGACTATGAAATATTGGTAATATGATTCTCTTTTTACTGTATCTGATTTTTAAATCAGAAAGTCTGAGTCACTGTTCACAGGATGCTTGTTTGTGTGTATGAGCTACTTTTCAGAATAATTTTCTTTATTTAGATGAAAATATGTGCTTTTTGTGATATCTTGACGATTTTCCGAACTGAAAATATCCTTTGCAAGATAACTCCATACTAATCTGTTATCTAAATCATGCCCAGCTTTCAGAGCTGGCAAATACAATATTAATTCATACTGGCACAGCAGCTCTAAGTAGATAGTACATTTAATAAGATCATTGCATAAAGGTTAAGGCTTGTATAAATCCTGCCAGTTTAGGGAGATAGCGTAAGTATGCGTTTTTAAGTTATCACACTGAGATCTAAAATACAGTTTCTGTTATGCTTTGCTTTATCTGTATTTCACTTGTCTATGAGAGATGGAATGACAGGAGAGACAGGAATGGCTAAGAGGGGATTTCTGTTGAATTTCTGTAGCAATTTGCCGCTTTGGGACAAAGTATTTTAATTTCATTATGGGTCCCCCTCCTGAACCAAAGCCCTAGAGGTAAAGTGGCAGAAGAGGTGTGAGAGCAGAAACATTCCTGAATGTAAATTATATACTTCTGTAAACTCTTAATCTGCTCTCAGGCATAGTTCTCTTTTGCCTGGAAGGACTGGCTGGGAACAAGTGCTGCATGGTCCTTTGCTGAACTTGCCTTTTTCACAGCAGTCAGGATCTGATTCTGAAGATACCTGTAACTTTTTTTTACAGGCTGGTTTGTTGGTTTACCTTTTCCTTGTTTGCTATTCCTTTTTAGAAATTGTAGTAATGTTGGAGTATTTTTTTTTGTTTCTTTTTTTTTTTTTTTTAAGATTTCTTTCTTACACACTGAATGACCAGCCAGTTATTGCTTTCTTTATTAATTGTTGGCTGCAGCATAAGCTGTACTTACTGCCTCACTTAATTAAGTAGTGGGGGAAAATGTGTGTATGTGCAAATGGAGAGGAAAGAAAAAAGACAAAAAAAAATAGATGTGAGGAAAGAATTTAATCTCAAAATGTCCCTTAAGTAAATATTTTCATAATTTTTCTAGAGACTATCTTCTACAACTATTTAAATGGATGGTATATCAATAAGATTCAGAAGTTCCCAAACAAATTTTTAATTGTTAGAAATGCAGAAGTTCTTTTGTAAATGCTAGCATAAATATTAATGAATTATTGTAAAGACGATTTTTAAATTTCTGTGTAATTGCCATTCATAATTGTTTATAAATAAAGTCAATGAAGGCAGATGAGCAGCTCAATTGTAAGCTCAGATCTTATAGTCAGACTGTTGGTTGGTCTGCAAACTCCTCCAACACCAAATAACTGAGGTAACTTTGAATGTGAAACTGAGTGTCATTCTTATGGCTACTAATGTGTTTCTCTCCAGTGCAGACAAGGAAGGATTTAGAGAGTACCTTGAAGAGGCAAGGTATATAACTATCAATACCTCTACTCTTGCAAACTCAGAGGATATGTTTATACCATACAGGACTGGTGGAGGGAAACACTTACCTAGTGGATTTCTGTTTTGAAGACCATGGCTTGTATCAGCTCTCATGGTTAAAATTTATAAAGCATAACATTTGTATTATCCTGGAACCCTTTTTCCTTTCGAGTATATTTCATGATAATTAGCGACTTGACTCATTATTTCTGAGACTTGCAATAGAATCTTTACAATACGGATTCCTTTAAACTCCCTGTTGAATTAATCCTTCTGTTCTGGACAGTACGAAACATTTGCTTTCTTATTGCTATCTATCTTTCTCACAAGCCTCACATGTGAAGTGTGAGGGGTACATTGCTCTCTTTGGAATGAAGCAGAATGTGAAACCAAGTGTGTCCTTCCAGTCTACGTCACCTCCTTGCTTTCTCCATTCCCTTTCCCTCTTCTGCCTCAAGACCAGGTGCTCTTCATTAACACAGAGTAATAATAATTGTTCCAGTATTTAAAGAGTTTCTAGAAAAAAGATGGAGACTCCCTTTTTACAAGAAGTCACATGGAAAAGATAAGGGGTAATGGGTATGAGTGACTCCAGGGGAGATTCTGAGTGAGCACAAAAGGAAAATTTTTCACAATGAGAACAATCAGCCATTGGAATAACCTCCCCGTGGAAGTGGTGGATCCCCCAGCATTGGACACTTTTAAGATTCAGATGGGCAGGATGCTGGGCCATCTTGTCTAGACTATGCTTTTTGTAGAAAGGTTGGACCAGAGGATCCTTAAGATCCCTTCCAACCTTGTGTTCTATGATTCTATGAATAATAGTATCTTTGGTTAGAGATAGTTTGAAGAGTTGTGTATCTTTGTCTGAGGCTGTAGGATGGTCACTATCTTTCTCCAAAGTTTGTCTTCAAGAGTTTTAGTGTAGGAGTAGGAAGGTCTATATATAGACAACAATGTGTTACTTGCATTTTTATGAGTTTATCACACTTTACACTAACCCTACTGGGATTTTGTTTGTTTTTCCTTTGTAACCTCTGTTTAGAAGACTACTGTGCTACTTCTTTGTTTTTGGAAACAAAATCTTTGGCAGTTAGATGTCTACCTTTACCTTATGCTAGCATAGTCTTTCAGCTTTAATATCTTTGGTCCTCATCCTGACTTTTCTGCTAGAATCCTATACAAGTCCATTGTGTTGTTTGCATGTTTCCCTCTATAGGACCCTCCTTAGGTGTATACCCAGAGTCAAGCTTTGCCTGCTTTATTCATTTCAACTTCCACCTATTAGGGTAGTGTACTTTTTATTGTACGTTTTTGTTGTTGTTTTAACACAATGGCTAGTGTATTGCAAGAAGGGAGATCTATATCCATTTAAAATATTCCAAAACTTCTTTTATCAATCTACCATTGTAACGGGTAATCCATAAGTGACAAAATTTTTGCATGTCATGTCTAATACCTTGGTTTTCCTCTGTGTAGTTTTACAATTATATGCCCCAGAATTGAAGTCATAAAAGTTTGGTTGCCTCAGTAATATTTGGAAGCTGTTTTACATTCATCTAACTTTAGTTTTAATATTGCAAAGCTTATCTCATTGAAAAGAATGTTATCTTCTGACAGTTAACAATTGTCTATCAATTCTAACAGTTGCTATGCTCTGTTAGGCTCATACCATGAATTAGAAATCATTGCCATTAATGCACTTTTAATTGCAGTACCTTCTGAAACTAGACAGGATATTAAATATGAATCATGACAAATGCTTTCTGTAAGTATTCTTTATCAAGAAAGAGTTCTTTTTTTCATTGTTTAAACTTCATTTCATGCCTTGAGATGACAAGCAAAGCAGGTCATTCATTCTACGCTGCTCTGGTGAGAGCGAATGAAGACAATTGCACAACTTTGTAGCAGCAGTAAAGAAATCCTGTAAAGATCTTTTTTTCTTACTAACTACTCAGCAACATTTGGAAGAAAAAAAAGTTCAGGTTCCTGTTATATGGAAGTAAATAATTAGAGTTGCTTAGGACATTTATTTTTTGACTTTTGTTTTCAAATTTTTAAAATAGATGTTACATGGGAAAATTTTAAAAGGACTTATACTTGGATGTAAACATTTTTTTTTTTTCAATTGATGTACTTTGCATAAAGTAACTGAGCACTAGGAATCATATCCATCTCTCTATGAGGCAGAACAATCCAGTAGCAGTAAAGTGTCGGTGATGTGAAGCAACCTTTGGCAAGGCACTGGACTTCTCTCTTTTTCAGGTCACTGTAAGTATAAGGAAGAGAGATGCTTGATGACGTTTTATTTTACTTATTGTTTCCCTATATTTTTTGGTTGACTTTTTCATTCAATGATTTTATCAAGACAAAAATGGCTTTTCAGCTCAGAGAAATATTTTCATAAAATATAGTTACAGAAATTCCCAGCGGGTTTCCAGTGAAATTGTACACTTTTCTTTTTTTTTTTCTCTGAAGGCTTTCTCTCAGCTCCTTTTTCCAATTCTCCACCTCCATTCTCTAATAATGGAAATAATTGGAAAGAAAGCAGTCCTTCTACAGTGCTAGTCTGAATTTGGTGAGAGAAAGAGAAAGTTATATGTCTATAAAAAATTTCTCTCTTTCTTTCCCTTTATCACAGATCAATCTGTATCTGGGTAGTCATATCTCATACATAGCCAACAAAACATAAGCTTCAAAACTTCAGTGGTCATTATTGAGAGTCATAGTTAGAAGAGTAAACATCAACAAAACAATGAAAGATAATGGTATCTCTGAAAATGAGAAACTGGTAAACTGTATACCTCTCTACCTGATTCCAAGTTCTAGAATGATGCTGGAACTTATTTGCTAATACCTACAAAACATGCTGAAACACACCCAATAAGGGTGGTAAAATGAAAAGTGACGGCTAACACATTGCATGAGATGAGTCTGATTTCTTTCTGTGACAAGGTAACATGCTTTGTGCATAGGGGAGAGGCAGTGGATGTGATATCCTGACTTGTGTCAGGGTTTTAACAGTTTCAGATTTTACAGTCTGACAGATGACCTTGAAGAGCACAGTGCAGAATATATTATGGATAACACTGGCTAGAAACCTGTTTGCAGAGATTAATTATCAGTGGTTCATAATCAAAACAGAAATGTGTAGTGAGTACTGGTATTCAATATTTTTCATTAGTACTCTGAAAGATGGAATGCAAACTGTTTATTAAATTCACAGATCAAGCTGCACTGGGGAAGCTTACAAGCCCAGGCAAAGTTTAAAGCTCCAGCCATTACCAGATTACAAAGTGTTGGTTACTTAAGTGAACACAGACATAGGATGGGGAGCAAGTTGGTAATAGCCATTTCACAGAGGATATCTGAGGGATTTAAACCAAACATTATCTAAACCTGAATCAGAGGTTGCAAAGCAGCGGTTTGCACTTAGGGATTTATGGACATGAATTTATAGGGATTTTATTTATATCTGTAAGCCATAGCAAGCTGTTTTCTCGCCTTTTACTATTGCTATGGTTTAAGGTAACATACTGCATGAAGTTTTGACTTTGCAATTTAAGAAGGGTGCTGAATAATTGCAGAGGATCCAGAAAAAGTTAAACACTGAGTTGACTTAAGGAAGTCTCGTGATGACAGAATAATAGTCACATATTTCATGGATGGCTGCAAAAAAGCAGAACATTGTAATTTGAGACCTCAGTTGTAGAAGTGCAAGCACCTTTCTACCAGCTCACAAGGGTGATGCAAAGAATGAAGTACTAAACAGCAGTTAAACATTTATATAGCTTATTTACCAATCAGGGAGAGACACACTGCTTAAATATGAGTTATTTTAGAGCTAAGAAGCTTTTCAGTTTTGAATATAAATAGATATTGCTAAAATAAATATCATTAAATAATATGAGTATATTTTATATTTTCACAGAAGAAAAGAGAACTAGAAATGATTTATTTTCTCTCATTTTAATCAATGGGAGCTTTAGCCTGACTTACTTCTACTTTGGGAGCAATTATAAGAGAGCATTGACCACATTTGGTTCCACAGAAATACAGTACATTTTTAGAGATGTTAAGGGAGCTGTTAATCCTGTGCGGTTTTGATTCATAACCATTTTCTAGCAGGAAAAAATATATTCCAGCCATTCTGAATGACAATCATCTTAGCCTACATGCAGGAAATAAAACTTTGCGAAGGAAACAATCATCTTCAGTGTGATATGAAATCTGTATGTGTGGCACTTTGGGTGACATCATGCATAATGAAAATCTAAAGGGCAGTTGAAAGTTGTGGTTACGTGTAAGGATAAAAAATCCATCTAAAAATTACTACAATTTGCTTGCCATTACCACTATTTACTTAAGAGACAAAACAATGCTGTCTTTGGCAATAGTCTGTTCCAGGTTCCCTTATGGTTTGTGTGATCCAGTTTGAGACATACTTCACTTCACCAATCTTTGGATAAAGAAGGGCAAGTAAGTGGCAGGGAGAAGACTTCCATGATTTTCCCCCTTTTTGTGTGGAAATTGCAGCTAAACTCAGATTCCAATCTGCTGTAAATTTGGTGAGTAAAAGGGAAAATCTTTTCCTGCAAAAAACTTTCAGAAATAAGTATCTGTTGTTGAAGTTTCACTTTAATAGTATTTTCCTGTGAGCTACCTAGACAATAGCTGGGTTTTTGATAAGAACATGAGACTATTATAAATAAACACATATTCAGACAGACTGGAAATGAAGCAGTTATTCTGATTTTCTCTCGTTTTTGGACATGTTTTATGTTCTATATATTTATGAAATGAGTCCGTAGAGGCATCTTCATTACCATACCAGCTACTATCTGATGCTTTCTTGATTATATCATTTTAGGCCTTACTAAAGTAATACGCAGAAGCTTTCCTATTTATTCAGGTTATACTATGTTCTCAGAGGAAGCAGGCTTTTTGTTTGTTTGGGTTGGGGTTTTTTTGGTGTTCTTTTCTTTTTTCTTTCTTTTTTTCCTTCTTGTATTAATCACAGAATAATGTGTGAAATTATAGAGAAATGAAAAAAAAAAAAAACACAACAACCAAAAACCCAAAAGTTTGCCACAAGAGAAATAACGTATTCAGTGACCTTTAAAGGTCACGTAGTCCAACCACTTTGAAATGAGCAGGGGCATCTTCAACTAGATCATGTTGCTCAGGCCCCCATCCAACCTGACCTTGAATGTTTCTAGCGATGGTGCATCTACCACCTGGGCAGCCAGTTCCAGTGCTTCACTACCTTCAGCGTAAAAAAATTCTTCTTTATATCTACTCTAAATCTAACCTCCTTTAGCTTAAAACATTTACCCCTTCTCCTATCGCAACAGGCCCTGCTAAAGAGTCTCTCCCCATCTTTCTCACAAACCCCCTTTAAGTGTTGAAAGGCTGCAATAAGATCTCCCTGGAACCTTCCTTTCTCCAGGGTGAACAACCCCGATTATCTCAGGCTGTCCTCACAGAAGGGGTGTTCCATCCCTCCGGCAATTTTTGTGGCCCTCCTCTGGACCCGCCCCAACAGGTCCATGTCTTTCCTGTGCTGAGGGCTCCAGAGCTGGATGCAGTACTCCAGGTGGGGTGTCAGCAGAGCAGAGCAGGGGGCGGAATCACCTCCCTCTACCTGCTGGCCACACTTCCTTGGATACAGTCCAGGATATGGTTGGCCTTCTTGGCTATGAGTGCATATTGATGGCTCACGTCCAGCTCTTCATCCACCAGTACCTCCAAGTTGTTCTTTGCAGGGCTGCTCTCAAAGCCTTTATCCCCCAGCCTGTATTGATACCAGGGGGTTTCTCGGACACAGATGCAAGGCTCTGCAGTTGGCCTCCTTTGAACCTCACAAGGTCCACGTGGGCCCATTGCTCCAGCTTGTCTCTCTGGATGACAACCTGTCCCTCAGGCATGTCAACCGTACCGTTCAGCTTGCTGTCATCTGCAATCTTGCTAAGGGTGCACTCCATCCCATTGTCCATGCCACTGTTGAAGATATCAAACAGTACTCATCCCAGTACAGACCCTGAGGGACACCACTTGTCGCTGATCTCTATCCAGACGTTGAGACATTGACAACTGCTCTCTGTATGTGGCCACCTAAACAATTCCTCATCCACTAAATATCCCATCCATCGATTCTGTCTAATTTATGGAGAAAGATGTTAAGGGGGGACTATGTCAAAGGCTTTACAGAAATACAGATAGATGACACCTGTAACTCTTCCCTTGTCCACCAATGTAGTCACTCCATCATAGAATGCCACTAGGTTGGTCAGGCAGGACTTGACCTCGGCAAAGCCATGCTGGCTTTCTCAAATTGCCTCCCTGTCCTCCATGTGCCTTAGTATAGCTTCTAGGAGGATCTGTTCCACGATATTCCAGGCACAGAGGTGAAGCTGGGGGTCCTCCTTTCTACCCTTTTTAAAAATGAGTGTGTTGTTTCCCTTTTTCCCGTTCCCACGGACTTCACCTGACTGCCTTGACTTTTCAAACATCATGGACAGTGGCTTGGCAACTACATCAGTCAATTCCCTCAGGCCTCCGGGATGCATCTCTTCAGGTCCCTTAGAATTCTGTATGTTCAGGTTCCTCAGGTGGTCTTGAACCTGATCTTCCCTTACAGTGGGAGGGACTTTGCTCCCCCAGTCCCTGCCTTGAGAGGTGTCCCTCCACTTGAGAGGTGTCAGGGGAGAGGTTGCCAGTGAAGAATGAGGCAGAAAAGTTGTTGAGTACCTCAGCCTTCTCCTCCTCCGTTATTACCAGTTTGCCATTCTTGGTCATCAGGGAGGGTACGCTTCCTTTGACCTCCCTTTTCTGGCTGACGTACCTGTAGAAGCCCATCTTATTATTCTTTGTGTCCTTTGCCAAGACCAGTTCCAGCTGCACTTGGGCCTTCCTGACCCCATCCCTACACAACCAGGCAGTGTCCCCATGCTCTTCCCAGGATCCCTATCCCTGCTGCCAGGGCTATTGGAATGCTGTGAACACCACCCTGTATGCCTTGTTAAAGTCAAGGTAAACAACATTAACTGCTTTCCCCTTATCCACTGAGTGAGTAATCTCATCATGGAATGATGTCATCTCCCTCAGGTACAATTTTCTCTTTATAAATTCATGCTGGCTGTTCTGTACCACTGTCTTGTCCTTAAAAAGCCTGGGTGTGGTTTACAGGACTATTTGCCCAATGGTCATCCCAGGCACAGAGATGAAACTGGCTGGTCAGTAGTTCCACAGCTCCTCTTTCTTGAAGACAAGTGTTACATTTACGGTTTTCCAGTCATTGGGATTTTCTCCCGGTTGCCATTCTATTATAAAAATGTTAGAGATTGGCCTTGTAAGCTTATCAGTCATTTCCCTGGCACCTTTCCAGCCTTGTTGCCTGTATATGTCTAATTTAATTATGTGTTTCCTATCTCAACATTTTTGTACTCTGGATAATGCTTTTCTAGCTGTCAAAGGTGAGAAATACCTTTAACCTGTGAACACTGAGAGGTGGAAGATAATTGAGCGTGAGGAGGGCAGGCACTGAATATCTGAAATTGGAAGTCTGAACTCTCAAAGTAGAAGCCGCCTGCTGGTTGCTGCTACAACCAGTATGAACTGGTGGTAAATTTTGATAACACCCAGTCTGAGCACAAGTGGCACATCCTGAATGTTCCAATTGATAAAGAGACACGAGAAAGGACCAGCAGTTGAGAGGCTGACCAAGAGCTGTGCTTCTGCACACTGAGTATTTAGATGGGAAACCTGGGATCTGTAAATTAGGGTTCCCAGAAAAGAAGTAACGTCTGGAAAGAAAAAATCTTAGAGAGAGGCAGGAGTCTCAGGCAGAGGAAGGTGAATGCCCTGGTTGGAGAAAAAATGGTGGCAGAAGGGAAGATACCAGAAACCAGACAGCTGCACAGGGAAAAGTGTTGGGGGCTGTCCAGGGATGGTGGCCAGTGATGCTTGAACTGGTACCTGCGGACAGCTGCAGAGTATGAACTCCATGATTTTCTGTCCAGCCTTCACGTGCCAGCAGTGACATCCCTGAGGGGACAGGCAGTCAGGACCTTGGAACTGTAGTGCTGGAGGCAGTGAGTGAGTGAGTGGAGGGGATCATCAGGTGAGGTACAAGCTCAGTTCTCACTGGTACTTAAATAGACTCCAGCATCCAAATCCACTACAGGCTGTGCTGTGCTCAGTCTCATCCATGACATTACCATAGAACCTGCCACTAGGTTCAGGGACCTGGGAAGCCTGAGTGCACCCTTCAATGAGAGAAACTTGAGTATAACCAGAAATTATTTTAGCATTTTCCATATGTTTGGTTACAAGGTCTTCCAGCCCACTAAGCAGCATTCTCTACTTCCCTCAGCCTTTCTTCTGTTGCTAGTATACTTACAGAAGTCCTTCACATTACCCTTCACACCCCTTACTAATTTCAGCTGCATTTGCTCTTTTGCTTTCCTAACTCCAGCCCTTCAAACGTAAGTAATGTTTGTGTGTTCTCCTAGGGTGACACAGCATTGTTTGCACCTCTGTGTGAATCTTTTCACTGACAGTTCATCCATGACAGCCCCTGCTATGTGGCAGTGGCTCATATTTCCATATGTGTGGTTTGAGAATCCCATCTGTGAAGATGACCAGCTACCCTCTGCCATTTTGTCATCAACTGCAATCCTTCATGAGAAGCTTCAAACCACATTCCTCAACAAGAAAAAATCTGCTCTTCTGACATCCTGGACTGAGATTTTGCTGTTTGGCTTGTTCATATTCCACAGGATCTTAAACTCAGCAGTCTCATTATCACTGCTGCCAAGGCTACCCTAGACATTCACGTTCTCAACCACTTCTTCCTTCTCTGTGAAGAAACAAGCCAGCTGGCTCTTCGATCACTTATGTCAAGAAATCATCTTCAACACATCCACAAACTTCCCGCATTGCTTGCAGTTAGCCCTGTGTCCTTACAGGACATTTCAAGTGGTCAAAATTCCCATAACTATCAGGCAGGACATGTGATCATGAGGTTTCTTCCATCTTTCTACAGAGTGCTTAGTTTCTTTCTCTTTGTGATCAAGTGATCTGTAACAGACACTTGCCTTGTGACCCTTTCCCATAAAGGAAGGGTCTTGACTAGCTTGTCACCTCTTTCAAGACAAAGTTTCACAAACTCAAGTCCCTCCTTTCTTTCCTGGTGTCTCTCTTCTGAAAAGCCTTTGTGCATCACCAGCAGAACTCCAGTGATGTGGCCAGACCCCCTGAACCTCCACAATTCCAAAGAAACTCTATCTGCACAAATGCAACAGCAAACTGATTCTTCCAATGTTTTTTCTATGCTGTGTGAGTTCATGCACAAACACTCGATGTGGACTCCCAGTGACATCACTTTCACAAAGAAGTGCAGGAGCTTCCTCTGGACACTTCCTCAGTGTCCCCAGTGCCTCCATTTCTCCTCTGGCTTGGATTGCTGTCTGCTAAGAAACCAATTTAAAGGCCTCACCAGGTTGACAAATCTGTTCTTGACCTGCTTAGACATACGGATCAAAAGACTTATTTTTTGTCTTACTACTTACCTAACATAGACGATGAAAATATGTGGAATGAATGATTACAAACTAATCTGAAAGAACTACGTATGCTGATGACCAATTTTATGTCAACTGAAGCCTTTAAACTCAAATTAATGCGCTAGACAAGAATTGGGTTACGTATATGTTGTTGAACTTGATGTAGAAAGGGACTGTCTGAAGTTCTACAGTCTGACGAAAGCCCACGTGGCTAAGAGATCCCTCCTGACCTCTACAAACTTGCTTGCTAAGACAGCTTGGAAATCTTGGTGCTCTCATGTATCTGACCAATTTTTCGTGGTGTTACACTTGTGTGTTTTCTGTAAACTTGTAACACATCCTTAGTCTGTACTTCATGGAATTGGCTTGAGTTCTTTTTGGTCATTGTGGTACTGAAATCTTTAGTAAGAGGGTGACAGGCTCTATAGGAAAAGAAATGAACAAGAAAAAAAAAAAACACCTGTGGAAACTGAGAAAATACTTTTCCTGTTATTTCTGTAGGCCTTTACAGTTCATTCTTTTTGGAGCAACTGTACTCTAAATCTCACGTATTCAGGTAGAATCACATTTGCCTTGTGGCGGATAGATTTTTCTAGCCAAATGTTGTGCTTAATTTATTTTTTTCAGGAAGCTCTAAATTTGACTAGAATATAGTGTTTTGTGTCTTGCTGGAAGAAATAAGGAAAATACAGATAACCTTTTCTAGTATTACTTGATATCATGAGTCATGTTGTGTTACAAGCAGAAGTTAGAACGTATAGTTCTTGAAGCATGACTAAGGGAAGAATAAAAGGAATCTAAATATACTAAGAAAATTATTTTGAATTACCCTGAGACTGCAAGTAAGTGTAAATTTATTATGAAATTCTCTCGGTAGCACATTACTGTGGTGTCTATGTTAACTTACAACGTGAAAGGTTAAGGCTTATTTCAAGGTTTCTTATTCAAACCATAAACATTTACTTATTTCAAAGTCTTTGACTTAGGACACTATGAAGTGAATACAGATTGAATACAGTACATATTGCATGTCTAAGATCTGCCCACAAGAATTTTTACGTGGTTTCAAAGGGAACTCAAAATACAGATATGGTAAATTGAATCCCTCAAAATATCTGCTATATGTTTTTCAGCACATCGTGTTCATGCTCACATGCCCATATATGCATACGTTTAAAAACAAGAGGGTGAGGGATACATTTTTTTTATTACATTTACTCATTTAATTTCTTTTACTACTTTTCTAGACTGCTTCTTGAAAGTGACTTAATATCTTCTTTTTTCAAAACTTTGAATATTTTCAATGAAAATTATTTGTAACCTGCTCCTACGGTTAGCAAAGCTGAAGTCAGAACTGGAAGTCAGAGAACTGTGAAGAAGAAATGACGGCTCTTGAAAGAAAATCCTTCTTAAGGAGATATTTTTAATATAAAAGCACTTGCAAATTTCTGCCACGGTACATTTTGGAAAGGCTTACAATTGTAGAAGATGATGGTCTGTAGCTGACCCAAAGCCATTTACAGCAGAACTGATAACAAATATCACAGTCCATCTTTTCTAAAAGTCAGTGTACCATCCTTCATGTGAAATGTTAACATTCCTTTCTAGACTAATATTGCCATAGGTTATAACACATTAATACAGGAGTTCATGACTGCATAATACAGCATGTAATCCTGAGGACATACTTTAATGGCATCCTCAGTTTTATGAGTACTTGCGCTGTACTGCAGCTGTTAAAAATTTCTGATGAAATTGTATTTTACTGTGAATAATGGAGAATGTCTCAGGAAGACGTAGTAGGAGACAATGCAGAGTGCAGACTGTGTGCATGAAAAGACACTCTGTAGAGTGAAAAAAAAAACCAGAATAGTAAGGAAGAAGTACTTTTTTCTTTAGTTAGTATCTTTTAGAAATCCTTTACCCTAATAAGATTGTTCTGTGAGATGTGGGCAAGTGAAATTATTTAAAAAGAATATATTACATCCACCTGTCCATGGTATAGACTATAAAAATTCCCATGTGCTAGAACATGTGATATTTTATTGACTGTATAAACTTATGGTTTTTCGGTTGATTATCATTATATACAAATGTACTTGACAAATAGATTCGGTATCTCCATGCTCAGAAAACAGTAATTTCAGTAATTATTTACTGTATTGTGGAGAGGGAAAGTCACTTCTTCCTCTGGACAACTTGTCAGCAAAGTCACAACAAAAAAAATTCTGGTCTTCTTTTTTTATTGCCACCTTTTATTTTCTGGGAATGTCTGAATGCCTGCAAAGAGTGAGTAAAATGTTGTGGTGAGCATAACATAAACTTTCCTTGCACTTGTTCTTCATGAGCACCAGTGAGAAGGTGGTTGTCTGATCCAGGTTGAAATTTACCTGGTAGCAGTAGGGAATCTGTCACTCACAACTATGATAATAAGGCAACTGCAGTTTTTCAAGATAAGTACTTCGATATGCAAAGAGGATGAGACCTAGGCTGTGTGTGTTGGGATCATACAGTATTGTCCATGGGTGACGTGTATGACTTTTCTTTCCCCTACACTGTCAACTCTGTATTGTTTAAAAGACTTAACTGACTTTAAGTGATTTAAATGCATTAGTTTATGCTGTGTAAACTGGGTGTCCCAACAACAATCTATATAGAAAACCCCATAAAATGATGGAGAAACTAGAAGTCTGCTTTGGCTTCCAGTCAGATTGTTTAGGGAGTATATTTGCTGTGTTGTGGAGCACCAGGCAGATTACTGATCCAGTGCCAACCTGAATTCATTCATCAGTGTTCTACATACAGCACAACACAGAGAACCAGCCTATGTCAAATAGGGTTCTGGTAGGCTTGATATAGCACCAGACTGATGTGTCCTTAGACTTTCTGATTCCCAAGAAAATAGTTTTGATATTTCACATCCTTCCCCACTAAGGGATGAGATCTGTGCCCTTCAGAAAGCCATTGACATTTCCCAAGACTTTTGTGTGGATTTTAGGTCTTGGGAAGGAAGGTTCATGGGGTCTATGGTTTGCCTCCTGCACCAAGGGCTCCACACCAGCATATTACAGGGAATGCTTAATAACATTGACATGATAATAAAAGTAGTTTACAGGAACAGTTAAGGTTTTGCAGAATGATGTAAAGTTCTATTAATTGTTGAATAAAAAAGAATGCAAAGGCAGAATGCCAAGCTACAATTTCTTTCACAGACTGTTGCAGATCCTACTTTTGCAAAGAGTGTGGATGATCCCTGAGGAAGTTGGTGACATCAAGGTAAATTTTGCAACTACAGAAGAAAGACAAAAACTCTGGAAATAAAGGAGAAGCAACATGTTACTTCACTTTATTCTCAGTATATGAAGAAAAACCTAATTTTTGAAGTTATTACACATGTCTCATTAAAAACCTTAAAAAGCATATCTTTGACCAGCCTAAGGACAAATTTTGGATCAGCAAAACAAACTATAAAAACAAAAATATGAAAGAGACAAATAAAGATAAAGTTTCAGGGTGCATTTGTCTCCAACTCCAAAAACTTAGCAGTTGTACTAATGTACTTTTGCAAATCTACTTGTGGGCTATTTTTCTGTTTTGTTTTATTGTACTGAATTCATACCTTTCCTGGGTAAATATGGAAAGTGGTCTGTCCTGTTGTGTCTGTCATGGCAGTAACCAGAATATAACTTAGATCAGTTGGGAACAGGAACAGTTTACTCCAATTACTATAGGAGAGATCACAAAGCAGCAGCACAACTGCCTCTGCTGATGTAAGCTCTGCCCATACAGGGCGGTTACAGGGTTTATATACCTTTATGGTGCACAATATGTTCTTCATCAAACCCTTTTATATAAGCAAGATATGGTAAGTACAAACAGCGATTGAAATCCTTCAGATAAGGAGGCTCCAGACTCCATTTCTTCCTAATAATAATGCATTCCTTTGTTGATTAAAACATGTTAACTGGTAAAACCATAAGCTGCAAATGTTTCTTAACAAGGAAAGCCTGCATGAGGCATTATGAGGCATTATGAGTTATTATGAGGCATTAACTATTTTTTTTTCCACATGTCATTTTGTAGCACCCTGACTGCATTTAAAATACTATTTGAAAGTGAATTTTGTGCTGCAAAAGAATTTAGGAGAGGAAATAAGTACCAGGACAGATGGATGCTATCTGAAGCTATCTGAACCTGTAACCTTAAAATAGATTAAATAATCATATATGTGTATCACACATGCATGTTTACCAGAGGTTATTAGCTTGTGTTTTTATGGCCATCAGGCAATACATGACGATATCAGAAGAGTATTGTCAGCTGTTTTCAGCTTTATCACTGACTTCCACGCTTCTGCAGATGGTAGCACCGGTGACGTAAAGAAGTCACAACCTGCAAGGGTGTGTTACCACCATTTTATACAGATATATCCAGATAGTTGTATTTTAAGTATATTTCTGATATTTGGTGGAGGATGGTTTGTTTTTTTCCCCTTCCTTAATTATCCATTGTATGTTTTCCCCTTTACTCTTTTCCCTCCCTGCTGTATGACTGGTGCTATGTCTTAACCAGGCAATTATGGAGCTAAGTGCAGACAAGTTGGATTATTCTTGGAAAACAAGAGGTTCTTCTCTGCTCAGTGAACTAATTTTTTTTTTTTTTATTTTTTTTTTTTGCATTACGCTTATTGGCCAAAATACTCAGTGAATACTCTGATGTGAGCTCATATCTATTTATTGCATTTTGAAAGTCAATTGGCAGCCCACACATTCACATACTGATTCCCATATAAAAGATGGACTTAAATTGAACTGTTGTCTGGTTTCTGAAGGACTGTTTCTTTTGTGTCTGACTTGCACGTAGTATTAGCAGCAGAAGTGACAAAGTATAAGATGAGAGGCAAGCTTTATATGTTTTTCAACTATGAAGAACCAGAGCAAAATGTCAGAGTCTCTGTGCAGTTTTATTCCCAGGTGCCTTTCACAACTGCTTTACAGAATTTTTTTCTTTGGATAATTTTCATCTGAGCCACTTACTTCTACTGGAAATTGCAGTGTTACTTTGCCTTTGTCCCTTTAAATATATTTAATAGTAGTTAAATTAGGTTTAGAAGACAGAACACTAACATGACAAAAACATTGAATTTAACAGTGGGTCTGTATTAAAGACCCCTAAAATCTGAGTCAGCTGCACTCCGCTTTTGATCAGGTTTGCAGACAAATAATAATTTGCACATAACAGTGCAAATACTGTTAACTAGGAATAATTCTTACTATGAAACTGATAATTGGTAATGACAGCTATAGTAAGTTAGGAGTTCTATTCTAATATATTCAGTGGAGGTAACTGACCACATATTAAAGGATAATTATGATCCTTTAAAGTCTTTGTTAGAGATGTACATTGTGTTCCTGCTCATTCATTTGACTTTGTATTTTTCCTTCTGTATTCGTCTCATGTTATTTTTACATGCATATTTAGCACACTTTGAAGAGTAGCAAAAAACACTTTCCATACCCTGGTGATAATGATTAGGAGATCAAACAAAAATTGTACAAAGATTAAAAAGATAGGACACACAAAAGCTCTTCTGAGTGAATACAGAGACACAGGATTTGCTTTTAAACCTGTGATACTTACTGAACTACCTACATTATGTCACTGTGATACATCTGATGATAAAATGTAAAAGAAAATTAACCAAGAAACTTGATAGTCATTCAAATTCTGAGTTCTGTTTAAATCAAGGACTCTTTCAAACACACTACTCAATAAGATTGTATTTTGCTATCACTGTCAAAGTTACTTAAAAATAGAAATATTTTCATCTGTCTGACCGTAAAAAAATCTTTTCAGCTGCTTCCACATCTGGTATCTTTAATTGTATTGAAACTGGGACATAATTGGAGCCACTTATTCATGTGATTCAGGTGATTGTAAGTTCATGTTCAGGTGGCACTAGGTTTACAGCCATGAAAATGGAAATCTTTCAGTTTGGACATTTCCCTTCGTTGAATAGTTACTTTATTCATTAATGAATGCAAGTAAACATTTTATTTATTTATTTATTTATTTATTTATTTATTCCCCCAAGAGCTGAAGTGTTCCACTTGGTAGTAAATAGGTTTCTCTTTTCGCCTTTTAAAGACAAACTATAGTCTCTTTTTTCAAAACTTGTTATTAGTCATCTTTCAGGAAAGTTGGAGGATCCATATTTTTTGTTTCATTCTTCCAGGGGCAGCTAGAGATGGTATATATGTGCACAGAAAACACAAACATCTGTCTGAAATGTTCAAATCATGTTATTCTATTTAATTTAACATAGTTCACTATATGCCTCTGCTGAGATTTCTTTCGAATGATAAAAGAACTAAAGTTTCATTTTAAAATTACTTACGTTTAAATGATTATGCTGAAAGTTGGGTAAAGGGACCCATAAAGCAAACTGAAGTTTCTGTCAGAAAAGGCCAGGCAGCAGCAGGGGAGAGCAACAAAAAAATCAAACACAATATAGTGTAACTGTACAATTAAGCTTCAGACTGAAAGATTTTTGCAGTGCTGTCCTTTGCTCATGTATAATCTATTTCCACAGGAGTCATATTCTTTTTATATAGAGACTGTGCAAAATTTTAAAAAATACCAATGGAAAGAATATTTTTAACTTTGGGATCGGAGTAGAAATACTAGACAATTCAGGAAGCATGTACAAATTCTAGTCTAAATTACTATTACATGTTAAAGAAAAAACAAACAAACAAAAAAAAACAAACCACAACAAAACCAAACCAACACAAATAAAAAAACCAAACAGAACCAAAATAACCCGGATACTAGATGATGAGGCCTGTCCTTTAGAATTTGAGTTAGGACTTTATAAACGTAATCATGAGTTTATTCTTATTTTCTTTGTAGTAATTTAATTGTCTGTGTTATGGTTCCATGTTTGTAAATTTGAGAGTGATTTCTGTCTTAGTTAAAGTATACTGGCCTTTGATGTAATGCCCTTCATATTATGATCCTTACTTTGATGTTATATTGATATATATACAAATATTTTATGCTAATAGTGATTTTCAAGAACTGGACAATCTAATAAAGTGAGGGGGTATTAGTTGTTGAATATTCACAGCAGCTGTCTACAAAAGGGTAAGATATGTCAAGTAAAATCCAGTCCAAGCTCCTATTGCCAATACTGTTTAAGCAGCTCATGAATTCATACAACTGACACTTGAAAACTTCTCAAGGGTATCATAACCTCTTTGGCAATGTCATTGCACTGTACAATGTTCATAATGAAAATATCTTTTCTAATGTTCACCCTGAACTTACCAGGATGCAACTTTTTGCTGTTGCTTCATGTTGCATTGTCTGGAACTAGCTGGAATATTTTAGCTCCATTGTCTTTGTAACCATATTATAGACATCTAGTCCAACCCCCCTGCCAGAGCAGGTTCATCTAGAGCAGGCTGGACGGGAATGCATCCAGGTGGGTTTTGAATATCTCCAGAGACAGAGACTCCACAACCTTTCTGGGCAGCCTGTTCCAGTGCTCTGGCATCCTCAAAATAAAGAAGTTTTTCCTCAAGTTGAGATGTAATTTCCTGTGTTCTAGCTTGTGCCCATTGCCCCTTGTCCTGTCACTGGGCACCACTAGAAAGAGTCTGGTCCCATCCTCTTGACACCCACCCTTTAGATATTTATAAGCATTGATGAAGTCCCCTCTCAGTATTCTCTTCTGCAGGCTAAACAGACACAGGTCTCTCAGCCTTCCCTCCTGCGAGAGGTGCTCCATTCCCTTGATCGCCTTTGTAGCCCTTCACTGGACTGTCTCCAGTGATTCCCTATATTTCTTGAACTGGGGAGCCCAGAACTGGACACAGGACTCCAGATGTGGCCTCACCAGGGCAGAAAAGAGGGGGAGGATGACCTCCCTTGACATACTGGCCCCTTTTTTTTAATGCACCCGAAGAGACCATTGACCTTCTCAGCCACAAGGGCACATTGCTGGCTCATGGTCAACTTCTTGTCCACCAGGACTCCCAGGTCCTCCTTTGCATGGCTGCTTTCCAGCAGATCAACCACTAACCTGTATCAATTCATGGGCTATTCCTTCCTAGGTGTAGGACCCTACACTTGCCCTTGTTGAACTTCAATACGTCCTCTCTGCCCAACATTCCAGACTGTCCAGGTCTCGCTGTATGGTGGCACAGCCTTCCAGTGTGTCAACCGCTCCTCCCAGTTTTGTGTCAACAGCAAACTTGCTGAGGGTGCACTCTGACCCCTCATCTGGGTCATTGATGACTCTGTTGAACAAGACTGGACCCAGTACTGACCCCTGGGGAACACCACTGGTTACAGAGCTCCAACTAGACTCTGTGCCGCTTATCACAACCCTCTGAGCTCTGCCATTCAGCCAGTTCTTGATTCACCTCAGTGTCCACTCACCTAATCTACATTTCCTAAGCTTACCTATGAAGATATTATGGGAGACTGTGTCAAAAGCCTTGCTGAAGTCAAGGTAGACAACGTCCACCACTCTCTGCTCACCTACCAAGCCAGTCATGCCATGATAGAAGGCTATCAGATTGGTCAAGCATGATTTCCCCTTGATGAATGCATGTTGACCACTCCCAATAACCTTCTTTTCCTCTGCATGCTTAGAGATGACATCCAGGATGAGCTGTACCATCACCTTTCCAGGGATGGAAGTGAGGCTTCCTGGCCTGTAGTTTCCCTGGCCCTCCTTCTTGCCCTTTTTGAAGACTGGCAGGACATTAGCTTTCCTCCAGTCCCTCAGGCACCTGGAAGGCTGGAAGGCTTTGAAACTTCACAAATACAGATCCCAATATTCTAAAATGCTGCATGTTCATGCAAACTTTTGAGAAAATCAGTTTTCCTCTTCAAAAGCAACTGTAGCATCTACCAGTTTTCGCCTGATCCTGTTAGTTTCAGGCCAATGAAAAAGATGGTGTGATAGTCTATTCAGTAACAATTTTCATGAATGATCACAAGACTTCAGCAAGCTATGTAAACAAGTATCTTGGGAGATTATCAGAGGGCTGGAACACCTCTCCTATGAGGAGAGGATGAGAGAATTGGGGTTGTTCAGCCGAGAGAAGAGAAAGCTCCAGGAACACCTTATAGCAGTCTTTCACTACTTAAAGGGGGCCTACAGAAAGATGGGGAGGGACTCTTGGTCGAGGAGTGTGGTGATAGGACAAGGGGTAATGGTTTTGAGCTGAAAGAGGGGAGATTTAGATTAGATACTAGGAAGAAATTCTTTAGTGTGACGGTGGTGACGCACTGGAACAGGTTGCCCAGAGAAGTTTGGATGCCCATCCCTGGAAGTGTTCAAGGCCAGGCTGGATGGGGCTTTGGGCAACCTGGTCTAGTGCAAGATGTCTCTCCTTACTGCAGGGCGGTTGGAACTAGATGATCTTTATGGTCTCTTCCACTCTGACCATTCTATAGTTCTACGATTCTGTAAATGAAGATACAGTTCTTCATAGAAGGGGGCGATAAATTTCTTACTTCTAGCTGTGAAACTCATGAACTCTAATTGCACAAATATATGTTGAAACCTCAGCCCAGCTGCTAATAGAGTTCATATTGGAAGATTCATTCAAAGAGAGCTTAAAAGTTGGATTTTCAAGTTACTGTCAGTTACAGGAAGTGAAATACTGCGTTCAGGCAACATATGTTTTATTTCATTCTTTTTCTTGATCAACAAGAAAGGCATTCCTAGCTTGAAGAGTTTGTTTTTCATTGGGATGCTGAAAACACTTCCTAAACAAAAGCTTATTGCATAAACCTTAATAGCATATAACAAACTGATTTTGGGCTCTGTCTCAAATCAGTATGAAAGAAGAACCACCGAAAGCCAACAAATCTTGCGAGTATTGTGTGTATTGCACTGTTTTTCACTAACCTAGCATTTTTAGCACTGACTGATGGCTGTATTGTCCAGGGAGACCAACTTGATTTATCTCCTTGGGTTCTCAGGCCAGGAGCTGTGAAAACTTTCAGCTAACATTACTTTTCCATAGCTCCCCACTGATTTTCTTCAGCTTTCCTTTCCCAGGTTCTACTTTGTTCTGTTGGAAAAAGTGTTAGTCCCAGTGCATAATAAAAGAGACGGGGAGCAAATACAGTTTAACACTAAGCTTTTATTCCTAGGTTACTTTGACTTCACTTCATTTCCCTGACTTATTTCAGTATTCAGTCACATAAATACTTCGTGGAGGTGAAAGAGATTGTATCTTGGAGCATGAACAAGCAATTGTGAGGGAAATGATAGCAGTACCTCATGATGAATAAATGGCTTTACAAAATCATTACTTCAGTTCACTCTATTTTACTTGTCACAAGCACGTGCCAAGAAGGCACATGGTTTGAGACCACCACAGAATATAGTATGAATTTTTTTTTTCCACCTCTTAGAATTAAAGCCATGATCATAACACCTTTTCTAAAGAGTGGGTATGGTTTCTGTGGAGCATTTTGACTCATCCCCTACAAAGTAACCAGTCTCAGAATTTTATAAATGCAGTTTACAAAGAAAAGTAATTCTTACATCTTTTTTATATGTATAGGTTCATATATCAAGAAAATTGAAAATCTAATAAACCAATTTTTGTTTTTATTATTTATTTGTGTTATGAATTTCTCAAAATATCTGAAAAATATCTCATGTGGAAAAGGTCTCTTACTTCCCTTTCTGGCATGTGTGGTTTCACTGTTGATGCTGGAATTCAAAGCTTTTTTTTCAGTTTCCCATAGAAGCTGAGAAGAAGCCTGGAATGGTGGAATTGCCAATGAAATATTCCGTACTATGGACGTCATACTCAGTATACAAATAGGGCTAGCAAGGGGGTGTGTACTCACAATCACTTCTTGGGACAGTGCCAATTAACTGAGTGGTGAGAGTGACTTCTGTCATTATTTTTACTGCTGTTATTATTGTTGTTATTACTTTCCTCTTCTAATATTGTTCTATTAAACTGTACGTATCTCAAACCATGAGGATTTTTCCTTTCCCCTCCTTTTCTCCCTCTTCTCCCTACCCTTCCTGGGGGTAGAAGTGGGGGTAAGTAGGTGGCTGCATGATTCTAGCTGCCAGCTGTGGTTAAACCATGACAGTTCTTACATGAAAACAAAAAGATTTGAAAAGAAATTATTAACTGAAGCGTGACACAGATATTTGATTCCTAAGTCACTTTCTGTTCATTTATCTCTGATTCTCAAAAGAGAATCATGCAAAGAAATTAGAGCTTTGATCACCATTCATCTTCCTCCCCCCCTTTTTCTCCTCCTTTTTTGACTTTTTACAGTTGCTTATCTAGGAAAGCAATACAATTTGTTCCCATAGGAACCAACCAACTACATCGCTCATGCACAAGAATTTCCAGCAAAAGCTGCTATTTTCCAAAGCAGAAAAACAGTTTTTCTGTGTATAAAAAGAGCATGATAAAAGAAAAATTTTCATACCTCTTTGGGCTATGGTCAGTATTCTGGAATTTTTGAGCAAAGTACTTGCAAATCCTTGAAATACCTGGCTTTTCAATGTAAAATGGAAAGCTGGTATAAGGGTCTGTATCTCATGCATTAAATATTATCGGATACAGGTCTTTAAATCCAAGGTTGCAACACAAAGAAAATTTGTTAAATATTTATCTAAGATGTACACTTTTTTTTCTTCTGCAAGTCATGAAATTATATGTCAACAAGCTTGTTCTTAAGGGAAGGTGTGCTGGTTATGGCTGGTGTAGGGTTAGTTTTCTTCATAATAGCTAATATGGGGCTATGTTCTGGATTTTTGCTGAAAACAGTGTCAATAACACAGGGATGTTTTAGTTATTGCTGAAAAGTGCTTACACTGAGTCATAGAATCATAAAATTGCCTAGGTCGGAGAGAAACTTTCAGATCATCTAGTCCAACCATCAACCTAACTCTGACAAAAATATTCACTAAATTATATCTCTAAGCACTATGTCTACCCATCTTTTAAATACCTCCAGGGATGGTTCCTCAACCACTTCCCTGGGCAGCCTGTTCCAACGCTTGATAACCCTTTCAGTGCAAAAATTTTTCCTCATAATCAGTCTAAACCTCCCCTGATGCAACTTGAAGCTGTTTCTTTTTGTCCTATCACCTGTTACTTGGGAAAAGAGACCAACCCCCACCTCTCTACAACCTCCTTTCAAGTAGCTGTAGAGAGCGGTAAGGCACGCAGGATGATCTTTCCATTCACCACCACTCTCTGGGCCCAGCCCTCCAGCCAGTTTTAACCCAGCAAAGAATACTCTCATCCAAACCATGGGCAGCCAGTTTCTCCAGGAGGATGCTGTGGGAAACTGTATCAAAGGCCTTACTAAACACCACATAAACAACATCCACAGCTTTTCCCTCATCCACCAAGCGGGTCACTTTGTCATACAAGGAGATCAAGTTTGTCAAGCAGGACCTGCCTTTCATGAACCCATGATGACTGGGCCTGATAGCCTGGCTGTCCTTCATGTGCCGCATAATGGCACTCAGGATGATCTTTTCCATAACCTTCTCTGGCACTGAGGTCAGACTGACAGGCCTGTAGTTCCCCAGATCATCCTTCTGGCCCTCCTTGTGGATGGCCGTCACATTTGCTACATGCCAGTCAAGTGGGACCTTCCTGGTTAGCCAGGACTGATGGTAAATGATGGAAAGTGGCTTGGTGAGCACTTCCGCCAGCTCCCTTAGTACCATCGGGTGGATCCTCTCCAGCCCCATAGATGTGTGTGTGTCCAGGTGTCGGAGCAGATCCCCCACCATCTCCTTTTGGGTTACGGGGGCTTTGTTCTGCTCCCCACCCCTGTCTCAGGGGCTAAGGGGTCTGGATACCCAGGGAACAACTGACTCTACTACTAAAGACGGAGGCAAAGAAGGCATTAAGTACCTCAGCCTTCTCCTCGTCCTTTGTCACTAGGTTACCACCTTCATCCAATAAAGGATGGAGAGTCTCAAGACTCGTCCTTTTGTTACTAATATATTTGTAGAAACTCTTTTTATTGTTCTTAGCATCCAAAGCCAGGTCAAGCTCTAGTTGGGCTTTGGCCTTTCCAGTTTTCTCCCTACATAGCCTTACAACATCTTTGTAGCCTTCCTGAGTGGCCTGCCCCTTCTTCCAAAGGCCGGAAACTCTCTTTTTTTCCCTGACTTGTATCCATATCTCTCTGTTCAGCCCCGCCGGTCGTTTCCTGCGACAGCTTGTTTTATGGTACATGGGGACCTGTCCCTGCAGGGGACAGTCTGCTCCTGTGCCTTTAAGACCTCCTTCTTGAAAAATGTCCAGCCGTCCTGGACTCCTTTGCCCTTCAGGACTGCCTCCCAAGGGACTCTGACAAGCAGGCTCCTGAAAAGACCAAGGTCTGACCTCCAGAAATCCATGGTGGCAGTTCTGCTGACCCCTTTCCTTGCTTCTCTGAGAGTCAAAAACTCTATCATTTCATGGTCACTATGCCCAAGATGGCCTCCAGCTGTCACATCCCCCACAAGTCCTTCTTTATTTACAAGCTGCAGGTCCAGTAGGGCTTTTTCCCTAGTCGGTTCCCTCACCAGCTGTGTCAGGAAGTTATCCCCAACACACTTCAGAACCTTCTAGACTGTTCCCTCTCAGCTGTACTGTGTTCCCAGCTGATATCTGGTAGGTTGAAGTCTCCCATCAGGCAGGACAAGGGCCAGAGATCTTGAGAAATCTCCCAGCTGCCTGTAGAATATTTCATCTTGAGATTTCTCCCAGCTGCTTGTAGAATATTTCATCTACCTCTGCATCCTGGTTGGGCAGTCTATAACAGACTCCCACCATGATATCAGCCTTGTTGGCCCTCCCCCTGATTCTTACCCATAAACACTCAACCCTATTGTTACCATCATTAAGTTCTTGACATTCATAACACTCCCTAACATACAGAGCCATCCCACCTCCTCTCCTTCCTTGTCTGTCCTGTCTGAACAGTTTTTAGCCATCTAATGCAACACTCCAATCGTGTGAATCATCCCACCGCTTTTCCATGATTGTGACTGCATCATAGCTTTCCTGATGCACAATGGGTTCCAGGTCCTCCTGTTTGTTGCCCATGCTGGGTGCATTAGTGTAGAAGCACTTTATTGGTCCTGCCACCTTTTTGCTGGAAAAAGGCTTAACTTCCACCTGACCACTCCCAGGCGCAACCATAGTTTCTAACCCATCAACGACCCTTCTGTGTCTGCTGCTGCTGGTCAAAACCATTTTTTCTTCTCATACCGCCCCAACCAGTGGGTAGGCTGGAGGTGCACAAGAATTTGGGAGGAGACACAGCTGGGACAGCTGACCCCAACTGACCAAAGGTATATTCCATACCATGTGACATTTTGCTTAGCATATAAAGCTGGGGGAAGAAGAAGGAAGAGGAGAAAGTTCAGCATAATGGCATTTGTCTTCCCAGGTGGCCATTGCGTATAAGTGAAACCCTGTTTTCCTGAGGGTGGCTAGGCACCTGCCTGCCGATGGGAAGTGGTGAATGAGTTCCTTGTTTTGCTTTGCTTGCACGTGTAGCTTTTGTTTCCCTACTAGACTGCCTTTGTCTTTGCTCTTCTAATTCTCTCCCTCATTCCAACATGGGGAGAGTGAGCAAGTAGCTGTGTGGTGCTTGGTTGTCAGCTGGGGTTAAGCCACGACACAAGGTAAAATTACTTTGCAGATAAACTCTAAAGAAATTATGGCAAAATGTATTAAACCATTATGTATTCATAAAGGAAGTAAACTCTGACTTCTTTTGACTTCACTTTATTTTCACAACTGACATCTCTGCTTTCCAGTATGTCCTTTTTACTGATAATTTGTCATCATCCATATGTGTGCAACTTGAACTTTTGAAGAGTTCTACTATTTTTCATGGTCACCATTAGTAGGATTATTTTCTTGATCTTAACTGGTGTGTCTGATCATTAACGTTTTTGTCTGATAGCACTGGAAAGAGAAAATGACACTCATCAGCACCATATAAATGCAAGGAATAATGATCCAATATTTCAGTGTAACATAGCTGTTATAATTTAACATTTATCTCAGTGACAGAAGCCAGTATAATCATCTCCATAGAGATAACAGGTTTTCTGTTTGGTTTTACAGTTCAGGCAGAAACAGAAAGCTACCAATATTTTTGTAGAAAGATGCTTGGAAAGGTTAACAGGAAAGGCCTTTTTGGGGGATTTCTGGGGAAGGGGATCACTAGTGAGCTGTGATGCATAAGGATTACTCCTGTGAAAAAGTCGAAAAGTGTAAATATAAGCCATACTGAATGACATCAAATGCTCAACTTCTCTGTTTCTGGTAGTAGATAGCAGTGAGTATTTATACAAAAATTATAAAAGCTGGAGTGTGTACAGAGTGATTTTGCCTTTCTCATTCCCTACCTGGTTTTGGCAACCCAAGGTTTAGAGACTCACTCCTACCAACTTCATCCAGACTGTTGTGTCTAATGATTCTGTCTTTCATGAACTTGCCTAATCTATTTTTCTGAAATCCTTATATGTTTTTGGTTTCCATGGCATTGTATGATGATTAGTTTTGCAGTGTATTTATGCATTATGAGAAAACATACTTATCAGTGTTTTCTCTAATTGACAGTTTCACAGACTGCATCCTATTTCTTCTTTTGTCGTCTTATGAGCAAAAGTACAAGAGATTTTTATCAGAATGGTATTCATCGACAAATTGGACAAACTAGTAATGATAGGGTGTTACATATCCTGCTTCCACAGTGTCTAAAAATAGAGCACAGAAATCATTAGTACTGTAAGGGTAGACTGGCAGTAGTGATGTAGGAGAGTTTTTATGACACAGTTTTTTTGAAACATTTCTACAGCATTCTTTGCTGTAAGTAACATCCAGTCACCTTTAATAAGGTTAAAAACTTGAATATTAAATATTTCTCCACATAGTCCAACACTTTTACCTCTCTTAACTCATTGGATATATAAAAACATTGTCTAAAAAGACATGAAGCTTAACCATGTGATTGTCTCAGCTGAAAAAGTAGTGATCGTGTGATCAAGGGGAGGGGACCCTTTCTCATCCTTATGTGGAGGCTCTGGATAAACCTACCCATTTCTGACGGCTGCAGCAGTTCTACCAGCAGAACTAATACTGCATCTTCCGCTACTCCAAGAAGACCCAGCAATTTCACTATAAAACAAGACCTTCTGATGCCTAATATGTTGTCAGCTAAAAGTGTTGTTTGGTCTTATTGCATACAGTCATATCGCATCTGACAACTTTTAGCAGATCCACAGTCAACAACAGTACACTTGCCTCCACACAAAATAAAGAGCCTAGATTTTCATTAACGTGACTCATTCATCTTCCATCCTAAGCGTTTAGTAATTGAAAAGAAATATAAAAATCAGAGGCTAAATATGGAAGAATGTTTAGCACGTATTATTTTTTGTGATTCATGACAAAACAATTGCCAAGCTAACTTGAAGCCATTTCAACTGAAATGCAGACTCCACTGAGGACTACCTGTCTTTTTTCTCAGTAATTGGCACAGTGAGACATCATAGCAAACTGGATGTACACAACAGCCAGATTGCTATTAGATAGAGCAAACACTGACTCAAATGTTTTTTGGTTTTTTGTTGTTTTTTCTCCCTTCTCTATCTATTCAGACATTTTAATTTCACAGGACATGGGAGAGACATTGCCAGACCTATCTACAAAATCAATTAGAGAAGTTAATCAGTGAACTTTTCAGCTTTTTTTGACTGATATATGTATGCACTTGTTCTTCTGTTCTACAAATAATTGTGAACATTTGTTTTATTTCACGATTTGTAGTTTCCAGAGGTTTTTGAGTTGCATGAAACTCAACTCACAGGTTTTTGAGTTCCATGAAACACCTTGTTCAAGTTGATTTGCTAGCTGCAAATATTTGAAAGGAAAACCTCTTCAAATTAGACTGCCAAAAGAAAATAGTGCAACAGTTCTGTATGGAATAAATCATCATGAAATCACTGTAAAGTGAAGATTACTGAAAAAGTTGTTTTAATTGAAATGCAATCTATTTATTTTCCTTAATTACTTTGGCAAAATCATTAGGAGCTGGATCAGCAACAATCTTCGTATACAAGTAGTAAGTTATAAAAATCAGAACTCAATAATTAAGGAGCAGACAGCTTAATAACTAATCTTTTTTATCACTATATCTTTTCCTTCAATTTTTTTCTTTGTTTCTTCTTCGATGCTCAGTTCCTTCTGGAATTGAGGGAATAGGGAATAATTACCGATGTATCCTACTGAATTTTTCATTGTAAAATAAATTTTTAAATTATTTTTTTATAATGTATCCAACTTAGTAATGACAAAATCATTACAGCATGAATCTGGTAGTTATAAAAATATATAAGAAAGAAGCTTTAAACAATAAATATTTATCAATAGCTGTGATAACTACAAAATGCACGTTTGAGGTATGCTTAGTCATTCATTTAGCAGGGCCAGCCTTCTGTTTCAAAAGCTTTCCTCTAATCCTTAGCACTTTGTAAAAGAACATAGAAATCAATATTAATTCCATCTGTGACTAAGTGGGAAGTAAACATGCTGCATATTTTCATCTGTCTGAACATGAGCTATATCTCTTTGCAGGTATAAAAGAAACCTTTAAAGGTGGGAATTGGATAGTACAGGGTTATTGGGAAGTGTATGGTGAGTGACAGCTTCTTTCTATATCCACTTGTGGTGTTTGAAATTGATGTCTTGGCAAATGCAAACTGAATTGGCAGCAGTTGAGGGGGAGAGTGAAAAGAAATTAAACTTATTTTCCTCCATGGGAATTGCAACAACACAAGTTGTAAACAACTGCTTGTTTCAAATGTATCTTTTAATGAAGCTATGTAATTAGAAACACTAAATCATTGTTACTTGAAGGAGCTTGGTATTAAGGGACCATGTGCACTGAGGCTTGCTTTAAGCAAATATATGTGATTCAAAGACAGAACACACACACAGGTTTTCAGAATGGGTATTGATACCCTTTATCATGTTTCTCTGATTTACCTTGTCGTATGACTACTTACCATTCCCAGAAGAGCTTTGTATTGTAAATTAATTGTAAAATCCTCATGTTTCTTCATTTACCCCTATACTTAATTACATAATATTTCAATTAGTCAACTAGTTATTATTTCCTTATCATTGTACTAATGTTGTGTAATTGTACTAATTTTCAGGATGTCACATGTGAACTAGATGATCTTTAAGGTCCCTTCCAACTTAAACCATTCTATGATTCTATGATATTATTTGGGTTGCTAGTAACATTTTAGATTAAAACTGAAACTATTTAGGAGAGCATTTATTATAATTATTGGTGCTGTTTGGTAATATCTTGTGGCTCACTCATTTTGGATGGTGAAGCTGTGTGACTCATTGTCACGAGCTGTTAAAACACCGGTGCTCAAGATTTCTGTTGTTCAACAAGCTTTACACTAATCTACCATCAAAAAACTTAATGTGTATCCATATAAGACTCGCGTACACATCGTTATGTGGTCATTATGGAGTTAAGGAGTAGATTTTACAACAGAAAATTGGAATCATTATTTATTCAGCAGCATTGTCTCATATTTATTTCAGTATAAAGAAACCTTGAATTTTAAATTATATTTCTTGGCAGCACTCATTTCAAATATTAACAAAAAGATATGCTGATACTCTTAATGAATTTTTTTCAAATTACTAATGTAACCGGTAGGTAAAAATATTTACTAAAATTACACAGGTGTGATTACGAAGTCACTATGTTGTATAGTTACGGAGCAGTGTCTGAGAAGACAAGCTGCACAGATTTGCATAGATTGAACTCTGCAAATCTGTTTCACAAAACCAGCAAGTACTATTCAGAATATCAGATTTACTATCCATTTTTTTAAGCAGAAAGATAAAAGATCATTTTAAATATCAAAGACTGGTAATAAATTAGTGGGGAAAGAAACTGTAGTTAGTGTATTAAAAGGAGAAAAATAGCCATGGTCATTTTTTCTATGCAAAAAAAAAAAAAAAAAATGATAAAAAATATTTTTATCCATTAATGTCAAAGAATTTCACCGTATGTTAAAGAATACCAATATTTACCATAAAGTAGCAAAAAGAGAAAAATAGCACAGCTTTCTTTCCTCATAATTCTGAAATACTCCAAAATATACTTCTCTCAGTAAATATTAAATATGGACTTCAAAAACTTTGTTACAAAGAAAATGGTGTCTCTGTACCAAACTATCTTCTGTGATCCCCATTCCAAAGACATTAAGCAAACCTATAATTTCCCATCTCTGATAGAAGATTACAAGTGGAACAGAAAATTGAATGAAATAGTACAGCATTCATACTTCACCCTTCACAGAATTTCATCTTCGTCCCTAATATTTTGTTCCTCCTTTTTTCATTTTTTTTTAACAGAATTTCCTCAAACTGGAAGATTTAAGATGAAATTCAAGCTCTTTAGGGAAAAAGCAGATAAATAGGGCCTGCAGTAGTAATTAAACCGTGGAAACTTTAATCTTGGAGTTTCAATTACTTAAATAATTATGGGAAATAAGGGACATTTTTCATTAAGAACTAACATTTGGATAAGCAAATGGCGATTTTCTTATAGTCATATTATTAGCTACCTTTTCCTTTATTTCCCTGCATAAACTGGCTTCCAAGACCTAATAATGGGCCTTATGACCATTTAGCATTAATCTAGTTGAAGTCACATGATTATCAACATCTGATGCGAATAAGCTTCTTTGTATTCTAGCAAACTACAGTGGGAATGGATGAATCATGTAATGACAGCTGATAGCAAACACTGCAAATATGTCCTGGATATACAAAATGAAAGATCATATTCCCTTTATGTGTGGGTATAGTATCTCATAATGTAATTTATCACTAATACAGTCCTACTCTAGGTATATAACTCCTTAATATGGCATTTAAAATCTGACACTAAGTACTCTATGAAAAGACAAAATAATGTATGTCTTAAGTTTATAAAAATGCAGATGCAATCACAATTCTGCTGAAGCACCCATATGAAAAGTATCACTTGGGTAGAAGAACAAAATCAGTAACATCCGTCATGTAACCTAAGCATTAGTCAAATACTCACTTTGAATAAAGGAGTGCTTTTTTAAGGGAATCTCCTAGTCATCCCACCTATTTTGCTGCAGGTAATCTCACAGAGTGATCCTGGTGAGCACACACTGGAGTCCTTTTAACGAAACTGGAGGAGTTAATTTTACTCACTCCAACTGCTGCTGGACAGTCAGTACAGAAGACTACTTCTGAAGGCTTCAGTCTGCCTCATTGCTTACAAATGTAAAATTAGCCTTGCTTTACTGGGAGAGTGATTGGTTTCTCTGACCATCTGACAGAGCCTGATTTGCCCTTGATGTTACACATTAGCACTGATGCATCATGTCCTGCACAGAACTGATGGTCTCCTGAATAATTTTATTTGAGATATATTTGTCTATCTGTCTGCTGACCGTCTGTTTGTCTTTTGTCTATATAGAACTCAAAGGGTATTCAGAATGAATAAATCAGTTGTTCTTCTTGCCTTCCCCTTCTAAACTGTCCTGACTACTTATGATCAGTGGCACAATCCCTTTCCCCCTGTGAACAAAATGGTCCTGAACTAAATGGACCTGGAAGCATTGCATATGTCTTTCTTCCTCAGCAATGACTGCTGTTTGCTTTTTTACAGGTCATAGAATCAGATTCAAATACATGTGCGGAGCTAAAGATGCTACAACTCTTTTTTTTTTTTTTCTTGCTTTGGGAAGAGGTTTTATTTAAACCCTCTTTCCAGATTTGTGCATTTGTGTTTTGTATGTTTAACAAGGTGTATGTAAGTGGTATCATAATGAAAACTCACATAGCATCTGGCCAACATAGCAAGGTAAAACAGTTCAGCAGCTTCCATGTGTGCTATTACAGTCTGTGACACGGTCAAGTATCAGTTAGAGATCCACATTGTGTTATTTCATTATAAAAGCCACCTAAAATGGCTAGTCTAATATAAGAGATAAAGCTCTAAATTCAAGGGGAATGGAAGAACTAACAAACAGTTCAGGAGTTACATGCTTGTGCTATGTATGTAGTGCCTATATTGGAAAAATGATGGTCAAGGTGATCACAACAACCTTCATTTGACATAGGATTCTGAAAAATCTTAAGAGAGCTCTTGGAAGAAAACATTAACTACATAGGTGGAGAAAAGAAAAAGTGGGCAAAAGCAAATCTAGATTTTGTGTAAATTAAATCACAACAGACAAATCTGATGTTCTTAAAAAAAAACATAACTGAATTCTGTAGCTCTTACTTTGAGAACTGTAATGTGAGAGTGAAAATAAAATGTAATCAGGATGTAGAAAGGTTAAGAGTTGTCAGGAGAGTATTTATTAAAAATAATTCTGTTTAATGTTTTCATTGAAACGGATTTTAGTAAAATCCATAATGATGCAAAGTATTGTCAGACTGGCAATGTACCAAAGACTACATCAAACACAAGAATTGGAGTACTTTGTCAGCTGTATTATCATATTCCATTTCACTAGTGCTACTTCAAAAGAAAAATCTTACGCAGAAGTGCCTCAGCCTTGGGACTCCATAAATGGAGGTAGAAGAGATAGATAGGAACCTACATGTATGTAGGTCCACTGAATGACTATCACAATTGAGGACATGGTGAAAGAAGTCCCCTTTGTATGATGACAGTATAAATTTCAGATGCATCATTTTTTCTAGTATTCTTAGTTATTCCCTTTTTAAATCTTGTATGAATTATGTGGAAACAAGTTGATCTTTTGAGGGGGAAAAAAAAAAGTAAAATTTAATGAATTATTCTACAATGCCAAAAAGACAAGACATGTTGGAAACATTTTATATAGTTTTATTGAATATAATTGACTTTTGCTATCAAGCTGACTTTTTCATCATTTGCATGCCTAGGAAATTTATTATAGAAATACATATTTTAAAGGTGAAAATTTAGTTCCAATTTTGCAAATATACATATTTTTAGCATAGTAGATATGCAACTGAATTAAACTGTTCATATGTGTGTGTAGCAGTTCACAAATTAACATAAAGCCTTTTGTTTTTTGCTATTATCGTGCATTTACTTGTGTTTTCATTTCAGTAAAAATTAAATTCCCAGTAAATTAAAAATTTGTCAGTCAAGGAAATAGTTCAAAATTACAGGTTTACATCTCTTTTGGAGAGTTGCAATTTTTTTCCTTCACTTTCTACAGATTGCAGTCTATGCTGCGCAAACACTCAACACAATTAACTTTGGGAACTGGATTAATTTTACTTGTGCAAACTTTCATTGATGATAAAAGCTGAAGATTGCAAAGTTGCTTCAGATGACTGGTCTTTCTATTTTCAGTGTCTGTCCAATTTGTGCCCTTTCTCCTGGTGATAAACATCAGTAGCCCATGCTGTTTTCTTTCTCTTGCTAGAACCCAAATCCATAATGTCTTGGATGTAGTTTAAACAATTTGAGAATATATCCTGAGCACAAGGAGTCAGTTCACTCTTTGCTAATTTGGGGTTGGGTTTTTTCTTGGTTTTTAAGGGAGTGGTATTTTGTGGGTTTTTTTAGAGGAGGGAATTAATTCCAGAAAAATTTGGTGACCAATAAAGTGAAAACCAAAAATAATTAAGCCATATGGAACCTTTCTGAAAGGACAATTTTCAGAAACATAGTTTTAATTTCTTTCCGTGAGCTTGTATCTCCTGTAACTTTAATTTAAAACTTCTTGTGAGAGTTTCTCTTTTCTAACCAACTTTTTTCTTCTATATAATATGAAATGTCTTGGGGGTTTGTTTGTATTTTTGATTTTTTATGAGGTTCATTGCATATTAATGAAGAATGAATCTGTAGCTCTATTGGAATTCTTTGTTCAGAGTTTAATAAATATCACGTACTAAAGGCACAGTGATTAGTGCTTTCATCCTGAGCAATAAAGTGTGGACATTCCATTCAATTAGGAAGGAATTATCCAGTTATTTCTCATTAAGCTTTCTTCCTTTTTCATCTGATGTCATTGTTTGTACGTTCTGAATTTTACCTCAGTAAGAGAAATTCATACCTGGAAAGCTATAAAATCTTTTCATTCCCCTCTATTTTTTCCTTTTTTTTTTTTTTCTTTTCCTGATTCATGTTGGGCTATTATGCCACTGAAAAATACAAAATCACTTACTTAAAATATAAACATTTTTAAATCACTTTGCAAAACATGTAATCATAAACTGGCTAGCACATGCAGTGAATAAATACAATTAATCTGGACACTTGGTATATTTTGATGCATAAATTTAATTTATGTAGTGGAGAATTTTCTCCATGTAAAAAACGTTGATGGAAGTTGGCTATAACATGAAACTTATGACACGCATTAACGTACCATCAGGGCCATTAATATGTTGTTTGCTCATTAAATATCTTACATATAAATAAACAATTAAGATTGAAAGAATGGAAGGTTCATTTCTGAGGTTCATCCATGAAGTAAGGAATGTATTATAAAAACAAACGGCAAAACTGGAAGAAATGCACTGAAATCAGAAAAAAGTCATTATGGAAATGCTTCAAAAATGTTGTTAACTCATAACAGTTCAGAACTGTGGAATAAGAAATAAGATGGTTAATAATGCTGAAAATGTTACTGGCAATAGGTATTATTTCTATTTTTTCTGTTAGGTAAATAGGTATTATTTCTATTTTCTCACTCTTCTTTAGCTATCGATTCATTATAACAATGGGATATTTTTCTAAGGGATCAATCATAATTCTTGGAAACGGGGATTCCTGAGTTGTCTCCTTTGCTCTAATTTTGATACCTTCTGTGATGTATGTTTCAACATCTTTATACTTATTGTGAGATACAGTTAATATCTGTATAACTTTTCAAGCATTTCTGAGGTGGGTATAAAGATTGCTTACATATTATTAGACATTAGAGAATGTTCTCCTGAGTGCATGTGCATTTGCTATCTAGAAAGCTCAAAGAACACCAAAATTACAGTCATCAGTGCATTACCAAGCTAATGATTATGGTCTGTTTCCTGTTGGAAACAGGAATACCATTTTAATGAAATTGTCTTTGTTTCTATGAAAGTATGCTTGGTTTGCATAAGCCAGTTGCAACTGTTGTGATTGGTATTATCCCTTGTTTATAGTATACATCTCAGCTTGCATCTGGTTAGACTGGAAATAATTATTGTCTTGTGCTTTGATGTTTTCAAAGATGAAGAAGAATTTTGCATTCTTGTGAGTGTCACTCAGTTGCCGATAAAGAATTTCACAGCTAGTAGTAGTGTTAATTTAAGCAAATTATGAGTTCATTGACCTGCCTTGGCTCTAATTTACCTCACATAACTTGAATCATGAAAATCTAGCTCTTTTGCACATCTCATTTAGGAAAGTCATTCTTGCGTAAACGTTCACACAGTGATCAATCAGATATGGTGATCTACCAAAAAGCAGAAGGAAAAGAGTGTTTCTCTGACCATAGTTCCGTTATTCTATTTTATTTTCTGAGAGAAAGAAAAGAATCAAATGCAAAACTAATAAATATTAATATTGAAAGCATGAAATCATAAATGAAAATTATTAATTCATTTTAGAATGTGAGATAGTCATCCCTGCAGCTGTCTTGATAGGACAAGCACTTCCTGCTGCCTGTATGCCTGATTGTCAAAAGCAGTAAAATACTCCAGAGGGGAAGATAAGAACAGCAAGGTCAGGCAGATCAAAGACGTTGGTTTTACTGTTCCTTGGGAGTGGAGAGGTCATTGTTAGAAAGGATCCAAAAAAATTTAAAGCATAAACCACTTACTATTCCCTTTATACTTATTTAATAGGATCCTCTACACATATGAATCAGTTGGAAGCCCTTGAAGTGGCCCTGGTTAGGAGGACTTAAACTGAGTTACAGAAAATACTAGCTCTTGTTCAGGCTAGATTCTTGTTTGCTTACTCAAAAGTGTATTTTCTGTACCTTTTTTTCCTAAAGTATGTTACATAGAGACAACCTACCCAAACTTCTAAGTAATACAGTCCTCAAGAGGCAGTGAAATGAATAATTTTGTTATCAATCATTTCATCAAAACAAAGTATTTAATATACATCAGAATAAAATTTAAGCTTTTTTTTTTTTTAAGAACATATTCAGAAGGGATTACTTGTTTAGATTTAAAGCAAGACTTTAAAGTGGTTTTTTTATGTGTAAGTGTGGACTTCTTCCATTCTTCAGACTATGAAGAATAGCTTGAAATTTCAGGCTATGAAATTTCTTCAGTGTTAAGGGACTTATCTAACAGCCTTCCTTAACACCTAAACAGAACAAGCTGTCATCCACTCCAGAACTAAATCAGACTGAAAAGCATCTAGTGTTTTACTAACAAAACTAATAGTTCATTTTACACTAGCAATATTCATAGCACAATAAATGAAACACCTACATACATGGTTTGTATTTCTAGTCCAGAATCTGAGGTAAACTCCTAATTTAAGCAAGACAAGCACGAAAAACATTGCTTGAGAGGCAGTGAAGAAAAAGGCGGTCTTCGATATGAATCGTTTGATGAAGTATTTAATCCATGCCAGCATCAAGTTGTAAGTAGTTTTACATTCATTTACTGATTACCAGGAAATTGCGTATTGCATTATCTACTACAGCAGTTGGCTACTTGAAAGGCAACTGACCCCTGAAGTGATATCAGCTTCATATGTGTGTATATATAAAAGGAAGATTATAAATGATAAAATAGTTCTCTAGAAATTTCATTATATGGAATGCAGGGAGAACTGCTGCAGAGCCCAGAGGATGTTACACTAGTCTTGGATGGTGTATTCCTGTGAGAGAATGTGCACAAGATCAGTTTGAAGCAAAATTTGGTCTATTCTAACATTTCACCTCTTATTTTTTCCTATGACTGCTTGATTTTCCTCTGTCTTTATTGATTTCAGGTAGAATCTGGCTTTGGCTTCCTGAGGGGTTGCCTCAGATAAATGCTTTGGGATTAAATGCCCAAAATACCCACAAAATTATTTTTAAGAAGTTAAACAAATAAAGTTTAAAGACATGGTCTGCAGATGTTTATTACTTGTACGGTAAACCAAAGCTCTACTACAAAAATGACCCCTTTGTCTAACTACAGAACAGGCATAATTATACTGCACATTTATTTTTCTGCCTTCCCATTGGCAACACGTATTAGACCATCTTTTAGTTCAGGCCAATGCCCTCATCTTTCCTCCCTCTCTGATATGTATTTTCTCATAACTCATGATATGCTTTTATATCTCATATGACACTGTAAAACATATTATCAAATCTCTGCACAAGGAAATATTTCACTCTACTCAAAATATATGCTTCAAATTTGTTCAGACGAGTTAATTTCTTTTAACAAACAGATATGTGTTCCTGTTTTTCTTTCCATAGCTGAAGTTTCCCAGTCCATAAGACATTTATGTCTTTATATTTCTTCTTTTCTACTTTAAAGCTAGGTTGTTGGGTGGCTCTTTCTTATTTTGTTTGTTTGTTTGTTTTTATTTCCTTTTTTACTTTTAGTTTATGTATGTCTTTATTTGGGTGAGGGGAAAAATAATTTGGAAATTTGAAGATAAATCCTGCAGTTTCAAAATGATTTTGCTTTCACTTTAAACTTTATATATGAATTTAAGGAACTCACCAGTCCAGTTTTAAAAACTTTTCTGTTTTAAGAGCTGCTTACAAAATAAACAGCTAATGTCTGTTTTCTGATAAAATGACAGTACATCCTTAAAAAGACAATTTGTACGACAGAGTTCTATGTTGCAGATTGCACTAGTATGACACCTTCCTAGCAGGTCAAATGAAAAAACATTGACAAATGGTTGTTAAGATAAAGTTGTAGGAAATAATGTGTGCCACAACACATTCCATTTGTGGTCATTTTCAGGTACACTTCCAGTGGGAAACTAAGAAGCTCAAAACATCACTGAAATATTCCGTCCGTGAATTTTATACCTTTCCTGGGACTTAACAGCAAAGAACCCTTCTCACTCAGAACTCACAATATTGACAGGATAGAAGACAGAAAACTCTTTTTCTGAATTTTGAAGACCGTCTCCTTCATCTCTAGTGTAGTGAATCACAGTTCTTTGAAAAATCTGCCAAAAAAAAATAGTCCTTTAAACTATGACTTTACATTCTGTTTTTAATTCCTTATGAGTTCAGATGACTATGAGGACATACTTCTCAGCAGATTTAGAAGGTGAAAGATAGAAAAGCAGAGAAATAACCTGTTGAAATAAACGTTCAGAAAAAAACCAACACATTTTCCCAGCTATATCAAGGTAGTGGCCTGCACCATGAATTAGTTCAGAGGTATGCAAATTGTGATATAAAATGCAAGCAGAAGAGGGAATACCAAAGTTTTTGTTTTGGTTTGGTTTTTTTAAGTACAACAGGAGTAAAGCAAAGTTACTGCTATAACTATAAATAACAAAAATGCATATTTCTTTACCTTTCAGAGTTTGAGAAGAAAGATCTTCCAAGACTGCCTAAGGCTGGTTTTTGAAGTGTAAGACATAAAATACAGTTGATATGCAATAAGTGTTATAATGGTGAAGAGAGACTTAGTTGTTACTGTGCCTCTAAAAATGGTTCACAACCTACAAAAAATCTGAAAGATCAACATTGTTGTGAACAAGAAAAATGAAATAGGGATGTACAAGTTAGGGGTAGCCTTAGGATGTGAAGGGCAACAAAAAGACCTTATTTAAGTACACCATTAGCAATGGCAAAGCCAGGGAAAATGTGGGTGTACTGCTGGATAGTTCAGGGGCCCTGTTGGCAAAGGACACAGAAAAATCTTCATCTTGGTCTTTACTGGTAGGATCATCCCTCAGGAATTGCAGAATGCTGAGACCAGTGCGGAAGTCTGGAGTAAAAAAGACTTACCCTTGGTGGAGGAGGATCAGACTGGGGACCTTTAAACAAATTGGACATAGCCAAATCCAGGAGATCTGATGGGTTGCACCTATGAGTGCTGAGAGAGCTAGCCATTGTCATTGAAAGACCACTCTCAATTATCTTTGAAAGGTCATAGCAACTGAGGAAGGTTCCTGAAGACTGGAAGAGGTTGATAACACTGCAGTCTTCAAGAAGGGCAAGGAGACACAATCCATGGAAAAAATGCAGGTCAGCTTGTCTTCATTCACGGGGAAGGTGATAGAATATATGGTTCTCAAAACCATTCCTGGACACTGGCAGGACAAGGAAGTGACTTGGAGTCATCACCATTGATTTCTGAAGGTAAACTTATGTCTTGTCAGACATGCCTGCCAAAGAGAAGGCTTGGGGGGAATCTCACCCATGTGTATAAAAATGGGAGGGTATAAAGAAGGCAGAGCCAGACTCTTCTCTGTGGTGCTCAGTGATAGAACAAGAGGCAATGAGCACAAACTGAAATATAAGAAAGTCCATTTAAAAATAAGAAAAACGTCTTTGTACAATGAGCATGGTCAAATACCAAAAAAGGTTGCCCAGAGAGGTTATGGAGTCTCCATCCTTGGAGATATCAAAAACCTGACTGACCACAGCCCTGCTTTAGCATAATAGAATTGCAGAATGGTTTGGGTTAAAGATCATCTAGTCCAAACCCCCTGCCATGGGCAGGGGCATCTTTCACAAGATCACGTTGCTTAAACCCCTGTCCAACCTGACCTTGGACACTTCCAATGATGAGGTACCCACAACTTCTCCGGGCAACTTTTTCCAGTATCTCTCCACGCTCATCATAAAAAATTTCTTCCTATGCCCAGTTTAAAACTACTGTTTTTTAGTTTAAAGCCATTGTTCCTTGTCCTGTCTTTAGAGGCCTTGGTAAAAGTCTCTCTCTGTCATTCTTATAAGGTCCATTTAAGTACTGGGAGGTCTCAATAAGGTCTTCCCAGAGCCTTCTCTTCTCCAGGCTGTCCAAACCCCACTGTTCCAGCCTTTCTACCTAGGAGATGTGTTCCAGATCTCGAACCACTATTTTCATGGCCGTCCTCTGTACCGACTCTAATAGGTCTATGCCTTTCCTGTGCTAAGGGCTCCAGAGCTGGATACAGTGGTCCAGGTGGGGTCTCACAAGAGGCAAGTAGAGAGGGAGAATCACCTCCTTCAACCTGCTGGCCACGCTTCTTCTGATGCAGACCAGGATACGATCGGCTTTCTGGGCTGCAAGCATGCATTACTGGCTTATACCAATTTTTCATCCACCGGTATCTCCAAGTCCTTCTTTTCAAGGTTGCTCTCAATCTGTTCATGCCCCAGTTTTTACTGATACTCATGACTGTCCAAACCCAGGTGCATGACTTTGTGCTTGGTCTTGTTGAACTTCATGGGGTTTGCACAGTCCCACTCCTCAAGCCTGTCAAGGTCCTTCTGGATGGCATCCCTTCCCTCTAGCAAATCAAATGTACCACTCAGCTTGGTGTCATCTCCAGACTTGCTGATGGCACACTCAGTCCCACTGCCTATGTTGTTGATGAAGATATTAAAAACATTGGACCCAGTATGAACCCTTGAGGGACACCCTCTTTAAGAAGGGAGGGTTGAACTAGATGATCTCCAGTGGTGTCTCCAACCTCAGTTATGTTATGATTGTGTGCTTCTACATTTCTTTGTGTAAGAGATTCCACTTAAGTTCTGTAGACTGGTATGCAGAAGTCTGAATTATTTAGCAGATGGCTTCTTGTAAGTCTGGAGTGGTTAGTAGTTGCAGTACCCTCTAAATGCAGTGGTAAGTGAAGAGAAGGGAAGGGACAGATGTCAAGCCATGATCTGTGTGAAATTCCCTATAGTTTTTTATTGTCCCTTTAATATTTCATAGGCCTATATATAGCTGCTAAATTATTCAAACATGTTTGTTTTCCAGATCACAGTATGTCTTTTATGGAGGTTTTGTCAAAAGGACTGAAATGTGACCTACCACCAGAAATTTGATACTGCATAAACGTTAGATGGCGTTGGCAAACCTATTCAAAACATTAAGATAATTCTGTATTTTTAATCATTGCCAAAACCAGAATATTCTTGAGAAAGTGATGATATATGCTTTCTTAAATAATAAAAAAACAGTCTTCACATAACAATTTAAAAGCCTGAATTTCCTATTTTGAAGGTATGAAGATATTTGCTATATAGAATTCTATTACTTGTAATACTTCCTGACTTTTCCTGCTTTGTCTTACTGATGTTGCATTAAAAGTGATATCTGGTTTGAAATACAGTCATCTTAAATTCTGCAGACAATCCTATGAGACAAAATAATGCTTTCTGAGCTAGTAATGTTTAGTCCACCTTTGCATTTCAGTAACATGATTTAACAGATAGCATAAAAAATCATGCAGAGATAGCAGATCTGAATTTTTTTGTGAATGAAATTAAATAAACTCTTAGCATGAATTGTACTTAACAGCTGATACAGACATGCCAAGCAATGGAACATTTTATTTAGTTGATGAATTAATTTTGTGTGGAAAACTTTAGATTTGCCTATTAAAGATCTTCCTGAAATAAATTCAAGTTAGTTTCATTGACTACAATGGACTTTGGATCCGGTCCACAACAACTTGCACTTCCAAATGAGTACTATGAATGGTGACAGATTAATTGCCAGGAGTATGAATGATATTGTGATAATGAGTACGTTTTGGTCTAATTGAAAAGAAGCTTCTATCTGAGGTGCAGTAAAAGATTGCTGGCAACACCAATCTTACTTTGCGTCCTACTGGAACACTACTCAGTTACTTCTACATTATGCAATGCAGGTGCCTGCATATATGTCTGTATAGCCTCTGCAAATGATGCTGTGTTGTCCAACACTATTTTTCCATTGCCAGCAAACTTGCAGCTTTGTTTAAGAAGCCCTTCATTTAAGAAGCCAAATTTTCATTGAATGGCCATTTTCAAGTTGCCTTTCTTAAACATCACAAATTCCTCAGAGTTAAAATTATGTAACAAAGCAATTCAGTTTCTCATCTTTGCTAATTATTACCTACCCTTGCCTTTTATTTCACTTTCCAGGTTATTTGTTAGGTCCCTCAGGGGTACCTGGTTTCCCTGCCAAATGGATGATATTAGCCTTTTTGTACCTAATGCTGTGGAAAAATATGTCTTGCAAAACCCCATTGAAATATGTATAGGTATAGCCATAGCTTTAGACATATGTGTGTGTATGGGCACAAAAAAAATGTATATTTGTTGTATTTTATTGTATATATTCGTATATATGAGTTGCAAACGTTCAGAAGCTGGTCCAGAAACATTGCTTATGATTTGCTTTATGAAAGGTTTTCCCTGGTGTCATTCAGGAACTTTCCACACACAAGTAGCAGTAAGTTTTCAGCTAACCTTTAACACGTGTGGTTTGGCATTTATACAGGAGTCATACTTTTGAAAAAAAAAAAAAATGACAGTCCGTCATTGGCATCCTGAAACTTACAAAGCAGTGATAGTTTTCACCAACTGTGTGTCTGGCCATCTTCTAAAATCTCTCTTCTTCAGAGGAAATTATGAAGTTTATAGTAGGATGTCTCTCAGGATTTACAGTATTGTATAGAAAAAAATGTTCTAAGTGTAGAAGCAGGGTATACTCAGGATGGCATGCCCTAATCAAAATACGGATTCTCCTTTCTAAGTTTTGCTTTTCCCTGCAAATGTAATCTGAAATAATATGTAAACTTAACTCTTTGGAGAAATGATTTTTGGACTTCACCAACATTTGTATGTCACAGAAAGTATACACGAAAATATCAGCTGAAAGAGGAAGTTTACAACAAAAAAGGGTTATAAATACTATGTATCATTTAATAATACCTAAAAAAAGAAGTCATGGAGTTGACAAAAAGCCAGTCAAAAGAATTCTAGGAAAGTGAACATAAAAGGAAGAAAAGAAGAACCAAATCGTGCCCTATGCAAAATCATTATCTAAAGGCTTAGATGCTTTGAAGCTTCTGATTTGTTGTTGCATTCCTTGGGACTGCCCAGTGAAGGAAAGAAATTGACAAACCACAGGGGCTCAGGGGATGCCATTGGGACAGTGGGGCTGGAGCACTCCCCCTGTGAGGAAAGGCTGTGGGGCCAGGACTGGTTGAACCTGGAGTAGAGACATCTCACAGGCCCATAACTGCACCTCAGTGTCTATGGGGAGAGAATGAAGGGGACAGGAATGGGCTCTTCTCAGTGGTATGGGATGAGAGATATGGGACATAGCGTCATCAGTAAGAACGGAGCTAAGGTTAAAAAAGAAGAAATTCACCTTGAGGATAATTAAGCATTGAGGCAGGTTTTGGACCTTCTGGCCTTGGAGGTTTTCAAGACATGACTGGTCAAAACCCCATGCTTTTTACTCAGAATTAAATGTGTTCTGTGCAGGAAGCTTGTCCAGAGATCTCCTGAAGCCCTTCCAACCACAGGAACTCAATTACTTTATCTCCTGTGGACCTATCTCTCTGGTGAGTTTTTTTTTTACTCTCTGCCATCATCATTTTATGCTTGGTGCTGTCCATTTGGGTGAGGGGGCACTTTCATGACCACTGTTTCACACAGGGAATGCAATGCCACCAGCAGGATCTGCAGGGGACTGTGACAGCTGCACAGTGTGACAGCTGCCTGCGATGGACACAGCTTGTCTTTGGACTTAAAATGATGACAATGTATTTCAGATTAAATGTAATATAAATTATTTCTAAATAATACATAGAAATATCTTTAAATTTTTAAATAAATATTTTTTAGAAATAATTCATCTGGGATATGTACATAAAAGGAAATCAAGAACTACTTGCTTCAGGGGGCTAGCTATGACAACTTTTACAGTACTGGTGAAAAACTTCCAGTTTTTAAAAGTATTATGGTGCTATATAAAATTTTATACTCTTCTTGTGTTTGATGATATAGCTGTAGAAAGTTAAATACATATCTGGTGAAAAATGGCTTTAATTTATATTTATTCATGAGGGAAATTGTCTCATATGCCGTGTCCTTCATCATATATCAGAAAAAAACATCATCAGATTTCTTTGTATTAAAAACTTTTGTAATTTTTCTCATTTTGGTTTCACTTTGATATTAATTCAACTTTCTTGGAAGTATTTCTTAATCAGAAAGATTGTTATCTAAGGAGAAATATGAAAAAGGCAGCAAAAGGCATTTAAAGAGTGTTAAAAGTTTTACTACGGTTTAAAGACAAGAAATATCTTTCCTTGATACTCTGCCCAGTCTTCCACTTTAAATTCAAATTACGTCAGACTTTACACTCATCCACACAAATGTGTTTATGTATCATGACCATGAGTATCCTTTCAGAGTAAATGTCATCAGGACAAAATTATTTTTTTATAAGTATCACCAATTTGGAAATTTTCAATAGTTCTGTCTTTATGACAGAGACTACCTACAGTAATTGAAAAGTACTTAGATTCTTAATTTTTTTAGTCTTGTTTAACAGCCTTGCCCCTTATTATTTTCTCTGATAGTAACAATAAAGATATTCTGCAGTCCTCAGAAAAACCTGAGCAGACAACAAAAGAGACTTCTATATTTTCTTGTAAAAATATTTGGAAGTGGTGTGAGGATTTTGAAAACACAGGTCTTAAATCATAACTAAATTTTATTCCTTTGCATTTCATTCCTGTATATCTTTTGAAAATTATGAAAATTATATGTAAAACAGATACTTTATTGGTATGTGATGAGTCAAAAACATTGCATTCTACTGAAATATTAATTACCTTGCCAAAACACTAGCAGAGATGATGGGATGAATCAAAGACATACTCTGAAATAACAGTAACTGTATCACATGCATTTTTTTCAAAGTATTTTTCATACCTTTTAATTACTGTCCTTGCTATTGCACACAGGAGAGAAAACTAAAAAAAGAACTAACAGTAAGGAAATAAATACATGCGTTCACATGCATGCACACACAGACATAAAATTTTACTTATATGTGAAAGCTCATAAATATCTATTTCCACATTTGGATTTTTGTCTCATCTGTATGTAAATGTTGCTAAAGTTTTCACAACCTATGTAATGTGGTATAGCCCTTGAAATATAGAGGTGTTTATAAAGATTCATGGAAAGTACAATCAGCCAAAACACTGCAAATATTTTTATGTCAATATAAAATTTTCTACTGAAATATACCACCGTTCTTCATAATATAAAATCATGCTCTAGTTGGGAAATTCAATCATCTGTCACAAAATCTTCCTCTAACAGGCCCAAAATTCCTGAGTTTATGAACTGTGTGTTATGACTTCAAGTGACAAATTAGGCTTTCAGATGAAAAACCAGATAGATCTCACTGACTAGTTTTGTTTCATACTTGCATATTAAGAAAGCCTCTTTTAAATGAACATATTCTAAGGAACAAAATTGTTGCTGTTATATTTTATAATCAAAAATATCTGTTTAGAAAAACAACCCCCAAAAAAATTAACTGCTAAAAAAAGTTGCATTTCTATCACATTAACAACATAACTCAACAATTATGTCATGCAGTTTGATTAGCCTCTCCTCTCCCGTAAGTTGGCTTGGATACAGGTGTACAGGCAAGTTAAATATTCCGGTGAGGCAGAATCTCCTGCTTTAGTAAAGTCTTGTGCTAGCTCTCCAACAAAGGTTTGACGTGGTCACTGTAATCCCAAAAGAAGTCAGTGAAAAGTAGACTTCCCGCCGCTGCAGAGTAATTGATCTTGCCCTCCCTGAGCTTCTGGTAGGTTTTCAGCACACTTGGTGTGGCAGCCAAAGCCGCTGTATTTACATTGTTCAGCTGTCCATCTGGATGGTGTTTTTATTCTTCTCCATGCACAGCTGTTTGGTGTTTCTTGCCCTGTACACATCCTAGCATAGGCACATGTAGAACAATTCTGCTCTTGGCAAAGTATCTGTGAACAGAAACCTGAGATGTACGGGAACAGGAACAGGAACATGGTACAGACTTCAAAACTGTGTTCAAAACCAGCAGAATTTAACTTACCCACTTTGATTTGTCACAGGGAAACTGTTTGTAGTAAAGAAGTTAAAATAAATAGTTATGAGACAAGTGCCTTCAAAATCACCACTGACTCTAGGAGAACCTCTTCAGCTGCTGGTCTAACTACTGTGGTAGGGGGCTCTGAGGAAGTCTGTGTATTCTTCCCCCTCCTTGATAGCATTTGCACCCTGATCATCCTGCTGGCACTGGGATTTGCTCTATATCATGTTAGAACAATTTCCAAGCACATAGGCATACTTCTAGGTAAAGGCCTGTAACTGCTACACCATTTTCAGAGTGATTTTTCTTTGATTGCTATAAGGAGGGTTTTCTCTGTAGGCCTGGAAATCCTGGTTTCAGAAAAGAAATCTGGTTTTAAAGCTTTCTCCAAATATTTTATTGCCGCTGATATTATTCTCACTAGTTTAAAACAGCTTCAGGTATACATTTGTCATCCTCATACCTTTTTCTCAACAAGAGTGCTTTTGTGCAAAAAATCACCGCCATAAAATAATTTTCACAATAAGGAATTGTTGTGTAATGACAGAATGATTTGAGCTGGTAGGAACCACTGGTAGCCCCTGGTATGACCTTCTACAATGCCATCTTAAACAAGGTTGCTTGGGACCAGTCAAGTTCCCAGTGCCTCTGTGGATGGAGATCCCATAGCCTCTCTGAGCAATCTATTTATTACTTCCTAGTTAATGTCATTCCTCATTAAAAAGTTATTAACTGTCAGCATTTGGTCTCTTTATATGTCATTCTCTTGGACACACAGTAGACCTCTTCAGTGCCTCTTTAAATAGTTACTCAGTTACTCTTTAAATAGAGGAGAAGTAACATGAGAGAATTTTGCCCTCTTTTCCCTGAAAGTGAATACCGTGGTTTCTACTGCTGAGTTCTGCATTGTGACAGAAACCTCAAATCTCCCGTTCCAGGCCATAGTCCCTGAAATTAGTAATTTTTTCTAAGATTAAGACATCCAATCGAAATATACATGGACCTTATACAATTAGATGTTCCAAGAAACACATTTTTCCTGAAAAGGGCATGACTTTATGCCAAAGAAAAGTTAATGCTACTTTAAATATTGAGTAACAGTCAATCTTGTTTGATGAGCTCTATGCCACTGTTACTGGACTGTTCAAAGGAAATAATTGTGCTGTGGACTTTAATTGTCTGCTAGAGGAAGATATAGTCAGCTAAGATATTCTCTATTTGGGGCATATGCCATTGCTTCTGGGTTTTTGATAGCAGCGTACTTTACAATGCTGTCTCTGATTTGTTTCCTCCTCTAACCTTCCCTCTGCTACCCTTAACAAAGCTAAGTAAAATACTTCCTCCTCACGTTTTAAACAGATATAATTTTTGGTATTTCTACTTTATAGGACTCCCTTCCCTCTTTAAATTTTTACATTCAAACACCACCAGCAATTTTTTTCTGCCTTGGTACCGAGGCTTTTGCATGTCAAGATTTGACTAAATTATTTTAAACTGATTTCTTCCATATTTCTTTGCTCTCCCTTAGAAGATTTGCTCATAATGTTGCTCTTAAGGAGATCTTGTTTTCCTGCTCTTCTAGTCACTTGATTCATATGATGAAACCATCACTTGTTTCTTGGCTTAAAGCATCAAACTGCTTATTTTGATCTCAGCACTCTACTTGTGCTTTCTATGATATCACAGATCTTCTTTTATCCCACTTCCTTCTGATTTTGTTTTTCAAATACTTTTTCTCTAGCTTTCCTCATGTATTTGCCTTCTATTTTGTATTTTCAATTTGGCTAGCATGCATTATGTTTGCCTTTGAATATTGTCTATCTAGACAGTTGTTTGGTTTACGATAATTTTGGTTTTAATTTCAAAATAGATATTTGATTATTTGTGTAAGTAACATATTAATTTACTTTTGACATGTCTTTTTTAACGTAAGGGTGTGTGGAGTGAATTACATTTTAGATCTCTAAAAAGGTTTAAATTTACCACCCTGTGGTAGACAAAGTGTATATTCTTTTTATGAGGTTACTTTTCAAATGTACTCTCAGGTAGTTTTGGGCTCATTTGTGAAAAGACCTTATTTACAGTTTTAGTGTTTGCTACATAAAGAGCTGCTGCCATTTTAGCTGCTCCTCCATTTTATTTTGTTGTTTAATAACCCACAAAACCCATCCATTGCCTTGTACAGGTTGGTGCCACAATCTTCTAGTATTTTGCTTTTGGAGTATCTCTTGGAAGGAAGAGAATCTTTTAAATTGTATGTGGAAAAGTAATTTCCTTTCAGACAGCAACACTTTTCTATTATCCAAAAGTAAATCAAAAGGCTTTTTGCAAACAGAAGGGTGGAATAAAAATTTATATAGAAGGTTCCACCAAATTGGTCAGAGAACCTGTAGTTAAAACAACATGAAAAAGAGGAAAACTTATTATTAACGATTGGGAGTCCCTGGTGACTGCCAGCAGAACAAAATCATGTTAAATAGCATCAGTGATAACATCAAAAGATCTTACTGAACATATATAGTTGGTCTGTCATCATAAACCTTTGGCAGTGACATATTCATAATATCTGAATGGAAATTCTCTTTATTGTTAGAGGCTTTTGGATTTTTAAAAATTATTTTGATTACAAATGGGAACAGAAATTCAGTAACTTTTTTGTGTTTTGAGGAAAACTGGAAAACAAATACTTTACAAGTGACAACTTCTAAGTAAAGTTATGTCTGGGAGCTTAAAGTATTCCCGCTGCTCTCAGCTTTTTGGTTCCACTTACAGCTCCCCTGAGAAGCCACACTATGAATTTCAGAAGCCCAGTTTTTCTCCTCTGACCAGTGGTTCTGAAGCACTGTAAGATTTTCAAGATGTCTATCCTTGTTTATTCTGAAGTTCGAGTTGAATCTTTTCCTTCCTCAGATCTTTATTTCTTTTACTCCACATTGCGGGTTTGCATCATGTATGTAACATATAATCATGTAACCCATATAATCATGCAACATATAGTCTTCAATATCAGTAAGACAAATGCAGTCTTTACTGTAAGTGGAAGAACTACTTCTTTCTAACAGAATTGGGCAGTTTTGTTTGCACATTGTATTGTACATAAATTATATGTAGCTATTTCTGTTTAGACATTATATCAGCTATATATCTATCAAAACATAAAGGCATTCTGCAGTGGCTGTGGAGCGAGGACACTGAAGTCTGGATTTTTAGTCTTTAGGCCTAAAAACCCCACCAATACCATGTGTCTGATTGTGATGATAGTATGACAAAAACACTTCCTTTGAGACCTCCAGTCTCTTAGGTTATGTCTAAATTACTTCCTGAGTGTTATATTATACACGTTAGCAAGAAAGCCAGTTAAGCACGATTGCAGGACTGGAGAAACATAGTAGGTTAAAGAAAGCAGTTACTACTGAAGTAATTTTTGGAAACGATCTGCTTCTGCAGGGTCTTGAGCAAGAACTGAATTTAGGAGGATGCTGACCCAAACTTCCTGCCTGTTATCACAAAAACCAAGCCCATATCATGGCTGTGCATCTCTTTAAAGTGATAAGAACCCCTCAACAAGGACATGGCTTGTAACTACAAGTGTGCAGGCTCTGCATTTCATCATTCATGACACAAAGTATTTCTAAAGTTTGACAGAAAGACAAATTTCCCAGTTTTTGCTTAAAATAGTGATTTCCACAGGCTTAAAGGTAATTAAACCTTTGCTTCCAGGCTCAGAAGACTTAATTTTTAAAGTGAAAATAAAAGAGATAAGATTATGAATTTTAACAAACTAACTATTATATTTAAACTTCTTAAGAGTATTAAGAAATAGTGAAAGATTTCAATATCCTCTATGACCTAAAAGAATCTTCAAATCTGTGACCATAAGTTTTACAGTGTGTGTGAGTTTTGTACATATGATTTTGGTGAAATTATCACTATATTCTTCCTGACCTAAGAAGAAAAAAAAGTCCCTTCTAAGTGTTAGAAAAAATGTTAAGCACACATGTTCATGCCTCAGAAGAAGCACTTGTATTTGTAAATATATAAATATATAAAATACATGTACACACATATACAAACATGATAAAGTTTCAGGGTATAAATCTATTTTTCTATTTGGATGAGAAACTTTTATCAAGGACAGACTCATAGAATGTCAGGACTCCAAAATTACTCAAGACCTCTGGATACTTCTAGTCCATCCTCCTGCCCGAAGCAGGGTCAACTACCAAGTCAGATCAAGTTTTCCAGTCTAGTACTCCCTGATTGCTCATTTTATGCTTCTATCCTCTCTGAAGTCACTTTGATAGATAAGTATAGGTGTGAGACACTTCTTTAATTCAGGTGATCTTGTGTTCTCGTGAATAATGAACCTACCTCAGAAATCAGAGATAGTCTCAAATATTGCAGATATTAGAGTTGCTGCTTCTGTGAAACAAATCCTGCATTAATTATAAAATTTTGAAAAGAGCTGCACAGTAGAAATGCTTTTGAGCTGATGCCATTGGCCTGCTTCTGGAAGTATAGAATAATAATGTTGAAATAAATGTATTTTTTTAGTTTTAGAAAGAAACTTATTACTTACCAGTGGCCATACTCTATGGCATGAAGCCTTGTGTCACATGTGAAGATGAAGGAAGTAATAATTAACAACTATTTGAAGAAGGGCATTAAGAACTAAGATGGAGAACCAGACTGTGAGAAGAGATGAAGACGAGGATGAAGAGACTTGAAGATGAGGGCAAACAGGGCTTTTGATGCCAGTATTGACAAGGATAAGTGCGGTAACAGGAGTGAAAGGAATGGTTTTGGCTACAACTTCTGGAGTTTCCTAAAGGAAGAAAGCAGAATGGCATATGGAGGCGGGATAAAAAAGATATGAAGGATAACGCTGTATTCAAAACGGGTTTTATATGTGTAACTCTATGTGTTGAGATACCTTGCGCTGTTGTTAATTGCTGTTGAGATGCGAATATGAGTTGTACTGAAAATTTAAATGGATGGGATTCTGAAAGGGTGTTTCAATTGTAGCGGAGTACAGAAATAGTTTTATTTTTACAAATAAACGGTGGGATTGATTGTATTATTTGGGGTATTTTTTTTCAGCCCACCCCTGCCATTCGTTTTTAAGAAAATATGCAAAAGGACAAAATCATCTGTGGGATGCTAGTGCTAGAGCAGAAAGTGACAAGACCAACTGTTGAAAAAGAAGTGGTGTTAGAATCATAGAATCATAGAATCATAGGGTTGGAAGGGACCTCTGGAGATCTTCTAGTCCAACCGCTCTGCCAGAACAGGGTCACCTTAGAGCAGGTTGCATAGGAAAGTGTCCAGGTGGGTTTTGAATGTCTCCAGAGATGGAGACTCCACCACCTCTCTGGGAAGCCTGTTCCAGTGCTCTGCCACATTCAAAGTAAAGAAGTTCCTCTTCATGTTTACATGGAGCTTCCTATGCTCAAGTTTGTGCCCATTACCTCTTGTCCTGTCCCCGGGCACCACTGAAAAGAGCCTGGCCCCATCCTCCTGACACCCACTCTTTAAGTATTTCTAAGTGTTGATAAGGTCACCCCTCAGACATCTTTTCTCCAGACTGAAGAGACCCAAATCCCTCAGCCTTTCTTCATAAGAGAGGTGTTCCAGTCCCCTAATTATCTTTGTAGCTCTCTGCTGCACCCTTTCCAGCAGTTCCCTGTCCCTCTTGAATTGGGGAGCCCAGAACTGGACACAGTACTCCAGATGCGGCCTCACCAGGGCAAAGTAGAGCGGGAGGATGTCCTCCGTCGACCTGCTGGCCACACTCTTCTTGATGCACCCCAGGATGCCATGGCCCTTCTTGGCCACAAGGGCACATTGCTGACTCATGGTCATCCTGTTGTCCACCAGGACTCCCAGGTCTCTTTCCACAGAGCTGCTCTCCAGCAGGTCAGCCCCGAGCCTGTACTGGTGCATGGGGTTATTCCTCCCCAGGTGCAGCACCCTACACTTGTCCTTGTTGAATTTCATAAGGTTTCTCTCTGCCCAAATCTCCAGCCTGTCCAGGTCTCTCTATATGGCAGCACAGCCTTCTGCTGTGTCAGCCAGCCCCCCCAGCTTTGTGTCAAAGTGTTACTGTGGAACAATTTAAGTTACAGTTTTATGATATGTCTTGCTTATAGGTAACTAGGAGGTAAATATTAGTAAATGAAAGAGTTTCAAATCTGAAACTGCTTGTGCATTTACAGAAAAGGAAGACCACAGAGTTTTTCCATAGCCTGGAGAAAACAGAAATTCGATGTTACGTAATTTTTGTATGTAAAAATTTTGTATGGAAATAATTTTTAACTGTCTTTGGATACTTATGCTTAGTTAGTAGATAAAAAGCACAACCCAAGAACTCTTTCTGACAGTTGAACTGTTGTTCTTCTCAGTGTGATGTGTCCATACAAACATGTATCTTTGCATATAGGGCTTGTTGTTCAGTCTGAAAAGCTCTTCTGTCATCTTAATGGGCTTTGCTAAGGCTATATATTGATTTGATTATGACCATAAATTAGTTATTTTATAAAGTAACTGCATCAGACTTTACCCCTGTGTATGTGTGCACAATTTTTTGACAGGCATCTGCATCCAGGGCCTCTTGTTTTCTACTGCAGTGTTACGTTGTGGTGTATGACCTAAAATCCTGTCACACCGAGAGAGCAAAAATTATAATCAAGAATATTCTGGGAAAAAAAAAATAAACAGATGTATCTTTAACATGCCTTTTTTTCTCCATTAAACTTGCCACAGACTCCTTTGAACCCAAGGCAACCTTTTTTTTCCTTTCCTACAGCAATCTTAGTAAGACCGTATTTAATGTTCTTATGAAAATTAACATGTCATATACTTCCTTTGCTATTTATAAGAAACTGAAAAAAACCCCAGTTTCCAGCTAGCTGGGTTATCTTAGATACAAATTAAATTTGGACAGCTGACAAAATATCTTTGGAGAGCTCAGACACTTGCCAATAAGATTAAAGAAAATCTGCCCTGCTCAAAAATTTAGTGAAGGAGATAGTGAAAAACTAAAACTCCAAAAATCAAAAATAGATTCTGTTGTGAGACAAAAATGTCTCTTAGTTTCCATCATTTCATCTACACATTACAGTAATAGTGATTTGTTTAAATAAATTGTTTAACCAATTAGTTTAACATTGTGAAAGTGATGAGCTCCTAAATAGGTCATGGGCTAAGTGAAAAAGGCTCAGACTACATTTCAGAACCTGACCTATCTCTAGTCTAGAGGCAGTCTGCTTTGAAGTCGAGATCCTGACTACTCATATACTGAGTTATTAAAAGATAACTTTTCTTCCTTCTGTCTGTGATGCTTGAAATCAATGGCTAAACTGCACAATTTTTCCCTTTTTTTGAATTAATCAGGAAATTAATCAACTTGAATTACATTATTTCTGAATGCCATTACTTTACACAGGTAGGTTAACCCTAATAATGTCATTGTTGCCAGCATTACTTGAGAGTCAAAAGCAGTAACAACCATCCCAGTCACATATTGTGAATAGACAGCTCTCTCTCTGTGTCTATGGAGAACATTGGCCTTCTCTGTTTTCACTTTTCTGTGCTCCTGCTAGGAATCCCATATGCTTGAAAGGCTGAATGAAACAACATGAGAACAAAAATCTGCTGGATAGAACCATCCTCTGTTTTCTCTCCATGAATTGTATCTTCCTAAGGACAAGTGCTAAATTCACTGCTTACATTTTCATTGAGGTGTCTACAGGGTTTGAAGGTGGATACATACACTAAATGTTTCAAACTGCCATGAAAGCAGGGGAAATCAAGAGTGCTGTAGGAGACCAGATTAATTTAATTAGGTTTAGCAGATTGCACAGTGAGCACTTCAAAAGAGTGGGGAGGAAAAAATGTCTGTTCCTTTATACAGAATGAAAAAACAGGTGACTCCTCCCTTCAGCACTCTGCCCTGATGGTTGCCTGTAAAGGGAGGGTGTTACATACTTTTTCCCCCAGATAGCTGCAACTCCTAGATTGACTCGGAAGACTCAAAATATGATATGGATTCTTTTTAAGATTAAAAGAAATGCTGCATCATTAGTAGGTGTCTCATGACAAGAAATCAGGCAAAGTTTTGATTTTTGTTTCATAAATTTTCACCTCTGATCACATTAATTCTTGAGGGGTTTGTGAGGTTTATTCAGAGAAAACACAGGAAAATTACTGGTGAGCTTAAAATCAGTGTGACATAAACTTTCTTTGAGTGCTCTTTTTATTAATGGAAACGAACATACATAACAAGAAAAGACTTAAACATATGTTTGATATTTTTCCCATCTGTGGGAAAGATAGCAAAAGTTTAGGGTTGGCTGTTTTGATTTGGGGGTTTTTTTGGGTCAGGTTTTTTTTTGTTTTTCTGTTGTTTTTTTTTCCTTTCAATTAGATTGTAGTGATGTTCTAGAAGAAACTGTCAAATCAAATTTTGGAACTATTTATACCATATTGGCCTTAGTGAACCTTGGTTTTATGTAGAGGAAACTCGTATGCACAAGACTTTCTCTTGTGAAGATTTATAATTTCATTTTCAACTATGCAAAGTTAAAATGACCTCCTTAAGTGTATGGAAACACAGTTGTCTAAGATGAAAATAAGGCCAGAATTAACTTCTTATTTACTTTATTAACCACTTACATGGATAACCACTTGAATTCAGAAGTACAAAAAAGTAAGTTTTGAACTGTCAAATATGAGAAATAATTTTTAGCACCATCATTTTCTTTGTCTAGTCAGAGTTCCATGTGAGAGGAACTTGGAATCAGAACTCTTGTCTGATTCCCTTCACCAGTGACAGTGGAAATGGCTACTGTCATAGCTTGAGTGAAAGCCACAGGGAATAGGTATATCAAACAGGAGAAACACAAACTTCACTGGCTGTTTATAAAAGGATTTCTCTTATTTCATCACTGCTTGAAGACTGATTGTAGTGAAGGTATGGAGTAGTTATTTCCACACTACGTATATAAGAACAAGTATTCAAGGTCAGAAAAGGTACACTGTGGCTAATATCCTCTCTTTATAAATGTATATAATGAAAGGTATGAGATCAAAGGAAATATGTATAATACTTCCTCACAGTGCCCTCCAAACTGCCAGTGACAGGTTTTCAAGGATTCTCTAAGGCAGGGACTTTTCTCTTCTTGCGGGGACTTTTGCTCTAAAACCTCCTCCAGCTGCTTTCTGAACCCATGAGACCTTTCAGTGCCCCAGACATTCCAGGGATGAGTTCCACAGATTAAAATATCCTTGCTACAAGAACCCCTTTCTTAATCTTTTTTTCAGCCATTTCACCTCCAAGCCTTGCTAGATGCACGTCTAGTTCTTGCATGTAAGAGGTACTGAACGGTCCTTTCCTGGTTGTCTTCTGAATGCTTTGTTGGATTTTGTAGACCAGTATATGACCTCATGGTAATTTTTTTTCGAGACTGAACAGATTTAGCCTGTTTAATTGTTTCTTTGCCTGGAAGTTCTTCCATACTTTGACCATTCTTTCCACCTTTCTTTTGTTCTTTTTCCAAATGCATTTAATCCTTTTAAAATGAGATATTTAAGACATAACTATGTGAATCAGTTTAAATTTATTTACACTGCACTTCAGCTCCTTTTTTACTGAATTATCACAATTTTCTGAGATCCTTCCGTTATTCTTCACAACATGTTAATCTTCATTTATCTGAATACCGTGATGAAGTCAGCAAAGCGTATTCCTTTACATTCTTACCCTCTTTTCTAAATAATTTATGAATATCTCCAATACTTAAATGCATGCACAGATTTTTATAAGATTCAACTCTTCCTCACTACCTTTTCCATACTGTGCAAAGGTTAAGAATCAAGGAAGGCAAATTGGAAAAGTATGTTGTTTAAAAGGAGAATGCAGGTAGTCAAAGAAATATCATTGTCCCAACATATGACAAACGCATATAGTGAGTTTTGCTGATGGATGTAAGAATAAACAAAGTAATAAACTTAGGCTTTTATAAGGCATTTAATTTAATATGGTACAATATTCTATTTTAAACATTAATATTTTACACTGTAAATGTATTAAAACAGAGAGTGTAAAATATATCAGTATAGTGTAATTGTTCTAGTGTAACATTGAAGGGATCAGTGCTTAGTTTAGGTGTAGTTTAGCTTCTTTATTGATGACCTAGGAGCAAACACAAGTCTAGAAATACTTACAATGATGCAAAATTCGTCAGAATCTTAAATATTTAACTCAATCATATAATGCAGTATATATCGAAAAGGAGCAGCAGAGAGGATCAAGATGGTCGTTTGCAAGTCTGATTAGGGGTGATGGGAGTGCAAGTATGGAGATAACTGTGCCATGATAGGTCAATATTGGAAATGAGCACCCACCTCTGGCACCCACAACTTTAAAAGGATGGTGGAAAATTAAGGCAATTGCAATGGAAAACTGAAAAATCATTTGAAAGCTAGGGAAAAAAAAATAAAATGAGGTGCTTGGAGTTTGTCTGCAGAATGTCTCTGGCAATGCTCTAGGCAGACAGAGATTTATTTGCTTTGTCAGTACTCCAAGCCCAGTAGCAGCAGTTGGCCTGATGATTAGCCAAGCTAATAAGCTCTGCTAAGAAAAACGAAATATCACCTAGTATTCAGTGCCATATTAATACAGCCATATGTTTCTGAGTATTTAGTTTTATTTCCTTATCTTTTATTTGCAATACGACGAATAGTTAGTAAAAGAGCAGCTTAAAAATAAGATGTCCTGAAAATGCCTCAAGGTGTCCATCCTACCTTCTGTTTGCTTTCTGAAATCCTGGTGTAAAGTTTGGTAGGCAGCCCAGTCTAAAAGTAGATACTTGATGTAAACTTCATAGAGAATGTTTTCCTCTAAATATGAAGGCCAGCATTTGCTAAAGAATGATCTAAATAAGTTAGAGAGAATGAGAGATCATGTGTCTGTAAGAGTCCTGTTTTGTGGGATGATCCAGATTCAATTCTGCCAATTTCAGATAGATTTGTTTTAAGCTGTGCACTTTTGCTTTTTGGATCTCACATCAGGTTTTAAATCAGTGTGTATGTTCTAATAAGAAAATAAAACTCAGATGAGAGCTAGTGATTAAAGGATTATGGTTTCATCATGTTAATTAATTTGATTCCCAATATATTATTGCTTCCTGTACTCACTTTTTTCTTATTGGCTATGTTCATTAAAAAGATTTATTAATAAAAAGATTATCTTCAAATCCATGCGTACTTTTCTAAGATTCAGAGAAAGTCCCTAAAGGTAGATGGATTATAAAATCAGGGAGAGAAATTTTGAAATGAGTTGCCCATATGGCATGAACATTCAGCTGCTGTGAGTCACTAGATGTTTCCTAAACCTCTTCATAGCAATTCTTTAACTCACAGAGTAGAGCAATTATTCCATTAGTTGTCTTTCGGAAGCTTTCCCAATTCTGTAATTTGGAGTTTGGGGACCTGCAACAAGCATTCTGTGTTTTACATTCTGAAGATTCATTACTGAATTTATTCTATAAAACGGGATTTGTTAAAGAGAAGAGAAAAGCAGAGGATCATGAAGAGAGCACATCTTTCACAGTCATCTGCGTACTTCAGAGATATGAGAGTAGGTGGAAATGTAATCCATCCATCCTATCCATCTTACTACTGAGACAGCAATGATTTTTTTTTTTTCCTAGTATTATAACATATGCTTCTTTAAATAGCAAAAGTAATCGGGGCATTTTGCATGAAAGATTTCAGTCCTCCCCCTGAGTTATAGGACTGAGTCTTCTCAGGTGGTGCTTGTCCCTTCTGCTGCGAAAAGGGGCCACAACACAGAGACTACAGAAATTTAGTCTCGGATGAGAAAGGTCAATTTTGAACTCCTTTCACTGGTCTCAGAAGTTTCTGTGACAAAGACATTAATATAAATGTATCATTACCTGCCTAAATTATGACTTCTTTTCCGTCTTTATCCACCATTGAGACAGTTGTCTGTGTACAGAATAGATTTTTTTGGCCTTCCACTCCCATTCTCCCTCTCACTTGTGGGAAATTTTAATTAAGTTTTGCTGGACACCCAGACATCTTTCCTATCATCTCATGGTGATGAGTTCATGCCAGTGTATCCATAGGAGCAGCAGTAACACCAGGTAAGTCTAAATTTTTCTTCCCTTTACAGAATTCCCTAAATCACCTCAGTCCATGAATCTGGTAAAGAAATAAAAACAACAAGAAAGCAAATACTCTAGCAAGTAATAGCACAAGACAGAAATAAAGTAATGAAAAATGCAGTAGTTCTGAGGAAAAAAAAATCTATATGAATCCAGCTCCCACTGAAAGGTATATTCAAATCTAGTGTGAGACTGGGTATTGAATAAAATGGTCTGATATATAGTACAAAAGAAACTATTAAAAAGCAATGAATTTGCAATACTGATATGAAAACAACTGTACTAGTCAGAGACAAAACCATCTGAAGTATATGAAAAAAATATTTATCACACATTTCTACAGCTTCTCACTGGTATCCCTCATGCAAACATAGTGAATGTATGTTCATTTATTTGTCTGGATCTGGACACACAGCTCACATGCTCACATCTATGGAGTCAGTTATGCTTGTAAAAAAGGCAGGAAAAACAAACCAAATATCTTCTGATTTCTTCGGCTGTTTGTTGTGTTTTATAGTCATAAACTCCTTCTATCCAGGCAGGATAAGAGTTTTCTTTTCTTGCACACACACATAACACACAACTCATACATTCACATGAATTTTAACTCCAGTGTTACAAATATTATTTTACTAAGTATTACAAACTTAGTAAAATAATGTTTGGAGGTGGCTTCGGATGTCTTTGCCTTGTAGGCATCTCGGCTGGTTTGAAAATGTTTCTTAATTTTTGCACCGTCGTCTCCTTCACTATGAAGTGGCATGTGTTTGTGCAGGCACAAGCAGCAAGGGCAAAAAAGAGACAATACCACTGTTGAAACTTTGGACTGAAATTTCAGAAAATAATTATGTATAACAAATTGAGGTTTGTTCAGAGTGTTACCTGAATATTTAATATTAAAAAGAAAAAGCAAAACAGAAGAAAATACTTGATGCTAATTCTTCAGTAGTGCAGAGGTAGTTCAGGATTGGTCATAATGAACATCACTCTTCTTATCACATGTGAAAATTGTGTCAACTTTTCAGTCATCCATTACACATCTTGTCACACGTGGGAATCTCCTAGCCAAGTTAATTAACAGCTTCTATAAGATTCTGAAATTAGTCAAATATATTATTACGCAAAATTCAGCAACCGATCACATCCTGGAGCACAGCCTATGTTTAAGGATTTAATGATTGTATATTTTTCTTTTTTGTAGATTCTGTACCTTTGACTTTAGTCAGGTATGACAAATTTTGCCTCACGGGAAATAAATCTGTCTCCTCCACAGAACACTTAGTCATTAGTGTGTAAAGATTCTTATAATAGTTTAATAAAATATTATTAATTCCCGTGTCATCTGCATTGATGTTATTACCGCTTTCAGGTGTAATTGACTGGATCATACATATATACTTATAATGATGTAGGGAGCTAGTCTTGCTTGTTTGAAATTTGTAAAATAGAAATTTACTTTCATTGTGGAGTATACCTTGATTTTTCTGTGTATTTTGACGGTAATGTAACTGAACTGAATCCCCACTCTTTGCATGTAGATTTTACCATCTTAACAATATTGCAACTTCTTGAATCTGCTCTCCCTCCCTATTTTTTGCGATCGCTGTCGATCCTTTGATAAATATTTTTCACAGAGAAGCTCTAAATAGAAAAAACACAACACTGTTTCAGTGGGATGATTCACTCTAAAGTCAAAGCAGTGCATTCTGTAAGCCACATACATTATCCAGGTAATACAAAATGTTTTTCATAAACTTTTAACCCCTTATTAGAAATCTGCTTAATCTGTGCACTCTCTAGATCCAGACACACTTACACACACACTGCATACTTTGACTATAAGTGGTCTTACTGAATTCATTAGGACAACTCTGGGAATTATTAGGCCATTTCAGATATTTGCAGATTTGCAGTGTTTTCAAGTTTTCCATATTTCTTTTTGCTTGTCTACATTGCCAAAATGCTTGCAGGAGTTAAAAGTTTAGCAAGTATTTACCAGTGGGCTTCACATAAATGCTGTTATATAGGAAAAAAATGGCTAAAGGAGTGTATGCAAAGTGTGGTAATGTACAAAGTTAAAATGGTTTAGGAGCTGCCACAGTATTAACCACTCTTACAAAACTTCTCCATAATCATTTGGGGATAGGGAGATGGAGCAGAAAGAGGGATATAATCAGCAATATTATAGCTGAAAAAATTAAGATATTTCAAGAGTACGAAGAGGGAGGAATAAAATGAAAGAATCTATGATGGGAAAAATAAACACCAAGGAAAAAGCTTGAAATAACAGATGCTCCCTCCCAAACAAACCATTTCAGCCTTTACTATGTTGATGGTTGTATACTATAAATAAACAAAGAATTTGGTAATTCCAATACACACAAAAAAAAGATATGGTCTTTTATAAATCAACTACATATAATGTGCATACTTACATTTTTTGATGTAACTTGTTTCATTTAACAGAGAACAACTCCTGCACAGCATTATTATTCATCTTTTTGAACATAAAAGCGTGCTCCTGCTGTAAAAACCGAGTAAAAAAACACTGCTAGATTTTTAAAGACGTCTGCTGCCTTAATTCTTCTGTCACTAGGAGAGTTCAATCAGAAAAAGAATGTAAAAGGTTAGAGGTTGTTTTTTGCTTTTGTGTAACTTATCACAGTGAGTTCTACTAATTAATTTTGTATTTAAGTATTACTTAAGTATGCTCCTTTTTATATGAATATGATTTAGAACTGAGATAAATTGCTCTATTGGAAACTGGGAATATACAATACATAGTTTGAAAGAGGCATAACGTGATAAACTTTTTCTAAGTGTGTCTGCCAGTTCCTTTTCATCATCACCTGTGCTATTTGAAGTCTTGGGCAGAGGCTTGGGCAGATAGTAAAAGCTATTCATGTGTGTGAGAAAGCTGTGGGAAAATTATGCAGTAATTTTGAAGAGTAGAGAAATCTTTTTCTTGTGACACAAATCACAAGTGGAATTCAGGTTCTGCTCTGATGAAAGGTTTTTCTCTAATCTGTCCAGTGATTAAGCACCATACTTCTTCCTTCTAGCACTTGCACAGGTATTAGAAGTGATATGTGTATATAATATGGCCATATGCCAAAGTAATTCTGAAAAAAAAGAAAAGCTCAAAACTTAGTAAAAGTGTTACTTGTAAGATGAGTTTATCTTGTAAATATAGAGTTGTGCATGCTGTATTTGTATAAGCTTCTTGTTAAAAAAAAAAAAACCCAAAGATTTTAACTAAGAATTATTTCAATGAGAATTCTGCAAAGCATATCTTTTGTTGCAGGATTATTTTGCATATGTAATAAATTGAGGTACAATCTCAGCTTTTAGAACATTAATTTATATGACTTACAAATTAATTTATAATATTTATTTTATATTTTAGACTACGAAAAGACAAATAAATGAAAGTCTCTTCCATTTTATGTGCTTTTTAAAAAAACCCTGGAGATAACGTTAGATGTTTAAAATGTTGCGCACCACTGGCTAAGCTGCAAAATTATTTTCCTTTTTTAAATTATTATTCGAAGAAGTTAATATGTGTATTTGTGTTCTCCATGTTAGTATTTATCATTATTCAGGAGTATTGGGTCATTGGGTCATTATGCTCTTATCAGTGATATAATTTGTTTTATTTATTAAAGAATTGCATTTGTTAAGGACACAATATTTCTGCATCCTCTTTGACTAGATAGAGGTTATTTTGCATTTCTGATATTTTTCAAAGACATGAGATCTGTAGTCACATGCAGAAAGTAATTTCTTACTTTTAGGGAGAGTTTATGAGACCCACATGTGGTCTTGGTAAGAAAAAAACAGAGACTATGGAAACAACGGTTAAGAAGCCAGAAACTGGGATAATGGGCTCCCACATACAAACCGTCAGAGGAACAGGGGGAAGGAGTTCTATTTTCATTGAAATACTGTGAAGATTCTTCGTTGAGATGAAATAAAGACAAAGTTTGAGCAACCTTGTTCAATCAATGGATTTTCCTAGCTACACATTATTTTTATAAGAAAATTAAATTAAATTAAAAGCAGCTACTTATATAGAATTTAGCTTATGTTCCTTATTTTCAACAGATTTCTCAGCATGATTTTGGTTTGAAAGAAAAGGTTAATCAGTATTGATTAAGAGTACTAAATTTTCTCAGTAATACATTCAGTTGGCTCTTTGAAAAGGTCTTTGGTTTGTGTGTTTAATTAAATACTCCTGGATCAGTGGGCTCTGTTCTGCTTCATAGTTTATGTGATTCCAGGTAGGAATTTACAAAAGAAATGTTATCACTGATCTTTGAAATAGATGAGGCAAAAGCAATCTTTCTTTCCAGTTTGGAACATTCAAAGCTTAAGTAACACAGCATGTTTACTAGCTGGAAACAGTTGTCTCTCTCTCAGGTATTGTTAACTCTGAGTGTTTTTCTGAAAAAAAATCCATTTTTAACTGCAAATTCTGTGATTTTTTTTTTCTAAAGATCTTCAGTTGGATTGTTATGAAATGTTCGTTTAGTTGTTATTGAGCTCAGAAATTAGCAAATTTGTCCTTGTCTTGTTCATACCAGTCATCTAGGTTGTAAATCTAGAACAAGAGGACAACTAAGCGTGTAATATTTGCTGCTGATGATGGATCTGGCATATAATTTACACATTTCATTTAAGTAAAAAGCAGATACCTGTTACAGATAGGAAAAAATGCAAGTCTAACTAGTGGTAAAAATTCATTCCAAGGTAAACTCTGAACACAGGTTTTTAATTACATTTCAGTCGTAGCTCTCATACTTGTTTCATATTTGCCCAAAGCTATGACTAGAATGCAAACAAATCTCCGATAAACCATAGATTTGTGCCCTAGGTATACTGAAGCCAAAATGTGTGTAATCCTGAAATCCAATCCTACCAGAAGCAGCATGTTTCGCTTTTATCTTGTGTAACTCATCTCTTCTTATTTCAGTTACTTATTGAGAATTACTAGAATATAACTTTATGTTATTAAAAAAAGTAATGTCTTCCTTACTTATTTTATATAACAATGTAATAATCTCAAAGGTAAGACTTTACAGTGCCTCATGGAGCTGAGTTTTTGTATTCCTACAGACACGACATGCCAGTAAGACCCTCATGATAAGTATGCCAGGTGTTCTTCCACTCCATACAATAATCTGTAGGAAGTTAGTAATAGGTTTTTTTCACATACATGTAACAGAAGCAGATATTTTGTCTAACTTAAAAATTCTAAGCATCTAAGAAAACTACTGAAGCCTTTTAGATATAAAGTTCCTATCTTCAGGAAAAACAATTGAAGTGCAGCCCAGCAAGTTTAACCTGGGATCTGCTGTTTTCTGCATCTTGGGTAATCACTTGTGAGGAACGTATTAGAATACAGCTACACAGAACAGCTGAAAATTCAGGATTCTGAAAAGGCAGCACTATAGTTTTATTTAAAAAACTATTTATTTGAAATTAAATGTAGTTAGTTAATAATTAGAAACAATGCACTCAAAATACTTGGGTTTGTTTCCATTATCCTTCGTGCATTGTGATCACCTCAAAATAGCAAATAACGCAAAGCTCTATGAGACATGGAGGTCTGCTTACTGCCAGTTTTCCAACAGGGAAATGGCTTACACAAAAGAGAGCTCTGGATGTCATGGATTGGATTTATAAAGGGATTTTAGGCTCTGAAAATAATCCAGGCATAAGTAGGCTTTATCCTCATCACTTAAGGCATTTTGTTATTTGCAGGAAGGATTCAGTCTGGTAAGAGTGCATGTGTGAAAGCACGCATATAATGTTAGGACTGGGATGATGGCTTAAAAGGTCGGCATTTTGATTTATGCCTACTCTCCTGTCTTACTAATTAGCAAAGTTTTCTCACAAAAATTGCTACCGAAAAGAGATTGGATGTGTCTGACAACATGGGGCAAGGATGTGTTTTCAAACAAACTTACTGGCCTCATGGAGGGGGCTGGAAACACATGAGAGGGGGTTCCCACAAGCAGAAGAGAAGCAAGGACTCAAGGGTGTTAAGAGGTCCAGGAGATAGCATGACCAGACAGGCTTTCACACTTCATCTGCAAAAGCTGCACAACTTGGGACCTGTCTCAAATGCTCTCATACAAATGAAGGTGGTCCTGGGAACAAGAGGGAGACATCAGCTGTGGGTGCATTGTAACTGAGCTGGGACCTCAGAGGGATTGCAATGACATGGTGGTACAGTTCTCACACCTGCACAGCTGCAGTGCAAGGGTACAGGTGCTTCAGGAAGGGTGGGGTTGTCTGGGAAAGAGAGGGGGTGATCTATGCAAAGGGGTAACTCAGAGGCATGGAACTTCACCCTGGGGAAGGTGATCCTGTGGGAACGGGTCAGGGGACAAAACAGCACCAGTGATGCAGAAGCGTGCAGATGCAAGCAACCCAAGGGCAAATTCTTGATGAAGGTGATTTGGTGAATCAGCCAGGGAAGAGGTTCTGTTGGAGCTGGTACTCACAAGCAACGAAGAACTGGTTGAAGACATGAAGGTTGAGGGCAGTCTTGACTGTGGTGGCTGTGAAACTCTGGAGCTTTACATCCTGAAAACAAGATGAACAGCAGAATTGCACAAAGGCAACCACCCTGAATTTTAGAAGAGCAGATTTTTGGACTGCTCAAAGACTTGCTTGGAAAGATCCTTTTGCCTGTCAGAGACAAAGGTACTGAAGAGGGCTGAACTCACCCCTGGAACAGGACAAGATGGGGCTGATGGTTGAGAGTAGCTCTGTAAGAGGGGACCTGGGGCCAGCAAGTCACCAAGGACATAGCAGTGTGCTCAAATAGCAAAACAGCTCCCACACCTGGGGCTGCACCACCAAGGGGAAGGGATCCTGACCCATTGTTTGCCAGTGGTTAGTCTGCCCTTATAGTCCAGGCTTGAGGTCCTGGCACACAACAGACCCTGACATATAGGAGTGAGTCTAGTGGAGGGTTCCCCTGATGGTCAAGGTTGGAGCACAGGATATACGGGGAGAGGAAGAGGGCACTGGGCTGGTTCAGCATGGGGAAGAGGAGAGGAAGGGGGGCCTCACTGCTCTCTGCAGTGAGTACAGAGGTAGGGTATAGAAAAAATGATCTCAGACTCTTCTTGGTGATACGCAGCAGTAGGACAAGAGAAAATGTGCGTAAATTGGAATATAAGAAATTCTGATGATTTTTTTTTTTTTTTTTTTTTTAGCACAACGGTGGTCAAATACTGGATTGGTCACTAGAGATACTGTGAAGTCTTTATGGTTGGAGGTGTCCAAGACTGAAATGGACACAGCACTGAGCAACCTGGTCTAATTAGAGTAGCTCTGAGCAGAGAAGATGTCTGGAGGCCCCTTCCACACTAAATTTTTCAATCATGCTGTGATTCCCTGATGACATTTTTCAAAAGACCAGTTAACAAGTTGAACAATTACAACAAAAGTTATTGAAGGATAGTCATATTTCAACATGCACAGCTGCAGATTACACAGATTTTATGTTATGCTTTGATTAATAATATATATAAAATATACATAATATAATATATATAAAATTATATATATATATATAAAATAATACATATAATATATTAGTATATCCAAGTGACAAATCCCTTGAACAAAAATGGCTAAATTCTACTTCAGGAAACTAAACCAACCCATCACCCTAGGAAAATCTCTTAAGAGTACAAAAAGAATCATTTTGTTTGTTTGTTTCTGACTTGTTTGATATTTTAACATAAATGTTTCTACTGTATGGGCCTGGGTAACAATCTAGTTATTTTCAGAGCTTAGAAACTATAGGTATTATTAGTCACTAGAGGCACCTGAGATCTACAGTCACATTGGCTTGTTAAAATCACAACAACAATGAAATCGTGGACAATGTAAAGGAAGTTAGCAATAGCTATTTGGTTTTCCTTCTGAGGCCTCTAAAACTGCAATATCCATGGGCATTTAGTAATAGAAGCTTGCAAGACTGATTTCCTCCTTCATACATCACCACAACATTTCCGAGCCAGCAGGCTCTGTGCCCTTGCTTCAATATTAAATTTTTGCAATCATCAACAGTGTGATACTACATCATCAGTTTGGTGTAAGGAATAAGCCCTGACAACTGGGAAGTGCCATTTGGACATAGCACTGGTAGGGTCGTTTGGCTCTTCTCTTCACTTCTTCCTTCTTTTATATGATGTAAAAGGTGCCTTGGTTTGCCCAGTGGACAAATACTCTGTCACAGTGCTCGTCCTAAGAAGCATTTGACTCCTGTCCTGTGCATGCATGTGCTCCGATCCCACATTCTCCCCAACCACTACCCTGAAAGTCAAGCTGGGCTGTTACAATGCCACAAAGCATTGTCATAGCAATTTCTGCTCTTGCCGAACAGTCTGCATAGGTACAGCAAAAACAGCGGGCTACGTTATTAACGTCGTAACTGGTTATACTCTAATCAGTTTGCATTAACACCTCAATACTGTTATAACAAGGGATCCATTTCTAGTAGAGCTGTTATAATACTTAAACATGGTCAGACAGTTAGACTTCATGGTTATGTGGCAACTCCAGTGTGCCTTCTCTTAGAAGATATTATGAGGATGGACCATAACATTGCCAGGTTTGCAGCACACATGCTTCACCACAGTTCTAGCTGAGAAATTGTAAACTATCTCTCAAGAGACAAATGAGAATAGTTTCTCAGTATGAGAAGCTGCTACCTACAGCCTCGAGTTTGTAAAGCACTTCTTTTTTTCCAATTGGTGCTCTTCAATTTTTGTTTTATTTTTTTACTTCAGAATGTTGTGATATGAAAAGAGCGAAAATGCTTGAATTCCAGTTAACATTTTTAAGTTCTGATTCCTGAAATTTGACAAATAACAGGATGGGATGATTTCTCATATGTTGATTGGAGTTTATTATGTCAGTTTTTCAGGTTGGAAAATGATGGCATCTTCATATCAGTCTTCATGTCAGTATTATTCCAGTGTTCACTATTGCAGTCCTGGTGATCAAGGAAGCTTTGGTGTAAAGTTGTGTTAGGGGACTAATGAGATGTTTCCACTGAAAAGTTAAAAACAATAGCAATACATATTTGTAAAAACTGTAAAACTTGACAGAAAGCTGTTGCATTCAATCAAGTTTTGCAAGTTTGCATTGAAACCAGAAACAGAATCTTTTTCAGTGCAAATCCTAGGTTCTGATAAAAAGTTTCACTTTGCTGTATTTTGTTGAAAACAAACAAACAAACAAACAAAAAAGAATACGGCTTTTGAAAAAGTTGTTAGGATTTTTGAAGAATAAACGTTGTCTTTTTTGTTCAGAAAAAAAGGAATATGCATGTTTTACAAAGGCCATGCAAAATACAAAATATACATTAAAAAAGTGGGGGGTTGATATACTTTTCATTGGGTTTCATTTGATGTTTCATAATAGTCACTTCAATATTACATCAACAGTACTCCAATGGCAGCATGAAATTCCAGGGAATAAAATCAAACCTGTCTTCCCCTTTTCTGATTTAATGCAATTCTCAGAAATTATCTACATGCTTTTCACTCCAAGTGCAAAAAGCAGAGTCATTATAGGGAAGGACAGATATTACTTATTTTCAAAAGTAGTTTTTAAGGGCATTTTTTTATCTCTCTTTTTCTGTTTTGTAAGATCTTTTCCTGGGATATTTTTATTGTTTCTCCTCTGATGCATTGATTAATGCTATACACTGGTGCTCTTACTGCTAAGTCTGTTAAGTATGCTAACAGTTTTCTGCTCCATACTGCATTACTGGAAATTTTCATTTATACACTTACCTCCCTTATAACCAGTTATAAGATGGTTGAAATAGACAGGGATGAAACTACATGTCATCCTGGGAAAAAGTAAATCAACTTTGATCAAAACATCAGAATGTTCACAAATTCCTTTTACGTTTACAATAAGGTCATAGGGAGATCATGTGGAAATATATTAAATATTAAATGAAACTCTAGTTCAGCAAATATTAAATTATTCTAAGTTCTGTCTCTCTCCATGTGACAGCTCATTTTTCATATGGTCAGCCACACAGATATTTGCAACTCTTAAAAACCTTTATCAAAATCAACATTTAAATGGGAAATGATAATATCATAAAGACTATCTTGAAGCCAAGTTCTCTCTCCGAAGTTCATTTTATGTATCTCCAGTGGTGTTCAGAGATTTTTCACTGGGTGGAGAGAAATTTATGTTTAGTATGTCTATAAAATAATTCATGCATCATTTCATGAAATATTGTCTGAATTTGCAAGCCTATTCTTAATTCTACAAGAGTAATTATTTCTTTAATAAATGTTAAAAGGGGACTTTTAATGTTCATATTTCTCCTTTAATTTTAATTTCCTATTTGACAATGACTATTTATGTATTCATTTATATAATCAAAATAATAATATCACAAGTGTATTTATGTCACTTGGCTAGGAATTGAAATATCAGAAGGTGAAACACATAAGTTTGCAAGCAAAATGGAAACCTTACTTCATTTGTGTGTTCTGAATAGAACAATCTGAGTTCTTGCAGTACCCAAAATGTACTATAACATAATATTATCCTTTTAGAACTTCAAATACTAAAGTAGAGATGGATGTGACAGTGCATCCTAGTCTATGAAATTTCTGCTTACAAATACCTGGTGTAAGAAGTCATAATTACTATTGTGTTCTGCTTTCACAGGTAGTTTGCGGGCAATATTCAGTGTTTAAATGGCTTACTAGGAAAAAAAAAACAACACAAACAACCCCAAAAAAACCAAAACCCCAAACCCAAAACTTTCAAATAATTCCACCATTGCTTTCTCCACCACCACCCTCCCAACCCAAATTAAAATAAAAATTAGGCTTATCATTCATCCTAACTGCTTCTTTTCCTGAGCAGTAGGAGGCAGAATATCAACCATTCTGTGGTTATATATGATCCTAGATATTTCTCCAGTGTGCTTTTCCTCAGAATAGTCAGGTCCTTCACGGTGCAAAGTAAGATGCAAGTAGTCTGGAAATAATTCTGTTGAAAATTTTCTTTTTTTCTTTTTTTTTTTTTTTTTTTTTTTTAGGTGAAAGGAAAGATTAAAATATTGGAGAAAGAAAAGGTAAAAAAATTGGATTCACCTATAACAGGAAAATTTACATTATCTGACCAGCTCACATCTGAAAAACCCCCAAAATGTATTTTGCAAGGGTGCTGTCTACCTGGGCATTTGGTGAAGTGCTGTCAAGACAGCTTTCCAGAGCGCTGCAATGTAAGGAAATTTCCCAGATCTCATGTTTTCTTCTGAGCAGACTGCTGATAGCCAGCGGTATTTCAGAGATGCAAGTTCTTCCTGTGAGCTGCAGATAATTCTGGCTCCTGTGTCAACATGACTCTCTCACAGCTCTCAAATGAACTGTGAAGGAGCCTGTACAGCCCCAGGAAGCATTTTCCCATTAGCACACTGCTCCATTGGGATGCTTCCATACAAAAAGTGATTTCCAGGGGGAAACACTTAGGCCAAGCTCTGGCAAGCAGAGGTAGGTTCCTGATGTGAAGTCTCACTGTGTGTCTTATGTTGGTTGCTTCACTGAATTGGAGCGGGCTGGTAGAACCAAACTTCTGCCTCATGACATCAGCTGATAACAACGAAAGAAACACAGCAGAAAGAACACAACAACTATGTAAAAACAAAGCTCTGCACGGCCTTTCTCCTGTTCAGGAAATAATGCCCCAAACCTGTATGGTCATCAAGTCTCTGAAGATTCCTAAAGTGCAAGATCAACTGCAGCATCAGCTCATACAGTCTGATTCTCCACGTAACTCACATACAGTTGTGTATTGATATTTTTCAACTGATTCCTGTGCAGAAATGAATTTGATTTGAGAAGTTCTATAATGGAAAAGCCCACTACTTTTCATGGTGAATTGTCTCAATGGTTAGTCATTCTCAGTGCTAAAAGCATTGCCTAAAAGCATTACTAAAAGCATCTGAATCTAAAACTTCTGGTACTGGTTATTGTTACGGTTTTGTCTTCTAGGTTAAAGATGTTTTTAATAATAATATTTCCTCTGTATGACTATCTTTAAACACTCTAAATTTTCTTATCATATAGCAAAAAGCAATGGAAAAAACCAGTACTTTCTTTTGAAATTGTAGGAAGTCAAAATATGAAGGGGGGATAAAGGGAAAAAAAATAATCTTTCCACAGCTTTTCAATGTTCATATTGTGGTACATATGTTACTTGAAATTAAAAGAAATAATTAACATCCTACCACACTTTTACATTTTTAGACTTTTCAGACAAATTTTCTGTTAAGGCTTAAGGTTTCTTTAACCTGTTTCCCATTAAGGTCTTCCCTAATAAATTATTATTTATCTTTCCTAGAAAATAATTATTTTATTATCTTCTACTATATATGTAGTCTTTTGGTTCCACATCTTTTTTGACTAGCAGAAGGAGCTATATAAGCTGATGAAAACACTACTTCTTATTTCAAAATGGTCAGATTTTGCCTTCTATGGGCTATTACAAATATTTTTTTAAAATATAATTGGATCTTGGGAAATGAGCTATAATAGAAAATTGACTTTCATTCTCTTGTGATATACTTGAGAAATTGCACTATTATGTATTTGAAGCTATTTTTGAGGTTGATAGTCTAATGTTTTGACACTGTTGAGACTGACAGCTGTCATAACATTTCATCTTTCACTAAATTTTTAGAAAGAAGTTATTATGGGTATGTTTAATAAATTATATCTACAATTTCAAATAATTATGCTGCTCAAGACACTTATTTTACCTCTATATTATAAGGAATAACAGTGTGTCAATAGGGAATTCGATACATAAAGTATACGACTCATTCACGGAAAGCACTGAAATAATCGCCATTGTTGGTGCTAATATTGTGACTGAATAAAAGTGTAAATAGATTTTCTGTGTGTGTATATATATGAATATTGATATGTTTGTTCATAATATATCAGAGGATCAGAGCTTATTGGGATGGGAGTGTTTAGGAGACTTACAAATGTGTCCAATTTTAAACTTCAGAACAGATTCATTAACAGAACAGTATATGCTAGATTTTACATAGTAGTAATCACCATCAATATATATACAAATTTGTTAGTCTTTGCCACTTAGGTCCCAGATGAGCTATGAGGATGCAATACCAAGGGTCCAGTGCTGTGGAGTTTGGGCTGATAACTGGGGTCCTTGGTGGTGTGTGGTCATGGAGGTTGTGATGGTCAGGTCTGAGAGCCGCTGGATAGGAAAATTCAGAGCCAGAGCAGGTTTGTCCTCTCTCTTTTGTTAGCTTTCTTCACCGAGATCTGATGGGTTTATGTCATTCCCCTCCCAGAAAGAGGGAGTTCTTTGCGCTCACTTGTGTTCATCTTGTTTTCTTTGTTCTTGTTAGTTACCCTCCTAGTGCATTCAGCAGGAAGTCCCACCTGGTTGCAGTCCCCTCTGTTTATCTTAACCTCTGTCTGGCAACTATTTTACTGTGTTGCCTTTCAAGTGCAAGTACACTAATCTTCATTTGCCCTGTTGGTGATCACATTGCTCCCAAGCTTATGCGAAATGCTTATACTTGGTACCTGACTACACCATCACAGTGTTACAAAATACATACTTACTGTTGTTAGCTGCACTATTTTAATAGGCTTGTATTTATTTTCCAGGCAAAGTAATATTAACTACATGCTGATTAATACATTTACAATGTATAGGTATCATGTGTCTCTGCTTTGGCTGAAATGCTTCTGAACCAGAGTTATACATAATACTGAGTATTTTCTAATATTTCTTAAGAATTCTGAGACCAAGAAATCTTCCATGCCCTCAAGAGAGATTAATCTCTCAAACTGATCTCTCCTAGAAGTCTGAGTAATGTGATTTCCACATATAAGTATTAGACATCTGCTATGCTCAGGCACCTACTCAGTTGCTCCTCATAGAGGTATAGAAAATGTTCAAAAAGGCTTATTAATTGACTACCTACTATGTTTGTAGTAGCTGACTATGATACAAGGATTTTTAATTGATGACTTTCTGTGCTGCATTGACTCAGATCTTGTTGACAAATAGTTTCAAGACTTGTACTACAGATTGAGTTTCTACCAGCTGGAAATTAAGCACTGAAGAGTTTGAACTATATCATTTTGGTCTTGAACTCTCCACTGATGAGTTAGATACTCAGGATGAATTAGTATTGACCATAGACCATATCCAATGTATAAAGCCAAGAAGGAATGAAGTGATATAGCTTAAATTTTATTTCTTCTCAGGACCTCACATATAACCTCCACTCTGACTATACTGTTGAGGTCAAAAGCAGACTCAGAATGCTTTATTCATTGCACTGCATTAAACAGGATTTAATTTTAAAAATATCTGATTGTTTTAGTGGCTCCCATTTTCAGTTCTGAATTATTTATCAGTCAGATATCTCTATTTCTGAAATACAATTTTTTTCAGTGAGCTTAGCATGGGTATTAGCACACTGAAAATGAGAAATAAAAATCCTAAGGTAACAGAAAAGCAGAAGCACTAACACATGTAGAGTGTCACTTACCTGTGTTTTTTGCTGGGCACCAGATCCTTGTCTAGAATTGAAGGGAAGGGGTGGTCAGAGATTTCATTTGATGAGGGAAACGTGGACAACAAGGTGTTATATTGAAGATGGAATGAATCTGACCACTAGAATCAAAAAAGCTCTTTTTCTACCCACAGTTATTTGGTTGGACAACAGGAGCGAGGCCTTGGAAACAGGAGAGAAAGAGCAAGTTTTGGCCTGGGAAGCCTCTAGTTTTCTTGCACCTGACTGATGGATCCAAACTAACTCCACAAAGGAGAAACCAGGGATAGTTAGAAACTCCGTCCTAGTGGGGGACAGAGGCGCCCATCTACTGACTGGAAGATTTACTGGAGGATTTGGTACAGGCCCAGGACCCAGACCACTGAAACTGTAGAAAGACTGTCAAGGCTTGCTGACCCTATGACCATTGCTCTTTTTTGCCAGTTCAAAGTAGCAGAACAATACTGCTCAAGGAGACTTGGAACTGACCTAGGCTGAGCGTAGCCTTCTAGAGCCGCAGTGGAGGGGACAAGGGCCAGGGTGGTGTTTTCCTTGATCCCAACAGTAAGAGAGAGGGGTTTGGGACAGAGCATGTGCTTCCAGCGGATCAATGCCTGGCTGCATGGCTGGTGCTGCTGGCAAGGCATTGTTTGTGTGGTCCTCTTCAAAATACAGGATTGATGGGGAGAGTATTACTCCATCTGACAAAGTAAGGCAGAAGCATGTATGACATAGGGTTTTTTAACCTGCTGATGAAGGCTTAAAGCTAGGTTCATAATAAGACAGAGATCTAAACCTGTAGGTTCAGATCAGGAAAAAGAGGAGAAGGGAAGGGAAGGGAAGGGAAGGGAAGGGAAGGGAAGGGAAGGGAAGGGAAGGGAAGGGAAGGGAAGGGAAGGGAAGGGAAGGGAAGGGAAGGGAAGGGAAGGGAAGGGAAGGGAAGGGAAGGGAAGGGAAGGGAAGGGAAGGGAAGGGAAGGGAAGGGAAGGGAAGGGAAGGGAAGGGAAGGGAAGGGAAGGGAAGGGAAGGGAAGGGAAGGGAAGGGAATCTTGTTGGACAAGTAAAAAATAAAATAAGTTGCATTCATTGTCTTTTCTAAAATATTGATGGGCAGTTTGGGATTTATTTTGACATCATCTCCAACTGTAGAAGGATTTTTCATATTCATGTCACTTTCAGGTAGCAACACTGAGAAAAAATAAAATTATACCTGTTTGTAACACCTGTCCTTATTTGCCAAGGTCCAGGATGCTCTGGAGAAACAGGAAGATCCAATTACAAGACCATCTGGAGTTTTCATTTTCAGTTGTAAGTTAAAGATTTCAACTCAGTGCATACATCTGCAAGTAGTTAAGCCATTGAAAGAAAACACAGGTTTTCAAAAGAGCTATGGCCTTTTTATTGTTTCTTCAGTAAGCTGCTGAAAGCATCTGTTGCTTCCAGGTGCTGTGATATTAGGGAGGTGCAGGTACCATGGTTTAAATTCCTGATTAGGTAACCTTTCCAAAATTGTATTGATCGTATCCTGGTAATGTTCAGGAGTTTGTGACAGAGTCTCTTTGCAAAGTCATGCAGCTTTCCATACAAACATATTTCCTTAAAATCTCGACTGTACTAAAATTTGCATGCACGATTGCTGCAAACTTACTCCGTCTTGAGCAGGAAGGTCTCCAAACCAGACTCTGACAGAGGAGTGCTCCTGTTTGATGCCTGAACTCCGGAAGATCCTCAGTGTATGACAAGTCAACAAAACTTTCTAACAGGTTACAAGTTCCAGACCTCCCTAAGGATGCAGCAACATTTATTTTTTGGGAGAGTTCTATGAAAACCACCAGTAGTGTGTAATATCATAACTGTGAAGAATGCAATACTGTGTAAGATTAAAAAATATTAATGTTTTTGTAAGGGGTTTCAGAAGGCTTTGGTTAAGAACAAACTGAAAGACAGTAAGGGGGATCAGTTTTTTGTACAGTAAGCTCAATGATATATGATACATGAAAGATTTATGAGTCCACTCATGAAAGAAATTGAACATCTCAGCTTCATTTATGTTCTGAGATATCTCCTTACAGCAGTTACCTCACTAGCATAATAGGAACAGTCATTAGGTATTTTTGTTTGGGTTTTTTTGGGTTTTCATTTGTTTGTTCCTGCCACCCCCCAAAAGAACCCCACACCAAAACGAAAAAACATTTGATATTTCTGCATGGGAAAATGTAAATTAGTTCTGCAAAATATTTATACAGATTAATTGTTATGTAGACGCTAAATTGTGCCTTTTCCTGTTTTATACTGACAAAATACACTTTGGATCTCAAAACTTTTCCAAAGGAGCAGCTTAGTACTTCAATTCATCATTAAAACAAACAATTTGCTTGGAACACTGTTATCATCTTGACACGTGCTTTCATTGTAATTTGTTACTTATTCAGGTAATAACTAAACACTGCATCCTGCTGCTCACACTCTGCTTTCCAGCTGCTATATTTTTGCTTTGCTTAGGTATGTATTGCTTTAGGAACAGGCTGATATGAAGACTGTTTACATTCTTTACAGCTACATAGCATATTTTCTATGAAACAACGTCACAATTCTTTATTTATATGATATGATGACTTAAACATAAGCAGCCACTTTCTGTGACAATTTCAATGTAATGAAAGGGAGGAAGAATGAAGATTCCAGTGAATTTCTTTTTGTAAGTTTCTTTATTTTCTCTAAGAAGAAAGTCCATAACGCAGGGCCATCACTGAGTGAAACAGCTATGGTTGCTAACTAAAGCACTTCAACTTTGTAAATGGTAAAAATATAATAACTACTTCAGGAATAATATGAATTTAACAGCATTTGATTGCAGTCCATATTTTGTCTTTCACAGATGAAGTACTAGAGTACAGTCTGGAAAACACGTTCATTTGGTGAAGTTCATAGGAAATTTACCAAACCAATTTTATTTGTAGAGAATTTGAAAAATACTCCTGGATGAATTTAGTATTGCATAGCTCATTTTATATATATAAAACTGCGTATATATTTATTTATATATCAATTTATATATATATAAATATATGCATAGTTATTTTTTGAAGCTGCTTCATATACATTCTTATTAAACTCTTTTTTTTCCTGCTTAAACATGAGGGATCTTGTTATCAGTCCCGTAATGGGTGAAGGTCAGACATCAACCATGCACAACACAAATTTCCTGTGCTTAGAGTGACTGCAAGAGATGCAGGACTTCATCTTTCGATGGCACCCTTTCCCCACTGCTCTTCAGAGCTCTCTCCACACACATCTCCCAGCTGCGCTGGGTGACGTCTGCCTTGGTGCCCTCTGTCCTCAAGTGCCTGACAACATTTCTTTGGATAATACCAGTGAGGACAAAGTCTGGCCTCTCTCATTTCTGGGATTATAGCTCAGAGCACTGTCTAACCTTTCTGATGCCTTTTGTTGACAGATTATTTCTACGTTTCAGGCGACTGAAAATTTGAAAACCTGCCAAGTGGAGAGGATGATTTCAAAGATTTTTCAAGCTTAAAGTGCAGATGGTATGACACCTGTCATCTTCAAACAAAACTGTGATAAAGCTGCTGTGTGGAAAAGTTGGCTACCTTTTAATTTTCTTTCACTTGAGGGAGAAGGAGGACACAGAGTGTTTTGACACAGTCAGGGAAACTTGACCCCCCCAGCCCCCGAAAAATTGGCAAATATTATTACAAGGGCCCTGTAGTCATCTTTGCCTCTTCACCTTGTGTCTTTGCCTTTGCTTATGTGCTGGAGTATGCCTGGGCAGCAGTCTGGCTGCTGGGAGGCTTTCCCAGTCATTTAGTTACAAAAAGAGGTACTTCATTTGGTAACACTTTATCATGCTTAAGATGTTTTCTTCTTTTGCCGGGGTCGGGCACGAAATGGAAAAAGCAAAGAATAGGAGATAATGTAGCTTTTAGCTTTGGTGGCAACAGAAATAGACACCTATGGAAATTTTTTGGAGCTCATTATTATAGTGGGGTCACAGAGTGTGTGAGTATTGATTGTAGAATATAAATTATGATTTCTCATTTAGGCATAGGAGATTACATTCTCTTCTTTGTTCAGCTAATTTGAAGCAATTACGGATATTTTTCTATCTATTTTTCAAACCAGTCTTGAGCTACAAAAAAATAATTTTCACCACCGACTACTTAGAATTATAAAGAAAATTATCTTTATTTGTGGACAGCTGATGACTAATGTTGGACATGTCCACTTCTGAGCCTCCAATTTGAGACAGCTTTTATGTTGTTTTATTATTTGAAATAAGATCTAGCACTTCGGACAAACCAGACCTAAAAAAGTCTTTCATTGATCACATAAAAGTATAAGGACTACTTGTGTACATTGAAGTTTCACGTCATTACTAACACTAAACTTGTAAAAGTAAGCTATGTTCCAGACTAAGAATAATAGTGTGGTGGAGAAATAAAATACCCTTCAGCTCCAGGAACCTTTATCCCTAAGGATTTTTGGAATTAACAGATCAGGACTCTTTCCTACGTTGTGATGTAGTATTACTGTAATAATGGCAATTGCAAACTCTGAATTGGAGCTGATCACTGAAATGAATTTTTTGAAAAATTAGACTAATATTGAGGTGAATAAAGAACTTTATGCAAGTGAAACTGTTCCATCTGTGTATGTTAAGGAGTGTTACGAATGCTTTGAACTTAATGATGGTGATAATGGGGTTGAGTGTTTATGGGTAAGAATCAGGGGCAGGGCTAACAAGGCGGATATCGTAGTAGGAGTCTGTTATAGACCGCCCAATCAGGATGAGGAGGCAGATGAAATATTCTATAAACGGCTGGGAGAAGTCTCAAGATCGCGAGCTCTTGTCCTCGTGGGGGACTTCAATTTGCCGGACATCTGCTGGGAATACAATACAGCAGGGAGGGAACAGTCTAGAAGGTTCCTGGAATGTGCTGGGGATAACTTCCTGACACAGCTAGTGAGAGAGCCAACTAGGGAAGGTGCCCTGCTGGATCTGTTGTTTGTAAATAGGGAAGGTCTTGTGGGGGATGTGAAGGTTGGAGGCTGTCTTGGGAACAGTGACCATGAAATGATAGAGTTTTCAATTCTGCGAGAAGCAAGGAGAGGGGTCAGCAGAACTGCTACCTTGGACTTCTGGAGGGCGGACTTTGGGCTTTTCAGGAGCCTGGTTGACAAAGTCCCCTGGGAGGCAGTCCTCCAGGGCAAAGGAGCCCAGGAAGCCTGGATGATTTTCAAGAAGGAAGTCTTAAAGGCGCAGGAGCAGGCTGTCCCCATGTGCCAGAAGACAAGCCGTCGGGGAAAAAGGCCGGCCTGGCTAAACAGGGAGCTAGTGTTACAACTTAGGGAAAAAAAGAGGATCTATGGCCTCTGGAAGGAAGGGCAGGCCACTCAAGACGACTACAAAGAGGTAGTTAAGCTATGTAGGGAAAAAATCAGGAGGGCTAAAGCCCAGCTGGAGCTAAACCTGGCTTCTGTTGTCAAGGACAACAAAAAAAGCTTCTATAAATATATTAGCAATAGGAAGAGGACTAAGGATTATCTCTGTCCTCTAGTAGATGGGGCCGGCAACACAGTGACCAAGGATGAGGAAAAGGCTGAGGTACTTAATGAAGTCTTTGCCTCAGTCTTCAGCAGTAGGACCAGTTGTTCCCTGAGCACCCAGACCCCTGAACTAGAAGACAGGGATGGGGAGCAGAATGAAGCCCCTCTAATCCAAAGGGAAATGGTGAGGGACCTGCTTCAGCACCTGGAGGTGCACAAATCTATGGGGCCGGATGGGATCCACCCAAGGGTATTGAAAGAGCTGGCGGAGGTGCTCGCCAGGCCACTTGGTATCATTTATGAGCAGTCCTGGACAACCGGGGAGGTCCCAGCTGACTGGAGGCTAGCAAATGTGACACCCATCCACAAGAAGGGCCGGAAGGAGGATCCCGGGAACTACAGGCCAGTCAGTCTGACCTCGGTGCCTGGGAAGGTCATGGAACAGATCCTCCTCAGTGCCATTACACGGCACATGCAGGAGAACAGGGTGATCAGGCCCAGTCAGCATGGGTTTGTGAAGGGCAGGTCATGCCTATCAAACCTAATATCCTTCTATGATAAGGTGACCCACTTAGTGGATGAGGGAAAAGCTGTGGATGTTATCTACTTGGATTTTTGCAAAGCTTTTGACACTGTTTCCCACAGCATTCTCCTGGAGAAATTGGCTGCTCATGGCCTGGACAGGTGTACTCTTCGCTGGGTAAAAAACTGGCTGGATGGCCGTGCCCAGAGAGTGGTGGTAAATGGAGTTAAGTCCAGTTGGTGTCCAGTCACAAGTGGTGTCCCCCAGGGTTCGGTGCTGGGGCCGGTTCTCTTTAATATCTTTATCAATGATCTGGATGAAGGGATTGAATGCACCCTCAGTAAGTTCGCAGATGACACTAAGCTGGGCGGGCGTGTTGATCTGCTTGAGGGTAGGTTGGCTCTGCAGAGGGATCTGGACAGGCTGGACCGATGGGCTGAGACCAATGGTATGAGGTTCAACAAGGCCAAATGCCGGGTCCTGCACTTGGGTCACAACAACCCCATGCAGCGCTACAGGATTGGGGCAGAGTGGCTTGAAAGCAGCTCGACAGAAAAGGACTTGGGAGTGTTGGTTGACAGCCAGCTGAATATGAGCCAGCAGTGTGCCCAGGTGGCCAAGAAGGCCAACAGCATCCTAGCCTGTATCAGGAATAGTGTGGTGAGCTGGACTAGGGAAGTGATCATCCCCCTGTACTCGGCACTGGTGAGGCCCCACCTCGAGTACTGCGTTCAGTTTTGGGCCCCTCGCTACAGGAGGGACATTGAGGTGTTGGAGCGTGTCCAGAGAAGGGCTACAAAGCTGGTGAGGGGCCTGGAGGACAAACCTTATGAGGAACGACTGAGGGAGCTGGGGTTGTTTAGCCTGGAGAAGAGGAGGCTGAGGGGAGACCTTATCACCCTCTACAACTACCTGAAAGGAGGTTGTAGAGAGATGGGGGCTGACCTCTTCTCCCTGGTGACAAGTGATAGGACGAGGGGAAACGGGTTCAAGTTATGTCAGGGGAGGTTTAGAGTAGATATTAGGAGACATTTTTTCACTGAAAGGGTTATTAAACATTGGAATAGGTTGCCCAGGGAGGTGGTGGATTCACCATCTCTGGAGGTGTTTAAAAAAAGGGTAGATGGGGCACTGAGGGACATGGTTTAGAAGTGGCTCTTGTCAGGGTAGGCTAAAGGTTGGACTCGATGATCTTAAAGGTCCCTTCCAACCTCAACAATTCTATGATTCTATGATTCTATGATTTATGGCATTACAGTCTAACAACAATATTTCATGTAATTTATTTTCTCACAATTGCAACCACAATTTGTGAACTTCTCCCATCTCTATTCCATAAAATAATTAATTTCCCTAATTAATTTCCCTGTTAAACTACAACTACATCCTTCTTTTGAGTTATGAAAAATTCAGTGAAATGAATACACTTTAGGTTTTATGTAGGGTTTGTTTTTCTTCCTTTTTTTTTTTTTTTTGAGGGGGGGCAGGGGCAGGCAGTTGGTTTTGTTTGGGTTTTTTTCACAAACTGAAAGTTTCCAAACTTTCAGTAACTGCAAATTTAGCAAGGAAAATTAAAATTGCTGAATGGCTACTTGAAGATATTTTGGGTTGTAAAAACCAGAACAGAATGCTGGTCTGCAGTATTAGAGAATTTTGTCCTAGAATTCCTGAAATTATGAGTACCTACAGTTATTTATGTGGGAATTTCACGGTTTTTAGACTTTAAAAGGAAAAAAATGCTTCAGGGTGCCTATACTTCGCAGTCCCATTGCGTTTAATGAGACTTTTCACAGGGAAGTCAAAGTTTGGTTCAAGATTTTTAAGAATATGCAAGGGACAAGTAACTAAATTTGAATTAAGCCTCAAATAATCTCAACATCTTTTCCAGATTTGTGGCATTTTGGTGGTCTAACAGGGTAAGTCAAAACTGGCAAAGAAGTTGCTTGTAAAGAACTTGTGCAGACATAATAGCTTAAGGTACCTTCTCAGAGTTTAGATAATAGACTAATAGTATATGAATATTTAAATATATAATCAAAGATGCCAAATGTCAGTTGGCATTTCCAGAAGTGAAAAGAATTCCCTAAATGAAATCAGATGATTAAGAAATAATCTGATTTGTTGAGCTTTTGTGCTCTTCAGCAGCTTTTGTGACAAGAAAAGAGCATAGGATGATTGTACTTTGGAGCATATTCTTGGATAGTGTAAACACTGATAACTGAAGATATTTAAGAGTCAGATTATTAAAAGAAGGATTTGTTATTGCATATTTGACAATGGACACAAAAAGGCTCTTAAAATATCCTGTGCTACTGGACAGCTGATTCTCTACATTCTCCTTCAAGTTTTAGCAAATACATTGCAGTCAACAATGACACTGAAAGCTGACTGTGTTGCATCTATCTAATGTAAGGATAGGTAGGATATAGATTGAGCTGTGTGATGAGTTCAGTCTAGAACAACGGTTTCTGTGTTTCTCATATGAAAAGCTTGAGGTAACAATATTAGCGTTCTTGTACTTGGCTGCAACAGCTTTGCCAATAAAAAATACTCAACAGCTTGAAGATACTATCTAAAATATACATTTATGTATAAATAATTATAGTCGCATCTCTAAGCTGTATAGTTTATAGTCTTCCATAACTCTGGACCTTAATATGATGACATCCCAGAGATGTATTTGGAAGTTATTATTTGATCTTATTGAAAAAATAACAAGGAAGAGCAGAGGAAATCTTTCAAGTCAATCTGAGAGGCTTTCTTAGTTTGTTTTTTTGATTTATTTTTCTGTAGAAAAATTCCTTCCATTGAGTTCAAAATATTGTTTTAATTTGCAGGTTGTTTCATTATTTTTATGAATCTCAGCAAGCATTTGAATAGATTCTTTTTTTATTCAGAGCTAATGATCAAATATTTTTATTTTGAAAGTAATAGTGAAAATAAATATTTTATTTTTCTCCTGTTTTTCACCAATGAGAAGAGCAAGGTGTTGTGAAAAAATATTTGATAAAAACCAATCTGCTCTAAAATTTATAAATATCAATAAAAGTTGTTCCTCTTGGATTTAGACCAGGTTTTTGTAACACAGATTCCAGTCTAGCAATTCTAGCATCTTCCAAAAGCCCCTTATGGCTTCAAGTATCTACAGTTTATTATTATGGTCAGTGCTTTTTCTGTTGACATCTCCTGTGCTGAAATACGTATCTCCCATTAGTGTTACTAAATGTAGCAGTCACTCTACTGAGGGGTGAGTTCAATTGGTGGTTGTCACCCTCCTAGAAGGAGCTTAGCTATGGTATCCACCCGGCAGAAAGCTACGTCCTCTGCACTTGGAAGAATGGATATGGCAACACAAACGGAGCTCCCACATACACATGCAGCCATCCAGGTCTCAGGCTGCAGACAGTGCCAGAGTCTTTCACTGGTAACCGACAGCAGTAATGAGAACAGTTGTGTAAGGTGTGACCAGGTGGATGATCTGCTCAGCCTGGTGGCAGAGCTGTGGGAGGAAGTAGAAAGGTTAAGGAGCACCATGGAGTCTGAGAAAGAGACAGACTGCTGAAACCATGGTCTGCCCTCCCTGAGATAGAAACAGGAACTGCCACCAGAAAAAAAAAAAACAAGATCAAGGGGAACCTGCATACTCCCCCCACCAGGCTGAAGGCAGTAGCTTAAAGGAGTGGAGTAAATGGAAGCAAGTCCACACTTGGAGCAGAAGGCAGACCCTCTCCTGCCGACCCTGCCTCTCCAGGTGCCTCTGTATAACAGGTATGAGGCTCTGGATGTGGAAAGTCAGTCAATGGATGATGTGGATGATAGTCTCTCTTCACCAGATGATGCGTTGACAAGGCCAGAAAAGCCTACCTACATGTGTCACGGCCACCTCCATGAGGAAGAAAAGATGGGTTACAGTTGTAGGCGCGTCCTTTCTGAGGGGAACAGAAAGTCCAATATTCTGGGCAGACCCTCTTGTCTGCTGCCTCCCTGGGGCCTGAGTTAAGAACTTCACTAGGAAACTCGCTAGCCTAGTACGGCCCTCAGACTATTACCTGTTACTGTTCTTCTGGGGTAGTGATGAAGCAAAAACCTGTAGTTCAAGGGCAATCAAAAGAGTCTTCAGGGCCTTTTGTCAGTTGGCAAGGGAATCTGGAGCACAGGTTATTTTTTCCTCTCTCTTTTCAGTTGTAGGCAGCAACACTGGTAGAAACAGACAGGCCCAGTCTATTAATACATAGCTGCATGACTGGTGTCACTGACACAATTTTGGTTTTTTCGATAATGGGATGGCCTACACTACACAACACCAGGCCTGCTGGCATCAGATGGGATTCACAATTCTGAAAGGGGGAAGAGGGTTTTTGCTTACAAACTAGCGGTGTTCATTGTCAGAGCTTTAAAGTGGGCTTGAAGGGGGAGGGGGATAATATCAACCTTGCCCATGACAAGCTGAGGGATGACATGCTGACGTTAGAGGGGCACGATTAGAGGGACACAGAGCCTGCTGCTCTGAGATTTGCTGGCTACACTGCAGCAAACTTGAAGTCGTACAGAGATGAGCCAGTGGTTCCTGAAATAATAGGAGCCAAGAGGGATACACCAGTGAAATGCCTCAGAGGAATCACGGGGTGTTCCTCTAAAAAGTGGACATGATCGACAGCCCAACAGAAGTGTGTCTACACCAATACACACAGCACTGGGAAACAAACAGGAGGAGCTGGAAGCCATTGTGCTGCTAGAAAGCTATGATCTGGTTGCCATTACTGAAAATTGGTGGGACAAATGTTATGACTGGAGTACGGCTATCAATGGCAACAGACTGTTCAGAAGCGACAGGCGCAGTGGAGGTTTTGCCCTCTACTTCAAGAAATGGATAGAGTATCAAGAGCTGTCTCTGTGTTGCGTGAAACGGGGCCAAGCGGTTTTGGCAGAAGATAACCCCCCTTGCATTCTAACACTCGTCACCGAGGTGGGAGGCTAGGTGCGGCTAGGTTTAAATTCTGAGTGATGCCCAATTCAGCACTACCAGTCCAATCGCGTTTAATATGTATTAAACTATTAAGATTTGGATATGCTAATAGTGGGCTGCACCTTCATTCTAGTCATGCTCCTGAACTAGCACGGCCTCTCTCAACTTTTGGTCGCGTTCAGTGAGAAAGCGAAATGACTAGCTACTTAAACAGTGCAGTTTATTTAAACAACAGATATACAGGTTCTTTAGGATTGCCGGTGATAAACACACTGTCTGCAAAGCACGTGCAAATAAAGGTATTGTTAAATATACAAACGTGTGACAAAATTATAAACGATACAGCCTGGCTATAAATGTAGGGTAGAAAGTCTCTAGAGAAATTTCTGAGTCCCTGAGAAAGTGCTTGGTGTAATCGAAGTCTTACCCAAAGGCGTCCCTATAGGGGGGAAGAAAGGCTCAGCCCGTCGACTGATCCCGGAAATCAGCGGTGGAATTCCTCGCGATGGTGTCTTCCCCGACATCCCCTCTCTCTTGGGCTATTTTTATACTATTTTTTTATCTTCAAAGTGGAGTTTGAGTGACTTTAGTCATACGTACTTTTATTATGATTAATGTATTCAAGGAGGAGTGTTCACACCTCTGGGGTGGATAACCTCCGGGATGGAGGTGTGTTTTGGTACATTGTGGTGAGCAAAGTTCTCACAAAGGACAGCATTTCATCAACTTTTGACGAAATGTTGGCTTGGGTAGCGTGTAGGCCGCTTATCTGTTCCGTAGTACCATCTCGTTCCCATATCTGCTATTCGTCACAAGGGAAGGCCACGGAACAAGCGCGTTCCGTTTCATCCCTCGTGTAGTTTCGCAAACAACCTTGTACAGGGAATCACAGATGTTGCATTCTTCGTGTGCCAGCTGCGGCTGTATTCTACCTCAGAAGCCTCTTGATTTTATGACTTTCCTTAATGTGTGAACAATGCTGTATTTTTGTATTCTTGGCCAATTTAGTAATTATTCCACACTCTGAAGAGCAGACGTGAGCGGGTCGAAAGCTTATGGGTAAGAATTAGAGGCAAAGGGAAGCTTGTGATTGGTGCCTGTTACGGGCCACTTGATCTATGGGAGCTTATTGACGAAGCCTTCTTACTTCAGCTACAGGACACATCACGGTCACAGGCTCTTGTCCTGCAGAGGGACTTTAACCACCCCAAATCTGCTGGAAAAGTAGCATGGTGAGCTGCAGGCAATCCAGGAGACCCCTGCAGTGCATTGAGGATAACTTCTTAGGCCAGGTAACAGACAGTCCTACCATAGAGGAAGTTGAGGAAGTATGGGCTAGACGAGGTGACAGTGAGGTGGATCGAGAGCTGGCTGTGTGACAGAACTCAGAGGGTTGTGATCAGTGGCACAGAGTCCAGTTGGAGGCCTGTAACGAGTGGTGTCCCTCAGGGGTCAATACTTGGACCAATTTTGTTCAATATATTCATTAATGACCTAGACGAGGGGACAGAGTGTATCCTCAGCAAGTTTGCTGATGATACCAAGCTGGGAGGGGTGGCCGACACTCCAGAGGACCATGCTGCCATCCAGCGTGACGTGGACAGGCTGGAGAGCTGGGCAGAGAAGAACCAAATGAGGTTCAACAAAAGCAAGTGTAGGGTCCTGCACCTGGGAAGGAAGAGTGCCAAACACCAGTATAGGTTAGGGGCGGACATGCTGGGAAGCAGCTCTGAGGAGAAGGACCTGGGGGTCCTGGTAGACAGCAAATTATCCATGAGCCAGCAGTGTGCCCTTGTCGCCAAGAAGGCCAATGGCATCCTGGGCTGCATAGGGAAGAGTGTGGCCAGTAGGTCGAGGGAGGTCATTCTCCCCCTCTACTCTGCACTGGTGAGGCCACAACTGGAGTACTGTGTCCAGTTTTGGGCTCCCCAGTTCAAGAGGGACAGGGAACTACTGGAGCGAGTCCAGCGTAGGGCAACCAAGATGACTGAGGGACTGGAGCGCCTCCCTTATGAGGAAAGGCTGAAAGAGCTGGGCCTCTTTAGCCTGGAGAAGAGAAGGTTGAGGGGGGACCTGATTAATGTTTACAAGTATCTAAAGGGTGGGTTTAAGGAGGACGGAGCCAGGCTCTTTTCAATGGTTCCCAGTGACAGGACAAGGGGCAATGGGCACAAGCTAGAACATAGGAAGTTCCGTTCAAATACACGGAAAAACTTCTTTACAGTGAGGGTGACAGAGCACTGGAACAGGCTGCCCAGGGAGGTTGTGGAGTCCCCTTCTCTGGAGATTTTCAAGACCCGCCTGGATGCAGCCCTGAGGGATGTGCTTTAGGCAATCCTGCTCCAGCAGGGGAGTTGGACTAGATGATCTCTAGAGGTCCCTTCCAACTCTGAAGATTCCGTGATTCCGTGATTCCGTGATTCCGTGATATGGGTCACCAACAAAAGTGAGTTAATTGGAGAGGTCAAGATAGGAGGTGGGCTGGGCTGCAGTGATCATGCATTGGTGGAGTTCACAATCCTGAGGCTATATGGGTCAAGCAAAGAGTAAAGTCAGGACCCCGGAATCTAGGAAAGCAAACATCCAGCTGTTCAAGGAGTTAGTCAATAGAACCCCCTGGAAAACTGCCCTCAGGGACAAGGGAGTAGAACAGAGCTGTCAGATCTTTAAGGCTGGTTTTTCATAGAGCACAAGACCTCTCAATCCACAGAGGTAAGAAATCAGGAAAGGAAGAGAAGAGACCAACATGGCTGAGTCAAGACCTGCTGGTCAAACTAAAGGGCAAGAAGGAAATGTGCAGGCAGTGGAAGCAAGGACAGGTATCCTGGGAAGAGTATAGGGACGCTGCCTGGTTGTTAAGGGAGCGGGTCAGGAAGGCCAAGGCGTGTCTGGAGCTGAGCTCGGCAAGGAATGCAAAGAATAATAAGAAGGGCTTCTACGGGTATGTCAGCCAGAAAAAGGAGGTCAAAGAAAGTGTACCTCCCCTGATGAACGCAACTGGCAAACTGACAAGAAGAAGGATGAGGTACTCAACAATTTTTTTGCCTCAGTCTTCACTGGCAACCTCTTTTCCCACACCTCTTGAGTGGATGGACCACAAGGCAGGGACTGGAGAACCAAATTCCTTCCCACTGTAAGAGATGATTGGTTTATATTCCTGTGCACTGTACCCAGATCCCTTTTTTCCCAAATCAGTTACGAAGGAGAGTATTCAGAAGTATCTTTACTTCTCCGTGAAACATGTCATGGCTTACATGTATAATCTCTAAAAAACTGGCTGAGGAAGACCTCAGCTACAGCTGGTCAACCTGCTGCCAGCCCTGAGAATAAGATTTTCAAAGGTCATAGTTATTTTCCTTTCATCATTGTTAATGCTTTCTTACATATTTCCTTCAAATACAAGGTTATTGCATCAGTAATGCAGTAATTTATGTTGTTTTCTAATAATGCCTGATTCTTGGTTGCCAATCTCCTATTTGTAATTTATGAACACAAAGAAATCCTTCTGCCTAGACTTTTTTGGCATCTTGTAAGTACAGTAATTGTACAATTACAGCAATTATTTTATAAATATGTTGAACCATGGCATCCACAATTAACGACAATCTAATTTCTTTGGCGCATATTTACCAGTTAAATACAGTCACTAATACCACCGTTACCTATTGGAAAGAACAGGCATCTATTGCCAAGAAATGGTTTTAAAACATTTTTATTACGAGATCTTAGAACCTTGAGATGGAGCTACTCCAAGTTTTCTTTGAAGCAAGAACACCAACACATAAAAAAAGGTTTTCAGTCACTAGACTGTATTGCATTAAAACAACAAAGTAACATAGTTGGATGAGGGAAATTGTAGCACTGAATTTAAGTCTTCTGGATAAGTCAAAGCAAATAAAAACCTGAGAAGAAAACCGCCTTTTGCCTTTGGTCTCACTGCACAGATGAAAAAGGGAGAGAAGAAGGATTACCCTTTCTCCGTTCTGCTTTCACAGCTGAGCAACTCTCTATAGCTCCCTGAATTGCCCTCTGAATTGCCCTCTGAATTATCCTCTGAATTGCCCTTCACACCTATCTCTGGGACAGGACATCAATCTGAGTTCATTCTCTGCAGATTTTTAAAAGCCTCCTGCTCTTCCTCCTCACTGCAGTGCTCTGTTGTCTTGCTTGCTCTCTGTCCTCACACGTTCACTTCAGCTCTGGGAGGTTCTCCAATTTGAGCATTTTGGTTAGTCTAGGGGAAGAGTTAATTAATACCTCCTTCCAAATAGTTCAGTCTGACTCTGTGTTAGATGCAAAGTCAGTGTGGTGGCTTGACCTTGGCTGGACACCAGGAGCCCACCAAGCTGCTTTATCACTCCCCTTCTCATCAGGACAGGGAAGGGAGAAAATAAGATGGAAAGAAAATTAATGGGTCAAAATAAAGGCAGTTTAATAAAGCAAAAACAAAGACAAAGCAAAGGAAAACAAAAGATTTCATTCTTGTTCCCATCAGCAGGCAATGTCCAGCCCCTTCCTGGGAAGCAGAGCTTCAATACACATAGCAGTTGCTACGGAAGAGAAACATCACAAGTAATAAATGCCCCCCTTTCCTCTTCCTTTCTCTTAGCTTTTATTGCTGAGCAGACATCATGTGGTACGGAATATCCCTTTGGTCAGTTTGGGTCAGCTGTCCTGGCTGTGTCCCCTCCCAAGACCTTGCCCACCCCCAGCCTCCTGGTGAGGGGAACGTTGGAGAGACAGCCCTGATGCTGTGCGAGCACTGCTCAGCAGTAGTCAAAGCGCTGGGGTGTTACCAACACCTCTCCAGCTGCCAACACAAAGCACAGCTCTGTGAGTCTGCTGTGGGGAAAATTAACTCCACCTCAGCCGTGGAGTGCTCCACTGAGAAGGTGGGGTGCTCAGAAATCTTGGGACAGGGAAACCAAAGAGCTACTGTTTGTTAGACTGTGCTACAGCACGGCACAGTTATACATCACCCTAAGCTTTTACATCAGTTATTATTGCCCTTCTGCCACTGTAGCAACAAGCATTAAGCACCTTTCAGTAAAATAATAAACCTAAAAGAATGCAAATGAAGGCCCTTGTAGTACTTGGATCTTGATTAGACTGCTAAATAAATATTTTCTCATTACTTCCACTGTATAACAGAGGAGGGAATATCTGTTTAAAAAAGACGCTTCAGAGAGTACACTCACTTGATCAAGTTGTCATTGCTTCAAAAGTCATTGAGCATTAACTGGACTGTGGTACCAGTTCATGTGCGTGCTCTTAGCTTGTAGCAGAGGTGAGGAAACATGACCTGGTTTAACCCACTTCCTTCTCTTAGACAATCATCTAATCCACCAAAGTCACCAAGTTACTTCAGCTGAAGTAAAATAAAAAATAAAAAAAAAGAAGCTACTGCAAAGGAAACACTGAAGAAGAGATGCAATCTCAGCATGTTTAAACATTAAATACAAATACCAGGTATTTCAAAGCATGGCCACTTTGTTTAAGCAGTAGCTTTGCATTTATCTGTTGCTAAATGTTTTCTCCTTGTTTGTTTGTCCAGAATGCTGTGACCTAGGAGACACCCCCAAGTTTTTTTAACTTAAACACAGGATTTGCAGCCTAAAACCTTGCATATTTCAAAGAGTAGCTTTAAATTACAGACTGACTTTTTAGAGCTCCACACTGCATTTTGAAAAGCAGGCAGCAAATCCACCAGAGTCTGCCCCATAGATTCAGTGATCACTGTGCTGACATCATTTTAGACAGAAGTGGAGAACCAAGTTCATGCCCATGGGGCAAAGGATGAAAACAGTCCACAGAAGAGACTACAGATTTCACAGTTTCTCTGGAGATTTTCACTCATCACTTCAAAAATCATAGTCTAAAATGGAGGCACTCTCTCCCTCTTGCCTCGGTGAGGTGCCCAAGGTGGAGTAACAGCAATCCAAACCACATTGCACGGGGTCAGACGTAGGTGTAACCAACAAGGGAGGTGTGGGTTCAGGAGGTTTATCTGTGCCATGCTGATGCATAGTGAAGAGCAGGGCAGCCCAACATGGGCTGCTGAGCGAGGAGGAGAACACTTAACTAGGCTTGTTACTCAAGGGGGATTTAACTGAAAACATTCCCTACATGAAACGGACAAGTGAAAGCAAGTCATGAAAGCAAAATTGATGTTCTGGTGTCCAGTAATCTAAAATCAAAAGTTATATTGGACCATGTCATGAAAATGTGCAGACCATGTGTAACCCTGGAGATAACTTCTAAAACTGAAACTGATTGTTTTAAGTTGCTTTTAGGGCTTTAGAGACACAAGGTACTAACGGTTTTCCCTCCTAATTGCTCCTAAACTTGCAAGTATTTGAAACCACATGTAACTCAGCATCTTGAGAACCGCTCAGCTGATGTCAGCAGGGATTCATTGCAGTGCATGGAGTCATCAGGTGCATAAATCTTTGCAGGTTCAGAACTTGCATTTCAACCTTATATCATCTTGTGGCTTTATTCCCTGTTCTCTATAGAATCCTGCCTATAAAGACAGCTTGTCAGTAGCCTGAGTGCCAAAATGTGTTACCAATAAAAAATATTTAATGAATAGTGATATTCTGATACAAAAAACTCTAAAGCAAAACAAAGATAAAATAGGGCACTTTAGGTCAGGCACTTGGATTTTCTTCAGTTTGCTAGAAATGCATATGCTGGGATAATTACAGAATTACTAAGGAAAAAGTAATATTCATATTGGAAAATCACACTACTTTTAATTGCATAATTCAACATTTGTTTTTCATTAGCATTCATGATCTCAGGTGAAGTGGAAAGTTTTTTGTATGAGTTTTCTTCTCAGGCAAGTATACCATAATCAGAAATCCATGCACACACATAATTAAGGAAGCTGTCTATCTAGGGTACTATATAAATTGCAAGGAGAAAGAAAAACTTAATCAAATTGCTATAAACTCTTTTTGTCCTATTTCTAATACATTTATATGTTCTCTTTAGTTCCTTTTTTACTCTCTGGCTATAGCTATTTTTACTTTAAGCTGGAACTTTTCAGTCCAAAATAACTCATGATAGCATGCTACAATTTCAGGCAGTGTCACAGACCTAATTTGGATATCTATACCAGGTAGTAATTCTTAACCAATATTTTTTGTTGGCTTGTTCTTTGTTAGGGGAGGGGTCTGCAGTTAGAAATTTCTATACTCAGCTGTACAACAGATGTATTTTTTTTTAAAGTTTTGATCATTGTATCATTGGCCAATGTTTCTGAGAGAAAATCATACAACAATTTTTTTTGTTGATTGACTTTGAGGCAAGTAATAATCTGTCATTTTCTTTCTTATCCATTTATAATCCTTCTACTGTTACAATAAGCTAATATATTTATTGACTTGAAATTAGTTCCTGCCCACTGTTGACTGCTTTGCACTATGAAGCAATCGTGAAGTTAAATCAGACCAAATACATCATGGCAAGCTCCTTGAGTGACCTAGATTCGTCACAGCAACTCCTTTGTTTCTCTTCCTCCACTGACTTGTGCAGCCACAAATCTGTAAATTTCTTAACCCATAGAAATGTATTTGTTTGAGCAATCTCTGACTGTTGGCCTTCACAGAGAAGGGAGAAAAGCAAACCTATCAGGGTTTCAGGACCAGAAGAATAAAAGGGTCCTTCCTTGTTTTTTTCATGGCAGTGCAAGGGTTCTTCAGCCACACTTGTGGTTCTGATCTTTCGCTTTGATGAGAGAATTTTAACCTCCCAAAGTTATGGGCCCTTGATTAATTAAATCAGAAGTCACATACTATGCGTTCCTTTCAAACTAGGACATAAGTGATTTTACTTACTGCAGTTGGAGTTCTGGCCTTGTATATTTATAGACGACTTCTGTTTATTTTGATAAGAGCTGTAATTTCTTTCCTGTGAATCTGTGTTCAAAGTATATTTGTATGTGCATGCACACTTACGTACATAATCCCTTACACTGTTTCTCATTATAAGTCTGACTTTGGGATGCCCTTTTTTGCCCCATCTATGAGGAAGACCATTGTCATAAGACAAATTAACTCTTGCTTTACAAGTGTGTATTACAGAAGGATCGGGTTCAAAGGGTACAGAAAAATTGTTCAGACTTGCCTTGTAAGAAGACTGGGGTTTAGCACATAATTTTGCACTGTAACAACACTGCTTTTATTCATATATGGACCTATTCAAGGACTAAATGTTCTGAATTAGAATTTAAAATCTAACTGAATTTACTGAATCAAGTTTCAAGGTAATTTCTGTCTAAAATGCAGTCACTTTTCGCACATTAAAAAATACAGCAGCGTCTGGGTTTTTGTTAATCTCCTTCCCAAATATTCTACCACATTTGATAATATTAAATATTTATTCCTAAATCTATTACTGTATATACAAGGACTGTAATCACTTTATTTCCAGTAACAAAAGATAAAGTAATGCTACATTCCTGCTGAACTTTCCTTTTCTGTACTTAAGGATATATCCTGCTGAATATATTAAATTGTGCAACATTACTATGTAGAATGACATTACTAGATGAACATGAAATGCATGAATTATGAAGCTATGGATACAAATCCACAGCTTCAAAATAACAATCAGATTCTTTAGGTTGCATTTAAGAAACTCTGATATCAAGCAATCTATTTTCTTATTTTTATCTCTGCACTTAGGAAATTATTCCAGTTAGAGTCATTGCTTATAAAATGCAGTATCTTCTGTGATGAAAAAATGTATAACCAACGAAGTGCATTTTCCCTGAGATTAAACCATACATACAGTTAAACAAAATTTGTAGGACTGTTGATAATTGCACCATCTGGTGACTGACAACAGATTTCATTTGCCATTCATTTATTAATCTATTCAAGAGAAAGGAGTTGCTTCCACTTTTCCTGTCTACATTGCAGCAGTGGCTAAAGGCCACAGTTTGCATTATTGTACTAAATGTACCTCTGGTGCAAAGTTATCTTTAAACATCCTTAGAAAAAGAAGTCTTAAAATCTTGGTCAAAAAAAAAAAAGCACAAACACAAAAGTGAGCTAACACTTTTAATTATGATTGAAATTTTGTTCTTAAACCAAAGTTATCCTTTTGTTAGGCATGAGTTACTTAGTTTAAATAAGTAATACATGAGCTTTAACCTCAGTGTCAGATCACATAATGTCTCGGTTGTACTGTTGGTGTAGGTCAGAGTCAGCTGTACAGGGAGCTGTACGTGCTGTGTTGAGGCTCAGCTTTTGCCTGGAGGAGCTTCCCATTTAAGTATTCAAAAGAACTGTACAGATAGTGTGGGAAAGCAATTCCAGTTTGCATGTCTGAGACACAGAAAGGGTAACAATTTTCTTTGTTGTTGTGGAAGAAGTCGCGCACAGAGAGAGAAATCCCCGTCAGACTCATCCAATACTGTAAACAGGAAATAGGCCTTGGAGTTTACTTTCACTTTGACCTCTTTCAGAAGTTCTTGGGGCTCTTTACCCTCCCTGTCTTGGTATGCCAAGGAAAAATCCTATTGCCTGGAATCCCTCCCCCACTCATTAAGATGCTTCTGAGAAGCTCCAAATAGATATTCCTGACTTTTAGCTAGCCACTTTCAAATTACTATTTCGAGAGAGACGAGAGGTGTCCTGTGAGCCAAATCACACAGCTTTGGAGAATCATCCATCATTATTGCTGATTAATGTTTTTTCAATAGGTAGAGTAATCAGGAAACATTTCCTACCTTGTTCTGAAAAATATCTGTGATACAAGAGAAAATCCCGAAAAAACCTTTTTAGATATCAAAACAGCTGACACAAGTTTATGGTGGTCTGAACTTCTCTGCACTGAATGACAAGTACAGAATGAAGAATATCAGAAATTAGACCATTCGTTCCAAATAATTTGAATGCAAGTGGGTTGGACATGTTCAGTCATGTGCAAACTTATTCTCATAACTGGCAGCCCATTTTGTGATGGTGTCTCAGCTGTAAATGCATTTACTAGCATACAAACTAGAGACCTCTCTCCTGTGTGAAATTTTCAGCCAAGAAATGAAATGCTTGCTTATGGATGATAGGATTTTTTCCCTGCTGTTTGCAATCTGGCCATGTACAAGAACAGAAACAGTTGAAGACACTAAACAGTTTACACTGAAATATAAATCAGTTAAACAAAATGATGAGCACATTCCGGAGCTGTGACAGATGACTCTGTTGTTGATAATATTGTAAGCAACGATACTGCGATATCTGGCCCCTGTGGCGACGTTTGTAATACCAAGTTAAACAGTGCTAGGCAGCATTTGCTGGCATTGAGCCCAACTGGTGCAAAAAGGCTGGAATTCGAATCATTAAATCCTCCTAGCCTCCAAAGACGGTCCCACTTAACCAGGGGGTGGTCTTAAACTTCATAATCATGCCAAGGGATTGTTTGAGAGACTGATGGTTGACCCCGGCTGAGTACCTGCCAGAAAGCATACTACCAATGGAAAAATACATGCAATTACAATACTTGGAACATTTCCTAGCATGGCTTAATTTACTAGTGCACATATAGCCTGCAATTTTTTTTTTTATTTTTTTTTTGTGACTGGACTTTTAAGCAAACTTTTAGCAACAGACTCAAACTCGCTGCAGATATTCACATCAGAAATTAATTCTAAGTCAATTATGAGTCAATTTGGACCGTCATTCCAGAATTATATTGCCCACAATAACATTAATAATTGAGCATTTGTATTACAGTATGATTCTGATGGCCCAGGACGGTCAAGGCCTTGTTTTTCTCAGAGCTACGCAAACACATAATCAGAGACAGTTTCTCTATTGAAGATGTTGCAATTTTATTATTAAAAAAGGTGAAAGTCATCACCTTTAACTATGAAAGAGTATGATAATTTACTGTAGGAACATCTGCACTTACAGGACACAAATCCTGACTGCATTGTCACAGCAATATAGGATCCAGCCCTCATCTTCAAAAGTTAAAAATAATAAAAATACATCTGGCAATGAAATTCCTATTTGAAATGTGTTAACAGGAGCCAGATCAAATGCACGGTGATACGATTTCAAACACATATTTTATAAGCCTAAAAATAAAAAATAGAAAAAAAGCAAGCAAAGTATTTTCTATTTATCTATCTTGTAGGTAACAACTATGTTCATGAAGGGCTTTTCTAAGAACTGTGTTTCTATTATGACAATGTGAATGTCACAGGAAAGAGAGTTCTCAATAATGACATCTTTGTCAACTTGTCATTAAATATCGTGCAGATGGAAGGACAGGCATTGAAGATTTGTATATTTCCAGAAGTGGACGTCCAGACTGTGAGATCTTCCCACCAGTGGTTATTCAGAGTCATAAAAGAACACATATTCCTTTGAGGAACATATCTTCCTTTGAGGAACATATCTTCACTTTGAGGTTACAGCTGTGTTTTTAAATACTCAGCCAGCAAGTGCTCATACTTAGCTGGCACTGGCTTTGAGCATGTTATTATCCACCCATATGGAGAACAGAAGGTCTTGTTTAAGCCGTGTAGGACTTTTTTTTTTTGTAGTAGCTTTTTGAAGGCACAAAGAGATTCCAGTTTTTGTGGGTTGTTTTTTTTTGTTTGTTTGGTTGGTTTTTTTACCCTGCTTATACTTACAGACCAAGTGAGGGGCAGAATGGCAGACAAAGGAGAATGCCTTGGTGTAAGCATGGATTATAAGAGAGGTAGACTACTCCTTCGCAGGTGTAAGCCACTCTGTGCAGCTGGCCCCTGTCTAAGCAGGCAGGATGCTTTTATCCTTGGGGCATACAGTCTGTATTCTTTGAACCACATGTTTACGATGCTCCCAGGTATGTTCTGCTGCCTTATGCACAGCAGCTCCCAGAAGCTGCAGCAGGTCTTATGCACCTTCATGGCCCTTTCTTTTTCTTTTTTGCAGAAATTTGCTAAAGATATATTAATCATTGGGAGTGTAAATAAGGACAGTTCTTGTCTTATACAAGATGTTGCGTAAAACAATAAAAGGAGAGATGTTGCCAGTAATCAACAGAAAACTTTATGTGTGTGCAAAAGTTTAGCCAACACCATTTGCTTGCATGCAGATTTACTTCAGAGATTAAATAAAATAAAACTAAAAAAAAAGGAATGTTTGTCAAAAATTAATTTCATAGTTGAAAATGTCAGCATTCTGAATAAGCTATGAGATTACACAGTATTTTATTTAAGAAGCAGATACAAGGTTTTATAAATTCAAGCTGAGACTCCATAATGGAAATTTATGAAAGGATTAAGTCACAACAGCAGCAAACATAAGAGAGAGGCAGAAAAAAAGGAGAGCATCTGGTTAAGGAAGGAAAAGCAGTAGCCTGTTAACTCTCCAAATCTTTGAATGCTTTAGAACTAATATAACTTTCTTGTTACAAATCATTGCAGCAACTTGATATGAAATATTTCCTCTTTGATACCGACATGGGATCTAAAATCTAATTTCACTGTGCTTGACTTTGATACCATTTTCCTATCTGCTAAACACAAACTCCCTGGTATCTTTCTCCCCTGTAATGAGTAGTAGAAAAGCAGTGTGTCAGAAGCAGAAACAAACAAAAAAACATCTTGATCCTTTCCTCCATTTCACAGTCTGTTGTATCAGAATGCTAACATTTTCTAGAGGAAATTTGAGAAACTTGCTTCTTCTGATGCCTTAGACTTCTCTATTGTAAATAGAAAGTATAATTTTTCTTAAATATTTGCAAAGTTAATGCAGCTGTGTGGGCTGAAAATAGCTTGCAACTCTGTAATATAAAAGATAAGATTAAAAAATTGAAAATTGTGGGGCAGGACAGGGTAGCTAGGTGTTGGATGACTCAGCAAAGAATACACACATGTAAAGAAAAGAAGACAAGTTTCCTTTTGATTTTTTTTAATGTGACAAAAGAAGTTATTACTGTTTACAAAAACTATTTGCACACAGAAATTTCCAGAAGGTTTTTACCCTCTCAAAAGGATTCTGAAGTAATTTTAAAAACATTTGGTAACTGGTTTTGTTTCTTATCAGATGGCAGGTAAGCTGGACTTCCCAAAGAAAAAGAGCAAAAAGGGAAAAAAACTTCAACGCAGTTGTTAGTGTATGCATTTTTGTATATTACACAAAATAGGAAATGGCACATCTGCATCTATATGAATCATTTGGATTCTGTTAAATTCCTGTTTTAAGGATCTGTATGTTACATAGACTTTGATGCACTGTGAAGCTGAACTATATATTTGTGTGAGAGGAAATGTATGAAATGAACGAAATCCAGAATGGAATGTGAGTTTACCAAAACTGCTGATATTTTCAGCTGTAATTGTTATTTATCATGGTCTTATAGCTTAATTTTTCTTCTGATTTCATTGATTCATTTTAAAGATTTTTACCCAGCTAGAGATGATAAATGATATTATGTGATATGGAAGACAAATGTTATTTGTAAGTAATGAATATGAAATGTTAAAAATGATCTGTCTCATTTTGTTTCTTACTAGCAAATTAAACTACTAGATAGGCTACTACTACCTAGGATGATAAAAGGTGTTCTCACAATGTTACACCAGAAAAAAGGTCACATTCGCATCTTAAGAGTCCTTGGTCTTTTTTGGGTCAAAATTATGCCTTTATATTATCAAGATGTATTTCTTTAGAGCAACTGACCTCAAAGTTCCTGAAATAATTATAATGACCCTGTGAGACTATTACAGGTTGACTACAAACATGAATGTTTGAATGACAATTGCAGGTAGTAGGAATTAAACTGTATGCTGAGCAAGTTCTAAAATGAGCTGTCTTGTACTTGAATTTGTACTTACAGGGAGCTAGATGGCACACCTGATGCTATGTGAGAGTTGAAGGGAAGGGAATTTCTATTTGTGAAACCAAAGAGGGTAAGAAATTTGGTATTGTAGTTTTTTTTTTTTTTCCTGTAAACTAGACTTTACACAAAAATAAATAAATATTTATTTACAAAAATAAATATTAAGAATTAAATTTTCTTCTGCATGAAGCAAAAAGAGTAAGACTGTTCCTTAAGCCACTAATTTTGTTGATATTTATATCATATGTTTGATCTAAAATTTAACTGAGTATAATACTTGAATATATATTATCATGACCAAATCTGACGGTGCAAAGAAGTTGATGAGTTAAATCATAATATATAACAAGATGTTACTGTATATAATTTTGCAAACATTTCATCCCACTTTTTTTTAGCTGCAACATATTTTTCTTTGCTTTGCCTTTGAATGGGGATAAACAACATCACATTTATCTCTATATTTTAAATAGACAGTTACATGCATAACAGTTAACCAAACTCAGATGCTGCCCTACTTGTTGTTGTTCATGTAATAATCAAGCAATTGTGTATATCATTAATAGGGAAATCTATTTCAAAAGCTGATATTTTGTAAATACCACTACACAGGGATAACTGACAATCACCACAGATTCCTTCAGATTTTAAATAGTTAAGTTCCTTATTGCATGTCTATGATAGCAGTTTAAAATATTAGAGTTTCAAAGACTTGTGGATTTTAGTAAGGGGTGGGAAAATACAGAATTAACGTTCTATGGTAAAATCTGAAAGGTTAGGCTTAATTCATGCAATTAGAATAAAAGTTTAAATTGTGAAAATAGGCACAAAATTTTTAGGATTTTTTTCATTTGCAAGAACGATACAATTTGCAAAGCTTTTATTGAAATCAAATACATATTGATGAAACTAAAAATGCCCATTTGATTTATTGAATTGATAGTAATTTCCTCTTAGAGTGAACTAAAAAGAGCTACTTTTGTGTAAGGCAGAGTTGTACACTGAAAGAGCTGATTGCATGATACACTGAAGTGGAAGTTCCTGGGACTACTTTCCCCATGATACAATTGTTAACATACAATTTCCTTTGCAAAACCAGTAAATTAAAGTTACGTTTCAACTTGTAAAATGTTGGACAGTTAGAAAGTTGCTGACGTTTGAAGAACACTAGTATCTGAGTTCCTGCTTCTAGGAAGCAGTGGATCACATCAGGGGAATTCAGCTGAATTTTAGCTGAATTGAAATTAAGTATTTTCAGCTTGTTCAAATACAGCAGTACTTCTATTTTCTGGTAGCTTGTGAACTTAAAATAGTAAACACATAAATAAAGACTGGCTTAAGTCTCCCTGTAAACAGCCTTGCAGTCATTCATACTCAAAAGGAGAAGAGAGTTGGCTAAATATCATCAAACTTGCTAATCTAGCTAAATGTGTTAAGGTTTCAGCTGAGTGCTTGGGAGGTGAAAATGCATTGACCATGCAGTGGATACTTATGAAGTAACACTAGGTTTATTTAAAGTCAAATATTCTGTCAAGCAAATAATGGAGTTCTTGGATTTCCTGTTGGACAATATTTGTTACTAAAATTTTAAAAAAGTTTCCACAATGCAAATTATAATATTTAAATCTACACTAATTTTAGGTTAATGAGACTTTATTGATATGATATTTAATTTGATATCAATATGGCTATTCCATTTGAATTACCTTAACAGAAGTCTGAGTTTTTAATTATATGGCAACTTCCAGAGCCTTTGAAAGACTGTCTGTCTCTATCCACAATGTAGGCTTCTTTCTGACTGAAGTCTGTAAAGCAATGTTGTAATTCCATGTTTGGGTAAGCAAGATACTCCCTGTCCAGGAACATTTGAGATATTACTAAAAAAGTGATTTCTACATGCTTCTGTATGTGAAAATACAGAAAAGACCATTTTTTGTGAAATGGAAGGTCTATCTTACTCAGTATCTCTATAAACAGCCAGTAGAGAATGGTTAAAGAAAAAATATGAGTAACAGCAAAAATTGGTGGAAGTTGGAAAAAGAACATTGCAACGAATATGAAAGTAATTTACTTTTCAACAATGAAGAACTCTCAGTTCAGTAAAGAAAAAAAGAACATTTGACTTTCTAGAATGTTGCTATCTTTCAATGTGATTGAATTTCAAGAGTGTTTTGAAATCACACATTTGGGAAATTCCTTCTTCACTAAAACACTTGTGAATACAACTGGTTTTGTCTCCTTCATATAATATGGCCTAAAAGTTCCCAAGGTCACTTAGTTCCAGTAAATAATTGTACAAGTTTATCTCTTCATCTGCTTTGCTCACTTTCCTGTTGTTGGATGTTATCTGCCTGATCTCTCAAACTATGAAATCATCTTTTAAAAAGCATTCTGAAAGAAAAACAGTCATTTGCGTCTTTCATTCTTGCCTTAAAGATGCAAATGGAAAGAAACCCAAAACTTCAAGTGCAGCACTGATTCACTCCACTGCAGGACTACATGAGATATACATCAGTGAGATGTTAATTGTTTCTAGGTTTCCTTAATTACAACTCCTTTTAATAAAATAAAAATACTTTTATTGACTTACTGAAAGCTACAGGAGATTTTAAAGAGGAGTAGAGAGCTTAGAAGGGGTAAACATTGTTGCAGGCCTTCTTCAAAATGGTGGCTACAGCTTGTCTCTTCCCCTGCACATTTACTGCAAAGGGACAGCCTGGGGTAAAGGACAAAAAATCCCAGCCCTCATTAGTCTTTGTGTTTATTACCCTTCATCGGTAACCACACCACGTAGAACACCATGCTTTTCATCGACCAAGCATCCGCTATGGTACACTGGTTGGCTGCAACATGCTGAGTTTAGGCTTCTGAGTCTTTGCAGCTAGCATAGTAGGCTTTTCAATGATTGTGAAAGACAAGCAAAGACGAGTTTACAGGACACAGTAGTGTGACCCGCACCACAGCCTTGACGGGTGCTCTTGGAGATAATGCATAGTGTCAGAAGGAGAGAGGAAGGGTATCTAGGGGACTTTAAATATTGTAATTCTCTCACAGTTTTCCATTGTAGCATTTGAGCTGTCAAAAGCTTTGCTCGAGGCTCACAGAGCTCAATTCAAGCGTGGGTAGTTCAAAGCTTACTAAATTCCAATTATGTTATCACACAGCTGTAAACTTATTTAGCATGCATGATACTAACACAGATGCTTTAAAGTGAAGAACTATAATTAATCTCTCTATCCACTGTCAAAAAAAAATAAATCATTTAGTGGGTTTTTTCATACTGCTCAGGAAAAAAACCAGAAAACCAACTGAGAATCATTGCTCATCTCTGAGCCACAGCTATTACATATTGGGATGAGTAAAAACCCTTTTCGTTTCGGTTTTCCTTCATCTAGCAAAAAGGGTGAAAGAAACAGTTATAAAACAAAAATTCTCTATTTGTTCAGATTCAAAAATTACTACCAACAGAAGTGATGTTATTTACACATAGGGCACAAAAATATTGGTCAAATTATGTAAAATCACATTATCTTTACATTCAGTTATTTCGTCAACACAAAACTGTCAAACTGGTTTTGAAGCAGCTTGAGCTTCAGCTGCAATCCCAGATTTTGCATAGATAACAGACAATGGTCTGCTGGTAGAAAAGATGACAGGATGAAAGACAGATTTTATAATTTAATTGGAAAAAACTTGAATGATGATTCAATAACACTTGGACTCGTTTGGGTCTGCTTCAAACATCAGATTGATGAGGATAAATAAACATGGCACAGTCTTATTTGATCTTTGTAGACAGGTAAATAGGATCAAAACATTGCCTAGTATTTCTGCCAATGAAGAGGAGACAGTGCCTACTTTTAATCTTTTTTTATATTTAATCCAAGGTCAGTCATATTTTACGGCTTAGAAATTACTTCTCTACAGGAATTGCTTTGTCACTATTATTTGATATATGATAATCCAAGCTCGAGGATTTTAAAAGACAATTTTTTCCTGATCTCTGTACTCAGCATGTATGTTCGTGCTCGTGTTGCATTTTCTCTGCCTCATCAGCTGCGGAATCACTGTCTGACCTAAGAGAATGCTTTTTCCAGTTTGTAAATCATTATTATCACTGTTCCAGAAATGGCTCTTCAAACACATCAGGCCAAATCCTGCTCTTGGTTATCCTGGTCTAATCCAGGAGTAACCATGGTGGCTCCAGCAGTGCAGTCATGGTTGCATATGGATGTCAACGGTTGCAGAGCGTAGCTAGTCTTGCTGCTTCCAGATGAAAAGACTGGCCGTTGTTTCTCAGACATTTTGATAAGCAGAGCTGTCATAAGGAAACTGAATGCAGAACCACATCGCTCAGTGATTTACCATCTGCAGGTATGGGGTTTTGTTGTCCTAAATGGAGTGGATAAAAATTCTTTTAAATTCTAAGATTTTTTGTCCTATGAGGTTCCCATGCTGATGGGCCACTACTGGCTGCCACCAGCATCTGTTCTCCCCTGCTCTCGCCTCCCAAATGTCTTACCAAAAATGGGAAGCCAGCAGCAGTTACTTAACAAAGTTTTTTTAATGCCTTTTTGTTTTCCAGTGCAGGCAGTATTAACCTTGTCACTTCAAGCCAGGCAGAGGTGATCAAGATCAAGATTTTCCTCTCTGGGACAGGCTTCACCCAGCATTCACAAACTGTAACAGGTGTGTCGGGCTCTTTTTAAGGCAGACTTATTCTTAGGAAACTCTAGAAAAAAAATTATAAGTCTTCCTGACTGTGTAAGATGTCATACCTCCTCCCTTGTTCAGGTGTATTTTTTTAATTATCTATATTCTTCCTGAGGCTTTTTTTCTTTTTTTTTGGAAAGGCATGCCTCATTCCTCTAACTCTTAACAGATGTGTATGCAATATCCAGCTGAATTTCATTCTGGCTGTAGGAAGAATTTCAAAGACAAATGTCTGCATTCAATATGCATGTTTTTGTACCTCAACAATTCTCTGTTAGCTGATATTTTGTAGGCAATGGTGTGCAGCAGCCATTTCTGCCTGAGATGTAATCCTAGTGCATGTAGCATTTCCTATTAGATCATTAAGTGTGGATTAAAAATAAAAATAGCCCAGCCTTGGGAATATAGCACTTTTGTCTACATACTAAACAAAATCCAACAATGTTCAGGGCAAAGTAGAAGTTGAAATTGGAATTGTTCTCAGCTAGTATTTATCATAAAAAATTTTTTGGTGTGGTGTTTTTTTTTTTCCTTCTGCTTCTCTCTAATGTTTTTTCTAGCTATATTACTACTTGTAATTAAAGGTATTGCCTTTGCTCACTGACTTTGCCTTAGTCATGACCTTATCATTGCTACAAGCAGCCACTGTAATATGAAGTATAACCAGATAAAATCTGAAGTACAGGTCAATTTTCAGCCTATGACAACAAGTGTACCAAAATAACCATAAAACTCATTACCTACTGCCTGTCAATATGGAACTTCTGTATGTGGGCACCATCCCCTCAGTTCAAAAGCTGTCTCAACATCGCTGGAAGACTCACCCAGCCTAGCTCAGCAGACACAAGCCAGGTCCCCACATGATGGGGCAAGACTTGGTGTGGACATACGCAGCATCATGAGGCCAGGTGGGGAAGAGCTCTCAACTCCCACCAGGAAAACAAAACTCTCCCCTTCTGTTGGAGGCAGTTGGACGCTCTAAGCTGAAACTATCAGATCTAAAAAGACCCTGGAATACCAAAACTTTCTCTTTTTTGGTCGTATAAAGTCTACCAGCAGCTGCTCACTCTTGAATTGATGACAATTTATTTTTCCCTGTCTATTAGAGCAGCTTGTTTACTGTATTACCAAAATGGGATGAATGAGGCATTATAGAAGAAAACAGTCACATTAGAAACATTTAACAATATTATCAATGCATCATTTCTCCTCTGTTGATTATAACCCTCTAGTTATTGAACATTATTTAACATTTTAGCAATAAATTTTGGAATGTTAACAGTTTGCTGAGGTTATAATAAAAATAACAGAAAATGTCCATTTTAAATGATTACAAAGTGGACACCAATAGCAATAAAAAATTAAGCTCGCAACATGTGAGTTTAATAGCATGTACAGGGGAGTTTCATGTCTTCCATCCCTCCGTTGGATTTTCCCCAGTCCCTTTCAATTTTTCTAACAAATGTGAAACAGAACAGATCAGAGATGTCAGGAATGTGCATGACATCTTCATGACACATTGAGAGAAGGGAAGGGAAGGGAAGGGAAGGGAAGGGAAGGGAAGGGAAGGGAAGGGAAGGGAAGGGAAGGGAAGGGAAGGGAAGGGAAGGGAAGGGAAGGGAAGGGAAGGGAAGACTACAAAATCTCATCACAGGATCTCATGCAAATTTTATTGAGCTCCTGACCAGAATTGTTTTGCTAGTATTAATTCATCTCTATGGAAAAAATCAAATATGTTAATAGCACCATGTTCTATTCCAATGATGAGATTAGCTAACGTTTGTAAGTCACTTTTGTTTGTAGAATCATAGAATTGACTAGGTTGGAAGGGACCTTTCAGATCATCCAGTACAACCATCAACCTAACTCTGACAAAAACCATCACTAATCTAAACTATATCTCTAAGCACTATGTATACCTGTCTTTTAAATACCTCCAGGGATGGTGGCTCAACCACTTCCCTGGACAGCCTGTTCCAATGCTTGATAACCTTTTCAGTGTAAAAATGTTTCCTAATACCCATTTTAAACCTCCCCTGGTGCAACTTGAGGCTGTTTTCTCTTGTCCTGTTGCCTGTTACTTGGGACAAGAGACCAACTCCCACCTCTCTACAACTTCCTTTCAGGTAGCTGTAGAGAGCAATAAGGTCTCCCCTCAGCCTCCATTTCTCCAGGTTAAACAGTCCCAGCTCCCTCAGCCACTCCTCATAACATTTATTCTCCACATCTTTCACCAGCTTCATTGCCTTTGTCTGGACTTGCTCCAGCACCTCAATGTCTTTTTTGTGGTGAGGGGCCCAAAACTGAACACAGTACTCGACGTGGGGCCTCACCAGTGCTGAGTACAGGGGGATGATCACTTCCCTAGTCCTTCTCACCACACTGTTCCTGATACAGGCCAGGATGCTGCTGGCCATCTTGGCCACCTGGGCACACGGCTGGCTCATGTTCAGCTAGCAGTCGACCAACTCCCCGGGTCCTTTTCCACCAGGCAGCTCTCCAGCCACTCTTCCCCAAGCCTGTAGCGCTGCATGGGGTTGTTGCAACCCACATGCAGGACCCAGCACTTGGCCTTGTTGAACCGCATACCATTGGCTCGGCCCATTGATCCAACCTGTCCAGATCCCTCTGCAAAGCCTTTCTACCCTTCAGCACGTCAACACTCCCACCCACCCACCTTGATGTCATCTGCTAACTTAGTGAGGGTGCACTCAATCCCCTCATCCAGATCATTGGTAAAGATATTAAAAGGAACTGGCCCCAATACCAAGCCCCGGGAAACACCACTCATGACCGGCCACCAACTGGATTTAACTCCGTTCACCACCACCCTCTGGGCCCAGCCCTCCAGCCAGTTTTTAACCCAGCAAAGAATACTCTCATCCAAACCATGGGCAGCCAGTTTCTCCAGGAGGATGCTGTGGGAAACTGTATCAAAGGCCTTACTAAACACCACATAAACAACATCCACAGCTTTTCCCTCATCCACCAAGCGGGTCACTTTGTCATACAAGGAGATCAAGTTTGTCAAGCAGGACCTGCCTTTCATGAACCCATGATGACTGGGCCTGATAGCCTGGCTGTCCTTCATGTGCCGCATAATGGCACTCAGGATGATCTTTTCCATAACCTTCTCTGGCACTGAGGTCAGACTGACAGGCCTGTAGTTCCCCAGATCATCCTTCTGGCCCTCCTTGTGGATGGCCGTCACATTTGCTACATGCCAGTCAAGTGGGACCTTCCTGGTTAGCCAGGACTGATGGTAAATGATGGAAAGTGGCTTGGTGAGCACTTCCGCCAGCTCCCTTAGTACCATCGGGTGGATCCTCTCCAGCCCCATAGATGTGTGTGTGTCCAGGTGTCGGAGCAGATCCCCCACCATCTCCTTTTGGGTTACGGGGGCTTTGTTCTGCTCCCCACCCCTGTCTCAGGGGCTAAGGGGTCTGGATACCCAGGGAACAACTGACTCTACTACTAAAGACGGAGGCAAAGAAGGCATTAAGTACCTCAGCCTTCTCCTCGTCCTTTGTCACTAGGTTACCACCTTCATCCAATAAAGGATGGAGAGTCTCAAGACTCGTCCTTTTGTTACTAATATATTTGTAGAAACTCTTTTTATTGTTCTTAGCATCCAAAGCCAGGTCAAGCTCTAGTTGGGCTTTGGCCTTTCCAGTTTTCTCCCTACATAGCCTTACAACATCTTTGTAGCCTTCCTGAGTGGCCTGCCCCTTCTTCCAAAGGCCGGAAACTCTCTTTTTTTCCCTGACTTGTATCCATATCTCTCTGTTCAGCCCCGCCGGTCGTTTCCTGCGACAGCTTGTTTTATGGTACATGGGGACCTGTCCCTGCAGGGGACAGTCTGCTCCTGTGCCTTTAAGACCTCCTTCTTGAAAAATGTCCAGCCGTCCTGGACTCCTTTGCCCTTCAGGACTGCCTCCCAAGGGACTCTGACAAGCAGGCTCCTGAAAAGACCAAGGTCTGACCTCCAGAAATCCATGGTGGCAGTTCTGCTGACCCCTTTCCTTGCTTCTCTGAGAGTCAAAAACTCTATCATTTCATGGTCACTATGCCCAAGATGGCCTCCAGCTGTCACATCCCCCACAAGTCCTTCTTTATTTACAAGCTGCAGGTCCAGTAGGGCTTTTTCCCTAGTCGGTTCCCTCACCAGCTGTGTCAGGAAGTTATCCCCAACACACTTCAGAACCTTCTAGACTGTTCCCTCTCAGCTGTACTGTGTTCCCAGCTGATATCTGGTAGGTTGAAGTCTCCCATCAGGCAGGACAAGGGCCAGAGATCTTGAGGTTTCTCCCAGCTTCTCGTAGAATATTTCATCTACCTCTGCATCCTGGTTGGGCAGTCTATAACAGACTCCCACCATGACATCAGCCTTGTTGGCCCTCCCCCTGATTCTTACCCATAAACATTCAGGTGACCTCTAGACAAAAGGAGTATAATTCCCCACATGCATACGTGGATGCATGTGTTATTTGCGTCACAAACTGTTTCTCAAAGAAGTACAAGGACAATCAAGGGATACTTCAGGGCCTTGGGATGACTGGTTAAGGGATTAGGAGCACAAGTAGAGTTCTCCTCTGTCCTTCCAGTTGCAGGAAATGATGAGGGATGAAACAAGAAGACCCAGCAGCCCAATACCTGGCTTTGAGACTGGTGTCGCTGGAAAATTTTGTGGGTTTTGATCATGGACCAGTCTAGATGACTGTGGATCTTTGTGCAGGAGTTAGCCGAGCTCATTGAAATAGCTTTAAACTAGATTTGAAGGAGGAAAGGGATAAAACCCTGCTTGACATAGATAAGCCTGGGCATGGCACACCAATATTGAGGGATGGTGTGCTAGCAAGGCCCCTCAGTCTGTTCCACAATATGTAGAGTACACTGGACATTGGAGCGCATTTGCAGTGTCTTTATATTAATGCACACTGCATGAGGAATAAGCAAGAGGAGGTAGAACCTTTGGCCTAATCCCAGAGCTACAATATCTTGGGTAAGAGCAAAATCTGGTAGGATGAGTCCTGTGATTGGTGTGCCATGATGGTGATAGGTGGGCAGGCAAGGTGGTGGCCTGGCCCCGTAGGTAAGGGAGAGATTGGATTGTATGGTGCTTACAGTTGGCGACAACATGATTGAGAGTCTCTGGGTAAGGATGAAGGGGAAAGCAAATAAAGAGGTTGTTGTGGTGGAAGTTTACTATCAAGCACCCAGCCAGGACAATGACGCCAGTGAATTATTCTACAAGGAGTTAAGGGATATCTCTACATCAGCTGCCCTTGTCCTTATGGGTGATTTTAACTTTACAGAAATCAACTGGGAATATCATACAGCAGACACAAATAGGTACAGGAAATTTCTGAAGCACGTTGAAGATAACTTTTTGGTGCAGGTACTAAGGAACCCAACTAGGAAAGTGCTCTCCTGAATTTGTTCTTTGTAAACAGAGAGGGACTCATGGGTGAATTGGTGATTGGTGGCTGTCTTGGTCACAGTGATCACAAAGTAGTTGAGTTTCAAATTGTTCGCAATAGCAGAAAAAAAAATCCAGTAAAACTTCTATCCTAAATATGGGGAGAGCAAGCCTCAGGCTGATGAAGGAGCTAGTTAGTAAGGTCCCCTGTGAACGTGTTTTTGAAGGTATTGGGGTCCATGAACACTGGTTACTTTTTGAGAACCTGTCCCAGTTTGAGGGACACAGGATTAATTTCTCTTCAATAATTTTACTTTTCAGTAAGGTCTCTTCTATTGCTAGGAAAACTGCATTTTTAGAAGACTCTAGTGTCTGAATTTGTGAAAATATTTACTTCGTAACCAGCTATGGTATGGGAGTTTCAAGGTGTCACAGTTTCAGAGCTAGCTGGGTGTGGGGATAAGGAGGAGCGAGATCTGGGCACTTGACCCTAGCTGGACAACAAGATTATTTCATACCATGAACGTCACATTCAACATAAATTAAAAAGTTTGCTGAGAAGTTTTCTCTCTTCCTTGATGGCTGTGATCCTGAGAACTTCTTGCCCCGTGCCAGACACCTGACGAATTTGGTCACCTCACAAATAGGGACATAGACAAAGTGGAGATGTTTAATACCTTCTTTGCCTCTGTCTCTTTAACATTTTTATAAATTATCCGGACATGGGAATTGAATGCACATTAAGTTTACAGGTGATACTAAACTAGGAGGAGCTGTGGACTCCCTCGAGGGTAGGGAGGACTTACAGAGAGATCTGAATATACTAGAGAGCTGGGCAACAACAAACTGTATGAAATTTAAAAAGAGCAAGTGTCAGATTCTCCACCTGGGATGGTGTAATACTGTTTATACGTACAAACTGGTGGATGAGAGGCTGGATAGCAGCCGTGCAGCAAGAGATCTGGGAATTTGGATTGATGGCAAGTTGAATATGAGTCAACAGTGCTCCCTGACAGACAAAAGGGCCAAATTTGTCCTGCGGTGCACCAAGCACAGCAGAGCTAGCCAGTCAAAGGAGGTAATTGTCCCACCCTACACTGTACCGGTGTGGCCCCACCTTGAGTCCTGTGTGCAGTTTTGGGCACCTCAATATAAGAAGGACATCAGACTATTACAGTGTGTCCAGAGGAGTGTGACTAATACGGTAAAAGGCCTCGAGGGCAAGACTTAGGAGAAGTGGCTGAGGTCACTTGGTTTGGGAGAAGAGAAGGCTGAGGGGTGACCTCATCACGGTCTACAACTTCCTTAAGGGTGGCAGTGAAGGGGTAGGTGCTGATCTCCTCTCTCTGTTGACCAGCGATAGGACACAAGGAAATGGAATAAAGCTACATCAGGGGAAGATCATAATGGTCATTAGGAAAAGGTTCTCCACTGACAGAGTGGTCAGTCACTGGACCAGGTTCCCCAGGGAGGTGGTTCAGAGTTCAAAGAACATCTGGATGACATTCTGAGTCATATGGTTTAGTTTTAGGTAGCCCTGCAAGGACCAGGGATTTGGACTCAATGATCTTTATGGGTCCCTTCCAACTTGAAATGTTCTATGATTTTAATGCTGGAATTGAAATCAAAACCAACCTGAAGGCAAGCAGCCAAATTACCCAACTATTTTGTTAACTGATGTGTGAAAAGGTCTTTTAATATAATAAAGAGTGAAAAGAAAGAGATTTTCTGAGCATCTTTTATTTTATCTTTAATGAAAGGTATAGGTGAGAAAGGCAAAGGTTTTAGTTTTTCCTAGAAATATTGTTTTTAATTTCTCAATATTTGCATTGCTAGCTCTGATTCCCATGTAAGGATGTTTTGCAGATTTTTCAGTGTGACATATAAACATTGATTCTGTTTCACATGGTTCTGTTTAGAAAAGGCAATAATTGCACAAATGCATTTGCTAAAAGATTTCCTCCAAAATACTTGCTAATAACAATAATAACAACAGAAGTAACGGCTAAAAGCCCTCTGAAAAGCAGAAAAGTTTCAAGTGTTTTTGAGACTGCTGAGGAAAGATGCTTGTTTTCCTATCTGATCTTGTTATTTTAAACATCACTGCTAAGTATTCATTAAAGGAACTTTTTCTTCACATACTCCTGAAAACTCATAAAAGCTCTTTCTACTGGCTTGTTTTCCAGCTTTTTGTGAAACTGCAGAGAACGCCCAATCTTAAAAAACATATATATTTTAAAGAAAATATTATCTAAGATTACAAATTTTCAACATTTACTTTAATGAAGCCTGGTCCCTCTGAAGCCAACAACTTTGTCATGGTGAGGACAATATTCTTCATATTTTGAGTATTGATTTTATGTTACCCTTTCAAAGATACTCTAGAGAAATTTCATTAAAAAAAAAAATTAATTTGAGACCTAGCTATGGCTACACATTTCATTTTGTCTTTTTAAAATACTTTTCTCAAAGCATTCTTCAATTTACGCACATATATGCTATATAATATATATTTCATACTTCCAATAGAAAATAAGATAGAATAGTTTGAGTGAATCAAAAACATTGGTTTTTAAAATTTTATTTCTACTGCTATATATTCCACGTTTCTACTGAGCAACTTCATTGTACCGGTTCCCTTACTAATCGAATTCTGAAAAACCTAGTATTTCCCCTAATATGAAAGAGCTCCAGTTTATTCTTCAATACTTGTAGATTTAACCTGAGAGTTTCTTATCCAGTTCACCCCTCGGTTTTCTGCCTTTTCTGTAGCAAAAACACTTAATTTAGCAATGATAAATTGTAGATATAGATACATATAGATGATATAGGTATATAGATTAGATATAGATGATATAGATATAGATATAGATATAGATATAGATATAGATGATATAGATATGGATATGGATATAGATATGGATATAGATATAGATATAGATTAGATATAGATAGATACGTATAGATATAGATATAGATAGCTATAGACATAGGCATAGATATAGATAGATAGAGATAAAATAGAATTCTATTCAGCAGGACAGAACCTGCAATGATCATCTAGTCCAACTGCCCAACCACTTCAGGGCTGACCAAAACTTATAGCATGTTATTAAGGGCATTGTCCAAATAGCTCTTAAACACTGAAAGGCAGGGTGCACTGACCACCTCTCTAGGAAGGCTGTTCTAGTGTTTGATCACCCTCTCGGTAAAGAAATGCTCCCTAAGGTCAAGTCTGAACCTCCTGTAATGCAACTTTGAACCTCTCCCACACATTCTATCATGGGATCCCAGGGAGAAGAGACCAGCACCTCCCTCTGCATTTCCCCTCCTCAGGGAGCTGTAGAGAGCAATGAGGTCATCCCTTAGCCTCCTTTTCTCCAAACTAGACAAACCCAGAGTCCTCAGCCACTCCTCACAGGACATGCCTTCCAGCCTTTTCAACAGCTTTGTTGGCCTCTGGATGCATTCGAGTACCTTCACATCCTTCTTAAATTGTGGGGCCCAGAACTGCCGCACCAATGCTGAATACAGCAGGACAATCACCTCTTTTGACTAGCTGGTTATGCTGTGTTTGATGCACCCCAAGATGCAGTTTGCTCTCTTGGCTGCCAGGGCTCACTGCTGGCTCATACTGAGCCTGCTGCCAACCAGAACCCCCAGATCCCTTCCTTCACGGCTGATCTTCAGCCACTCCTCTCCCAATTTATGCTTGTGTCCAGTATTACTCCATCCCAGGTGCAGAACCCATCATTTGGTCTTGTTAAATTTCATGCCATAGATGATTGCCCAATACTCTATCTAGATTCATCTGCAAGGCCTCTTATCCCTCAAGAGATTCAACAGCACCTCCCAGTTTGATACCATCAGCATACTTCTAATGGTGCATTTAACTCCTGCATCCAGAAATGATGGCTAGATAGAAGAGACTACAAGTACAACATGAGGAAAACTTCTTTACTTTGAGGGTAACAAAACAGTGGAACAGGCTGCCCAGAGAGCTTGTGGAGCCTCCTTCTCTGGAGATATTTAAAACCCACCTCGATGTGTTCCTGTCCAACTTGTTCTAGGTGAACCTGCTCTGTCAGGGGGGTTGGACTAGATGATCTCCAAAGGTCCCTTCCAACCCTTAACATTCTGTGATCTGCAACTGTCATGAAACACATCAATAGAAAGAGAAAATACAGCTACTAGATACCCATGGTGCCTCTTCTATTGCTGGACGTGGCTTATTTTGCATAAACTATGCTGAGCTCAGCGTCTGGCTTGAAAAATCTATAAAATGAGAAGATGTCAAACTCCTGTTTGGATGAGAGATTATGATTTTGTTCCATAGTCCTTTTCTCACAACTTGTTTACAACCATTTACTATAATGTAGTTGTGACTGAGTTTTCAGGTGGAAATTTCAATTACCTCTCCCTTATTTTATTGGGATTAATTTCAATGGTATTGAAAATCTATGTATTTTCTTATTTAAAGTTCATAAAAAATGAGCGTTGCAGTGTTGTCCAGCCAAAAGAAATAATAACTCATGGGTTAACCTGGAGCGGCCACAACCTTTGTGTCTGTGTGCCATAGGCTGGAAGGGAATACTTCATCAAATTTTGGAAAGTAGCAGAACTAAGACATTAAGACAGCAAATCTTCATTTTCTTTGTTTTCCCTTTTTTTTTTTTTCCTTTCACATGTCCTTACACCTATCTACAAAGCAAGTTTTCTACAGCTGGCAGTTGCATGGTTTTATATCAAAATACTAAGCCCAGCAAATTGCTAATGAATTTTGGAAGGTGATACTAAGTCAATGTTAAATTTTATACATTCCAGTCCTATAACCATTACAAGGAGAATCTCCAAACCCTACTACTGGACTCAATGGAATTCCCTCTGATTAATTCACTGAGCTCAGGAATCATTTGTCTTTTTGTTCCCCCCAAAATTTTCTCTTCTTTACAGCACTACCGGAAGTGTTAGCTCTCCCTCATACCCATTATTTTGGAAAGTATTGGCAAGCCTTGAAATACAATGTTGCACTTTCCTCCCAATGGTATTCAGAAGTCTGATACTAGGAAGCTTTCTGTCTTTTTTCTGATAAGGGTATTGATTACTCACTAATGCGCATTAATCTGAGTATTTCTCTTTTTGCTGGTAATATACTCCCTCCGAAGTATGGAATAAACCATCCATCTCTACTGCATTACCTTTTTCAAAGTAAGTCTGAGGCATTTCCTTATTGTGTAAACTAGTTATCTGGAAAATTGCCATTATTTTAGAAAAGAGCAATTTTTTAAGAATTATATAGGCATTACGTGCTCTTACAGGTATTTTGAAAATGACGGCTTTTCCAAAATGTCTTAAAAGCATTTACAGGAGTAAAAAGAAAAAAAAAAAAAAAAAGAAAGAAAGAAAAAAAAAGGGGGGGGGTGCATGTGTGTGCGAAATGCTTTCAGTAAGGAAAAACAATCCCCTACTTTGGTAATGTTAAATAGATACCAAAAAATTACTGTCTTTACAGCTTCTCTCTGGCAACCCATATCTTTTATTGGTCCTTTTCATTTCCATTCCCATAACTGCCCTTCCTAAGATTACTATATATAATGTAATTTTGATTGCTTTAATCAAGTGGCTAATGAGACTAGTCATCAACAGAAAAAGAATGGAATAAGGAACAAAAAGAGAAAAGTGTATGTGAAAGAAATATGGCAGTCTAAATGGGACTTGGATTCAAAGCTGACTTTGATAATTCCTGTGATTAAAACATTGCAACCACATTATCCATGAAAGCACCTACAAAAAGGAGGCTAAAATAACCACATTGCAATAAGATAAGTGCTTCTATGTGTAAACATAAATTGCTTTGCTTTCTCAGTAAACCTTACTTCAGATCAGGAAATCAGAGCAAGTACAGTCACGATCAGGGTAAGTCATTATAAAAATGAAAATGAAATAGTTGTTAGGGCTCCTCTGAGCCCTGCAGTACAGCTGCACGCGCCAAATACTGGAAGAGATGGGACTGATTTACTCTTCTAAACTCCTTTCAATGTCATATTGATTATTATGGCTCAACTCTCTGCATTGGGTATGTATGGGTTTGCTTTTTACTTCTGGGACTTTGTTGACTTAGAGCAGATGGTAAAAGCTATCAATAAAATGTGATATGTTAATTAATTGCATTAAAAAAATCTGAAGAGACATTTCAGAAGCATTTTGTCCACTATTTTTTAAGCTAGTGCTTTTGATACTCTATTTCTACATATCACTCTATATTATAGCAGTTTAGCTGGTGGTTGAAAGGAAGTAAAATGATGATTAACCTATTTATTAAATAGAGGAATATATTTCCATATCCAGAGGGTAAATAGAAAAGTAACCCATAGCAGAAAAAGGGCTTTGGATAAGTTGTTTTCATCTTGGCTCTCTATTTTACAAATTGGAGAATTCTGCCACTATAAATGCTTAAGCAGAAATCACTAATGTATTTCGAGATGAGGATATAAGAGCTTCATATCATTTTATGTAATGTCTTCAAATGAGTGTCTGCCATAAAATGATGAGTACTGAGTACTTTTAAATTACTATTAAAATTGCCTTAAGTCAAATCAAACATGGTTGGTGCCAGGAAACTATGCAATGCAACTCAGGTAATCACTTTTTTTTATTCAAAGTGTGCTGATTTCATCATAAATATTTAATTCAGTCTTAGTAAACGTACATATTACTTGAGCTTTTGTTATTTTTCCTTTCTCACAGAGAATTTCTTCCTCTCCTCCTCTCCCCCACTGTTTTTTACAGGCATAATCTATGTAGTTATTTTCCCAGAGGAAATAAGTAATGATACCAATCATATTCATTACAGAGTACATAGGAAATCTGTGAGAAATGACTGGGGTCTGGTGGTATCCTCTTAATTAGATTTAACAGATTAATAAAAAACCTTTAAGTCCCTTAAACTTCTTTGAAATTTCTAGATTTAGGGGCCAATGTAATTTAAGATAGACATAATAAACAACATTGGTTTTAGCTAACAGCAGGAGATCAGATTTCTCAAATCTTCCCAAAATAAGAGTGCCATAAGACAAAACTAAAAGTTTTATTAACTTATTCTTCTTTAATTAATGTATTTATTTTTTCTGCCATCTTTTTCTACAGAAACCTTGAAATGGTATCAGACAAAATATTAATTTAAGCACAAAAAACAAGTAGGCTGAGCTCTTTGGAAATTGATTAAAATAATACTATTGTGCTAGTCTGAGTAAAATATAAGCTTGTGTTGATAAGGCCCAATAACTGGTTTTCATTATTTCAGAGTCAAGAGCAGGTTTCCTCTTTCAGGAAAATAATCAACTATACACTTTGTCTGAGTGATGCAATGTAATTAAGGCCAGTATTAATTTATTCAAGTCCATCTCAGTCTGTTAATTTCTCTAGGCATATTTTTATGAGTAAGATTTTTGTGTATAGATGAAGGGATTTTAGATTCAGGTCTATTGGTTTTGTGTTCTTTGGTAGACATTGTATCTGCTATATTGCAAAAAGTAAAAGTGTGGGACTTTTATCAATATTTAAATCTGCTTTGCAGTCCTTTCAACATGCTAATAACAAAAGGAATGTACCTTTCCCTGGAGAAGTGGTTTGGTAATTTAGAGACTCACTTCCAGCTTAAAAGCAACACTTAGTCTGTTGTTCTCATGATAAGCTGGAACATCTCTTTCAGTTAATGTTAAGTGTTAAAATAACAAGAAAAGCATCGCAAAATGTGAACACATTTATCTCATTGAATACAATATATAAATGGACAGAGTTAGGTTCAGTAATGACAAACAATAAAGGAGATGGTTCTGGTGTTCATTTTGACCTTCATTAAAGTTAATCTTTAATTAGATCTTTCATTAGCAGGCTTTTACCTGCAAAAACTGTGGGTTTGTTTATGTATATAGACGTGTCATTTGTCGTGCGGTATCTACTGCATTACAGTTTCCCTCCAGAACAACTGAGACAATTTTTCTTTAAAAGAAAGACTGCCCTGAGATGTACACCACACTCCTGCTCCTCTGGTGTACCTTGTCCTGGTTTCAGCTATTTCGTCAACAGTATTGCATCACTATTTCTACTTCACAGTAAGATCCAGATCCTCTTCTGCAGTATAGACGTCTTTCTGGTTACAGTCCTTTCCATCTTTGTGCATGTTAGTGTTTCTTTACAAGAAAAACACCTTACATCTCTTTATAATGGGTGCTTTCAGGGCACTTTCTCTCTTATTGAGCCAATTTTGAGTTCCATCCCTGCCTGCTACTGCATCCATGTCCTTCCAGTTCACTTGTTCTCAGTGGCACCTGCAAATTTTATTACCACAGACTGTTCAGCCATCCAAGTTATAATGAAAATATTAAGTGGTACAGGACATTTGTCAGATACAAGACAAAGGTCTAAAGGACCCACTTGACATTCCTTCACTGTCTGCTTTTGAATTATTGATCCTACTCTCTGATAACTGTCCATTTTGTGTAAGTTTTCTAGCACTTTTACAGAGACTGTGTACCTTGCTCAATTTTAGCTGTGACATAAGGTAGATAGATAAAAAAATAACCATGCTTTGTGGCTTGAGTAAATAGTATGGTAACATTAATAACTTTTTTTATGATAATAGTATGACTTCTGTACACCTCAAGCAATACTGTCCATGCCTCTCACCTGCTATCTCAAGGATTTATTTCAGATCAGTTTAGCATTTCTGTTTCACTATTCTTTTCGAGCAAAATGAGGAACTGATATGTGTCTGTTACTCTTGAGTAACAATAAGAGGACCTCGTCTGGAATGGTGTCCTAAAATGGAAGGAATACAAACGTTTTCTGAATGACCCAGATGAAGTAGCACCATTTCAAGGTTCATATACACAGGCTAATATTCCTATAATGTCGACATGTAGACAAGCTGTTTGAAACATTTCTGGCCTGGAGCACAATAATCTTTAGACCTCTTAAAAGAGGCTCATATCTAAGTTTTCTTGACTTTATCGTTCATTGTAATCTGTCCTGATCATTATTACTGTTTAATAATTGAGTTATAGAATTTCATTGCCTGGGACAACTGCAGGTTTAGTGATCCCACAACACTCTATATCACTGGATTTTTAAAGATCCAAAAGGTCTTTACCATACTCACTAGGCAGTGAAATATACTTATGTGACTAGTAGTTTACCCATTTTGTGTCATTCTTTGGCAACGCATGATACCTTAAATGTTCTGACTTATGACAAAATAAGCATTAAATCTTCAAAGGAAATTCAAGGTTTAATATATAAAAGGAAATCAGGGAATGAAACTATAAATTACAAAAGTATTAAATTTTACAGTACACTCAGATATGTGATATTGATGTGACAAAATAAGGTACTCATGGGAGACAAAGATTAGCCATAATAACCAATACTCTGTTAATATTTACTATGATATTATTGAAGGTCAAAATGTTAGAACTTGAACTATACCTTGAAAAAGTATAGATAAAACATTTTATGCTTTAAGGAAAGTTGTAGTTGCCTTATTTCACCAAGGGCAGTTTGGGAATCCATCCAATGAGTTTCTCTTCCAAACAGGGTCCTTCCATCCTTAGCAATCCCACAGGGTTTCATCTGACAACTTCTTTGTAACTCCACTAGTGAAGGTCACACAGACTTCTTAGTAACCCATTACAGGGCTTCGCTGTTTTCACAAACACAGAGCTTTTGCTCATGTCTAGCTCCTCTCTTACTGGGAAGATAAATAGAGAATGGCATACATGAATAAACGCAGCTTCTTTCACTGAGAAAATGCCACCTTTCCAAAAAAAAAAAAAAAAGAAAGAAAGAAAAAAACAAAAAGAAAACCAAAAACAACAAAAGGATGGGAATAGCAAAGGTACCTGAAAGAAATTAACTAATTTTTAGGTTCCTGCAACAGGAGGAGATTGCAAATAACAGAGGCTTAAAAGAAGCCAAACACCGTAGTCAACCCACAAAATGAATCAAATTAAGAAAGTATTACAGTTTGCACAAGAACCCAGTAGGATAGCAATAGATAGAAAAGCTTCTACAGGTATTTTGGTGATAAAAGGAAGACTAGAGAAAATGTGGGCCGTCTACGGAACAGAACAGGAGACCTGGTCACCCAGGATATGGAGAAGGCTGAGATACTCAACAGTGTTTTCGCCTCGGTCTTCATTGGCAAGTGCTCTAGCCACACTGCCCAAGTCACAGAAGGCAAAGGCAGGGAGAGGGAGAATGAGGAACTGCCCACTGTAGAACAAGACCATGTTCCAGACCATCTAAGGAACCTGAAGGTGCACAAGTCCATGTGACCTGATGAGATGCATTCGTGGGTCCTGAGGGGAGCTAAGCCACTACCCATCATATTTGAGAAGCCGTGGCAGTCTGGTGAACTTCCCATTAACTGGAAAAGGGGAAACATAACACCCATTTTCAAAAAGGGAAAAATGGAAGACCCAGGGAACTACAGGACAGTAAGTCTCACCTCTGCATCAGGCAAGATCATGGACCATATTCTCCTGGAAACTATGCTACAGCACATGGAAATAAGGAGGTCATCAGTGACAGCCAACATGATTTCACTAAGGGCAAATCATGTCTGACAAATTTGGTGGCCTTCTACAGTGGGATTACTGTTTTGGTAGATAAGGTGAGGGCGACTGACATCATCTACCTGGACTTATGCAAAGCACTTGTCACTGTCCCACATGACATCCTTTTCTCTAAATTGGAGAGACATGGATTTGATCAATGGACCACTCATTAGGTAAAGAATTCACTGAATAGTCACACTCAAACAATTGCCATCAATGGCTTGATGTCCAAGTAGAAAGCAGTGATGAGTGGCATTCCTCAGTAGTCAGTACTGGGACTGGTGCTGTTTAACATCTTTGTCAGTGACATGGACAGTGGGATTGAGTGCACCATCAGCAAGTTTGACAATAATACCAAGCTGTGTGGTGACCTGGATGAGCTAGAGAGGTGGGGCCATACAAACTTCATGAAGCTGAACCAGGCCAAGTGCAAGGTCCTGCACCTGGGTAGGGGAAAACCCAAGCACAAATACAGGCTGGGCAGCAAATGGCGAGAGCAGCCCTGTGGCGAAGGACTTGGAGGTGTTCATTTATGAAAAGCTGGACATGAGCCAACAATGTGTGCTTGCAGCCCAGAAGCCCAATCACATCCTGGGCTGCATCAAAAAGACCATGGCCAGAAGATCCAGAGAGGTGATTCTCCCCCTCTACTCTGCTCTGGTGAGACCCCACCTGGAGTACTGTGTCCAGCTCTGGAGCCCCAAATATAAGAAGGACATGGACCTGTTGGATCGGGTCCAGAGGAGGGCCATGAAGATGATCAGAGGGCTGGAGCACCACTCCTATGAGGAGAGGCTGAGAGAGTTGGGGTTGTTCAGCCTAGAGAAGAGAAAGCTCCGGGGAGACCTTATATCAGCCTTCCAGTACCTAAAAGGGAAAAGATGGAGAGAGACTCTTTATAAGGAAATGTAGTGATAGGACAAGGGGTAATGGTTTTAAGCTGAAAGAGGGTAGCTTTAGGTTAGATGTTAGGAAGAAATTCTTTAGTGTGATAGTGGTGAGACACAGGAATGGGTTGCTGAGAGAAGTTGTGGATGCCCCATCCCTAGAAGTGTTCAAGGCCAGGCTGGATGGGGCTTTGAGCAGCCTGTTCTAGTGGGAGGTGTCCCTGCCCATGGCAGTGGGGTTGGAACTAGGTGATCTTTAAGGTCCCTTCTAACTCTAATGATTCTATGATTCTATGATATGTATACATACATGATGTATACATATGGCCATGCACCTAGATTAACATAAGCAGACACACACAGCACTCACACAAACATAAACAGGACCAATGGCCTTATCCTGCTTCCCCCTCTTGCTGAGCAGGATGGGTGTCTGCTAGTGGGGGCCATATGTATAGACACATATTTATGAAACAGATACCTCCAGCATCTGGGATCAGACATTCAGTCTGACCAGTAGCTATCCCTGAGCCTCACTTTATAATCAACATCTTTTACCCACTCATCCCTCTATTTTCCTGTACTGGTTTCACTCTAAATAATCTAGATCCCTGCCTTCCTCCACCTCTGGCTTATCCCCAAAACATCCCATAATAAGCCCTATGCAATCACAAAACCCTCTTCCCCTGCATCCCACGGTATGCCCCTTACCCCTGGCAGTGGCCCCACAGGTAGTACACCTAAAAGCAGCTGCTGGTGACTCCCCAGCACAAGTGTTCCCCTACTCATGGGGTGGGGTGTCTCCTGGGACAGTCCAGGGGACCAGAGCTGGGGCTCATTCCCCTGACTGGGTTATTGGGCTGCCCCTGCCTGCTCTGGTCCCCCTGGGCTCCTTTCTTGATGTGGAGTCAGGCCTTCTGTAGTATAACCTTAGGCTGTGAGTTTTGTTTAGAGTGTAATACATATCCCAGTGAAGCTATTCAAAACTTCTGACTTGGATGGGCTTTTAAGCTATTATCTAAAAATGTAAAGATGTGCTTCACACACTGAGATTATCATGTATGGCAACTTCCAATCTAAAGGGAAATTTTGCATTCAGATGAGCGTGTAATAGAAGCCTCAGCTAGGCAAAATATCATAAATGTAATTGTAATGCTGGAGGACCATTAACCAAGAGTGGCATGGCTCGCCTGCTGTAATGTTATGCTGCTTATCTGTGTGGTGGAGTGGGAGTATTACAGTAAGCTAAAGTAATTGAATAAACACGATGTAATCAAATCACTGAGCTAGAATTACAGGGTCCTACAATATTTGTGATGTATTTAAAAATATGATGCTTTCAGTTTTTATTTTTTTTATCTTCTAGTAAAGTATAATAAAACCTGTGGAAGTACAAAATGTATTAAGTTGAGAGAAATAGCATTAAGGTTTTAAAAAAAGAAAAAGTATTTTAAGATAAACAGATGTTCTAGGAAAAGTAGTTGATATGATGTTGGTTTAAACTTCAAATATTATTATCTGACAAAATATACTTTGGGATTTTTTGGGGGTATCTTTATCGAACTCACTTTGAAAGGTCATTCTCAATCTTGCACGCTAAAAGAAAAAGAAAGGGAAATATGTAAATGGGGGTGTAGAAAAGGAGGTATCCTGAAATACAGCTGTCTGTCAATGAAAAAAAAAGTTCACATCCATCATGATGAAATTCACGTGCAGGACTGCAGTATACCAAGCTGCACAAGTTGACAACAAGATTCATGCCTCACAAGACTGGTTGCAAACTAAGCCGCTGATGTTGACAAACCCCCACCCAGCAAAGCTGATAGATAGTGCTATTCTGGAGGTGTGTAGCAAGAAGTCTGTTTCTTTCATGTCATGTAGCAAAAAGTCTTTGTTTCTTTGACCTTTTAATTATGTACTCTGCCTTTTCTGAAGAATAGAAACAAAATAACAATCAAACACCAACAACAGGTTTGCTTCCAGCCATTGTCTTCCCATTCTCTGTCCTTCAAAATGAGCATCTTTTGGCATAGCTGGCAGTTAATTTTGTTCATTAAATACGACTGGAATATTTTTTTTCAGATTTTTTTGTGTGTGTGTGTGTGTCTCTAAACTGTACTAGCTGTTAGTGTAGACTTTTATTAGAAATAAGAGCATAAGGAATTTTAAGAGAATTAAGGAATTTTTGGTCTTAGAGTCTTAACAAAATTCAATAGCTGATTTAAATTTTGGATGATAAATTATTTGAAATCTGTATTCTAAGAAGATTGTATGGCCTAATTTAATTTATCTGACTATCACTCTACCTCAAAAGGCTAGAAAAACTACAGTTTTCATTCTTAGGCTGAATTATATTCACTTTTACCATTTCACATCATGTGTGAAAGCATTCTTACTAGGAGGGGAAAAATATGTCATCTTTCTTCCATGAAGGTTGATAGGAATATCTGTTCACAATGACAGTTTGGGTTTGTGGGGTTTTTTTTCCTTCTTAACTGACAGCATACAAAAATGTAGTATGTGCTTGTTTCTTAACTTTAAACTGGATTTGAAGTTTGAAACTTGCATGTTGTCTTACAAGGAAAGAGTACTCAAGATTGCTAATAAATCTAGGGATGTTTGTTTAAATTGTTAGCTTATGTTCAGTAGTGTGAATTAAATAATGCAAGGAAAGACTTTTCACTTAAAGGTCTTTCCAAGTGTCATTTAAGTCCATATTCAGTGATTCAGGTCACTGAGCAGTGTTTCTAATTCAACTATTGCTTTCTGATTACTTTCCTTGGGTGCAGAAAACCTAGGGAATGGAGGGAATGGAGAATTTTATGCAAGTTAAACTATAAATTTGGTCAAAGAGACTTTAAGAAAAAAAAAGCAGCTTAGCTGTAAAACTGTTACAGATCATAATTTAGCAAAGACTATCAGGCTTTTACTGTAGTGTTTTCTTGTTTGTTTTTTTTATTTGCTTCTTAGAGGTGAAGTCAGGGTGTGGAGACATTTCCTAGGCGGACCAAGACTCTGTGATGCGTGTCCATGTTTGGGTTTTCTGTAGGATAATGTTCATGTTTATATCAAACCCAGAACTGCCCCAGGTTTGAATCCAAGGGTCTATTTATCACGCAGTAATTCCCAGACTCAATCATGTCTCTCAACACCATCCATCAGTATGAGTATCTTCACAGTACGAGGTTATAACTGGCCAGGATGCAGCAGTGATAGTATTTTTCCATAACTGGTCTCATCCTGGTGTTTTCAGAACCAAAATAGAGCAGGAAATCTTTTATTCAGATTGCTCCAACCATGAATTTTAAGTTGTTTTCCTTAAGTACTATGTTTAAAAATGGAAACCCAGAATTACAAGAGTTGACTCAAACTTTTTTACAGGTGTTGCAAAATGTATAAGCTTGTTTGGGTTTGGGGCTCCATAAAAACAAATTTTAAGCACTGAGTTCACATATTTGTGTTTGACAGGCAAAAAATGCCATTCTGCCCAGAGTATCCAGCAACTGTCAACAGGGCAAATCTTCACATGCATTTTAGGAGCAGCTACCTTTTTCTTTTTTATTTTAGCCATAGAGTATTGAAATAAATTCCTAGTCACTGGAATTTTTTTCTTTCATTAGAAATATTTTACTGCTGGAATATTTGTCTGTGGATTTATTTCACTACACTCATATTTTGGTTCTTTTTTAGAAGAAAATAGAGAGAAAGAATTGTCTGTGAGAAAAATATTATTGGGGTTTAAAAAACTATTTTAAAAACATGTGCCAACAGCTGTAATACAAAATTAATCCATATTTGAAGATTGGTTAAAATTCATAGTAACTTGGCAATGAAGAAAATGGTTGTATGTATTTTGATTAAATCACACAATTTTCTGCTTTCTCCAATTTCTTCAGTGATTTTCCTGAATATCTCAGTGAAATAACATGTAGTGTTGCTTTCTGTACGTCGAGATTTGAACTTAAATGAGCTGCACGCATGGGTTAGAGGTCTTTAATCAGTGCCTCTGGCCTAGTTTAGTCTCACATGTATAAGACTACATTAAGTTATACATTAAGTTATAGATTGTCACCTTGGAAAGAAATGTTGAGTACACTTTGTGAGATTTAATTTGATTTTTGGTTAAATTTGCCAAAGAAGGTTTCATTCAAACTTTTATATACTATAATTAACAAATTGTAGACTTGATTAGAAGAGTTAATTACACTGTAGTTGGTACATACTGGAGGCATGTTATATAAAAAAGTGTGAAGCCAAAAAATGAAAAAAAAAAAACACCGCCAAAAAACAACAGGGAAAGGGCAAGGTAACAATGTAATTAAAGTGTTAGTAGGTGGACACTTATATCAGATGCCCTTAGAGGCAGTTGGAAGGAAAGATTCATTTTTTGTTTTCTGTTCTTATGACTGTGCTACACAGCAGTTTGTTACCACTAGTATGGTCTGAGTTTCTTTTTTTTTTTTTTCACATGCATTTCCTTAGTGAAAAATATTTTTATAAATCATGGGAAAATGTTAATATTTTTATTCTTTTTTCTAGACAAGACATCAGAGAAAGAGGAAAATCAGTAGACAAAACCCAATATAATGTATGCTAAAGATAGGCCTACATGCATATTTATATAGGTGCTGAAATTGGGTTGTTTGGATATCTTTTTATCTACCATTTTCTTCATAACCTAGGTTGAAATTTTATTTATATGTGTGTGTATGGATATAACATATGAATAAAATATGCAGCACCATCATCATCATCATCCTAGAAGTACTGCTATGATGAGATCTGAATTTTATGCAGTTATTTCTATCCTTTTTGACAAGACATAAAATACCTATTTATCACAAGTTCAAACTGTCATTAAACACCAGTTCCCAGTCCTGTTAAAATGAACAGGACGTATGGTGTATCCTAGCACTAACACAATTTAAGTATTAAACTTTATTACCACTTTTTATCATACTGAGTTAGTATAATATTGCAATTAGCTTTTTGTTTTCCCTAATAGGAAAGGTCCTAATGTAACATGCCTTGAGCCTTTGTTAGTGAATACATATAATTTCAGAAATCTGATTAACTTTTCTATATGACAGAAAACTGTTAATGCGGAAAATGTGAAAGTTAATATGGTAAGATTGCCAGAAAATATTTCATTTAGCCTTACACATTTTTTTCCCAGAAAGAGAGAAAGAAAGGAAGAATGGAAGAGAAAGGAAGGAAGGAAGGGAGGAAGGGAGGAAGGGAGGAAGGGAGGAAGGGAGGAAGGAAGGAAGGAAGGAAGGAAGGAAGGAAGGAAGGAAGGAAGGAAGGAAGGAAGGAAGGAAGGAAGGAAGGAAGGAAGGGAGGGAGGGAGGAAGGAAGGGAGGAAGGGAGGAAGGAAGGAAGGAAAATCCTGCTTTTGTGGAAATATTCAACATGAAAAAAAGGCATGAATGTATTTAACATGCAAGAAGTTAAGGATTTACCTACTTGTTCTTCTCAAATGAAATGCATTTCATGCAGGCGTTTATGAGTTTGGGTTTGCTTGGGTTGTGTTTTCTTTTGTTTGGTTGATGTTATTTTTAATAAATCTAGTCCAAATATTTTTTAAAGAGATTCTGTTTTCTAGTACTGTTTTATCAGATGAGGGACCAGTGAAAGGGAAGGGAAACAAAGATCAGGGAAATAAAGAAAGGGAAATAAAATCATGAGGGAAATAAAGAAAAGAAAACCCACGGAGCTAGAAAAGAGCTGAAAAGATCCCATTCAGTGATTGAAGAGCTGTGTAAATTATGTAGGGTTGTAAGAGAAGGTTAGAATGGTCTTTTGATAGAGTCAGCTGCTCTGGCCTAAATTTTCAAGATGAATAAGAAGGGAAAGCTTAATATACAGCTTACATCCATTTTCAGGACCTCTGAAAGCAGCATATTGGTTTTCAAATCTTAAATATTCAGATGCTTAACAGTAGGTTCAAAACTTTGAATACATGGACATTTTTTAAATTTACTGTAAAGAGCCTTAATTTTAAACATTATATGATTTGTTTAAGTTACATTAAAACTTCAATAAATCAAGATTCATTAATATCTATCTTTTAAAATTCTTTTTTATGTTATGTGACCCTGGATTGCTCACATTTTCAAAGCGATTGACCGTGCCCATTCAGGACTCTCTGTTCTAATTTATAGCTTTGTTCATTGTTATTTTGTATATTCTTTCTCAGCATCTTCTGATTTTCTCTTTTGGATTGCCTTTTTCAGTCCTCATCCCTTCAGTCACTGAGAAAACACAAAACAGTAGCAAAAGCCGTGTGTTAACATAAACCAGACAGTCTTTGACATCAGACTTCCTGCCGGAGGTTGCCGCAGAGAAAATGCCTTTCACTTATGAAGACCTCCCCATACTATGGCCCAAAATTTTGGCAACACAATCACATCCGTAGTTCATTATTCAGTCTACATCCTCCATAATCTTCAGTGTGTTTTCCAGAGAAGAGGTTGGGTTTAGCATTTTGCATTTGATTTTTCCTTCTTGTGTTGTCCTGCTTCTCGTGGGCGTAGGGTTAATTCTCCCCAGGACACAGGTATTCCATGCCATGCAAGCCATGCCCACCCTGAGCTGCCATGGGAGGGGGCAGGAAGTCGCTGCTTGGGGCAGGCAGGGGCATCCCGGTCCCGTTGGTGAGTGGCGGTTCAGTAACTGTGTTCGTATATTCCTCTGTCCGTGTTATTGTTGTTGTTTGCTTGTTCCCTTTGCTGTTCTGTTAAACTGCCTTTGTCTCAGCCCAAGAGTTTTGCCTCTTTTCTTCCGATTCTTCCCATATTGGGAAGGCCCAAGCGAGCGGCACGTGGTTCTTTGCTGCCTTCTGAGGCTAAACCATGACATGTGTGAAGCATTTTTAACTTGTTGGTACTGAGTTTCATATTATTGATTTCAAAGTGTTTTAGCAATTTATCAAGATCACTATGAATTCAGACCTTTCTGTCAAAATGTTTGTAACTCTTCCTAATGCAAATTATCTATATATACATATTATAGGCACTATAATAACCATAATAATAACTATCACTAACTAGAACTATCCTTTACATGCTAATTATTTCTTCTTAGTATATCAGCAATTGAACTAATTACAGGTATCTGGTGACTGTTAGCCTTATACTCAGCTTTACTGTACTTTTGCCTACTTTCTATATTTTTCTCGTTAGCACTGACAAGTGACATACACCACTATCTCAAAAAGTATACCAGATATATTCCTTTCCTTCTATCTCTGAGTGCAGGTCTTCAGTTAAAAACACACAAAAAAATGTGGTTTAAGCCGATCTTTTCTTCCTAAATTCTTGTAGGTCTTCTACTTTTTATAATCTTATTATCTAAATGGTGGCAAAATGAGTATTCAGTACTTTATTCCAGTGTCTTTATTAGAACCCTGGATAATAAATCTCTGAAACTACAAATGTAAAACAGTGTTTACTAGAAACATGCACAATGGTTCTTCAGTGATTGGATACACTGTTAAACAGAATTGTTGTGTTTGTCCTGCTTTTGACTGAGATAGAGTTAATTTTCTTCATAGTAGCTAGCATGGGGTCCGTGTTTTGTATTTGTGCTGAAAACAATGTTGATAATTCATGGATGTTTTAGTTATTGCTGAGCAGTTCTTACACAGAGTCAAGACCTTTTCTGCTTCTCACTGCCCTGTCAGAGAGTAGTCTTGAGGCACACAAACAGCTGAGAGAGTACACAGCAGGGACAGCTGACCCCAACCGGCCAAAGGGATATCCTATACCATACGACATCATGCTCAGCAGCAAAAAGCTGAGGGAAGAAGACGGAAGTGGTGGCGGGAGGGACGATGTTCAGAGTTATGGTGTTTGTCTTCCCAAGTTACGCATGTGTGATGGAGCCCTGCTTTCCTGGGGATGGCTGAACACCTGCCTGCTGATGGGAAGTGGTGAATGAATTCCTTGTTTTGCTTTGCTTGCGTGCAGGACTTTTGCTTTACCTGTCAAACTGTCTTCACCTCAACCCAAGTTTTCTCACTTTTACCCTTCTGATTCTCTCCCCCATCCCAGCCTGGGGGAGTGAGAGAGCAGCTGTGCTGCGCTTAATTGCCAGCTGGAGTTAAACTATAACAGTGTTATAAAAAACTAGTGTGATTTGTCTGCAGATAGAATGGGGAAAATCAAGTCTCAGGTATTTTAAAAAAAAAAAAAAAAAAAAAAGGTGGGTCAGGAGACAGTCGTGTTTACTTTTGCCAAAAATAATCCAGTCTTGACACTGAAGTAAATCATAGTTTCATAATGAACAAAACATCTCTGTGAAGCAGAGTGTTTTTAAATCAACTTATTTCTTCCCCTCTGAAGTCCATTCAAGAATTTTGAAACTTGCTTCTCCAACTTTCAGTAAACACTACTGCTTAGTTTCCTTTTTTCTTTTTTCTTTTTTCTTTTTCTTTTCCTTTTTCTTTTGCGTTTGCTTTTGCTTTTGCTTTTGCTTTTTTGTTTTCTTTTGCTTTTTCTTTTTCTTTTTCTTTTGCTTTTCCTTTTTCTTTTTCTCTTTTTCTTTTCCTTCTTCTTTTTCTTTTTCTTTTCCTTTTTTTTTTTTTTTCATATATACTGATGAATGTTTAAAAGTAGCAGCTTCTCAGATTTTTGAACCAGCGCACCTTGTCTCTATTTAATATTTGAAATTAATATCTTCGGGCAAAATACCTTTAGGTCTGGAGAACGAAAAAAGCAGAAGGTTGTGATGGTGGGAGGGTTTTGTCTTGTTTTGCTTTGAAATCTTAGCTCATGTCTTACTTTTTCTTTAGCCATAGCCAAGCAGCGTTACATGGCAGTGTTACTTAGCTAAGCAGTGTTTTGCAGTGAATACATTCTCAGCAAGAAGACAAAATGTCTGACTGACACCAGTCAGACAGATGTCGGTGTCATTCAAACATGGCCCAGTATTTCTTGCCTTTTTCTGCCTAAGGGCATGTGTCTGCCATGTAATGAGGCATAGTGCAGAGATAGCCAAATTATCACTGAACTGCATCTATAAATCCATAGAGTACAGAAATCTGGATCATCATGCATTTATATCATTTATATGAGACCACATAATTGTTACTTAGTTGTTCATAGGACTGGGCTGAATATTATGGAGGGTACAGTGGGTATCTATAGGCTGTGTTTCACAAGTTCTCTTCAAGATGCATTGTTAAATCACTCAAAGCTGAATGTTTCTGTATTTCTATAGAGACATGGCTTAAGCTGTCCATCAAGCTGAAGTTCTTCTATGCCCCACCCCCCCAAAAAAAAAAGAGAAAACCAAAACCAATTCAAAACCCCCAAGAACACAACAAACAAGACATGGCTACATAGATACTCAAGGCAAATAGTTGTAGCAAGGAAGATGTACCCTTGGGAGAAGAGGATCAGGTGAGATAAAATTGGACATGCATAAGTATGGATGAACCCACAAGTGCTAAGGGAGTTGGCAGATGTCATCGTGAGGCCACTCTTGATAATCTTTTATTGATGATGGTGACTGGGAGAAATGCCCAAAGACTGGAGGAAAGAAAATGTCACTGCCATCTTCAAGAAGGGTAGGAAAGAGAACCCAGGGAACCAGAGGCCAGTCAACCTCACCTCGGTCTATGGGAAGGTCATGGAGCAGCTAGTCCCTAAAACCGTTTCCAAGCACATAAAGGACATCAGAATTAGCCAGCATGGTATGTCATGGATAACTGTGTGTATGTAAGCATATGTAAGCAAGAAAATTCCTTTCCCTAAAAACTGGAACGGGACTTGTTTTCTGATTTCTACATCTAGGTAAAATACACAAATTCTCTAATTCCTATTGCTACATCAAGGTTGTATTCTGGCTTTGAAGGTTTTGATGTAACTCACTGGTTTTCCTGCAGAAAAAAATAACACAACCAAATCATAGGAAAACCCCAAATCCCTCCCCACCCAAAACAAAACCAACCAAAAAAAAACCCCCCAAAAAACAACAAACAAACAAAAAAACCCAATCCACAAGCAGAGCAATATTGAATGTGTATAGGATTGTCATAAATAGTATTATAAGTGGTAGGAGGAGTGCTACTTTTTGCATTGCCTTTGTGCATGTATATGCCTGTTTCTTTTGCTCTGCTTATCCTTGTGTCTGGGGATAAGATTCAACATAGAGTTGAGGATACCTTTAGCTATACTGATATAACAATTCATCTTTAACTCCGCTTGACTACTGTATATTTTTATTTAAAGAATGCTGTTGGAATTCTTCTGAGCTCTTTCTCCTCGCCCATTCCAGTTGTGAATTACAATCTCAAGAGCACTGATGTGTCTTTTTGCAATGAAATGCTATGCCATGCCAAGTCTTAAAAAAGCTTCTGTTAACAGTCAGGCCTAGTCCATTATTTTGGAACTAGATCAAATTTAACTAAGTGGAAGGTATTCTGAGTTATTTAAAAAAAAAAAATTGTATGTATATTCAAATTTGCTATATATATACATATATACACCAATCTTTTTTTCCTCTTTTTTTCTTCTATGTTCTCTCTTCCTGAAGCTTCATAATGCTGTCAAATTGTTGTCTTCTAAATGTGAAATATTCCCAAAAGTAGATTACAGTGCTAAATTCTGTCAGTTTAATAAGATGAAGTTCAGCTAAAGTGAGGGAAGTAATAAGATAAAATTGTTTCTCTTGTTTGAAAATCAAACCCAAACGGTATATATGTCATATTGATATATTTTTAAAAAGCAAATTAATGAGAGATGCATATATAGCACTATAAATTTGCATCCTGCTTTACAGTAAGTAAAAATATGTATTTACTGCCATCAACAGTTTGTCCAGTCAGCTAGTTTTGATATACACCTAACAATCACAGGTATCAGAAGAGAGAGCTATAAATACTGGACAGTAAAAGGGTAGCAGTAGGTGCAGAAAAACCTGCCCAAAGACCCTATGAGACCTCTTGGAGTCTGCTGCCATGTTGCTGCTGCTGTTGCAACTCTGAATGCAATGGTGGACTTTAATTTATTTCTGATGGGATGAAAGTTATCTTTTCACCGAGTTCCACTAACATATTCCTTGATTATTATTCAGGATGAATAAAGCTTTCAAAATGAAGGATGCAGATTCTCAGAGTCGGGTCTGTTTATTCATTTACATAATACACCACATTTCAGTGAAGTAGGGTAGGCATTACTTACTGTGAAAAAGGATAATATTAAGCCACAAAACAAAGGTATTAGACAAAGCATGAAGCATGGAAAAGAGGGTGCTAGACAAACAAAACAATTCCAGTAGTACAATATGGCAGTCAAATACAAAAATCCTGAAAAGTTTGAAGCCAGTACATACCAGTGATTCAGAAAAAAACTGAGCACTGGGAACTTCCAGACTCTACTGGAACTCTACTGGACTGGACCAATTACTATTCTCTGAACAGAAGTTCGTGTGAAGAAATGTACAGAAGATACTGCCGCCTTTCAGGAATGCTTAATCCATGTCCTCATCCTTCTCAATTGAGCACGTTTCATCCCATGTGAAACTACCATGACTACCTTACTATGAGACGCTTACAAGAAGAAATGCAGCTAACAGCTGTTTGGAGTTTCTTTATTGACCACAGCACTCAGGAGATCTACAGTACTTGTAAAGCAATCAATAACAGCCTTAAGAGTCTGAGAAAAGTAAAGAGTCAATTGTTGGGCTTGCCCAACAAGGAAACTTTTAAAACTATGCTGCAGTAGCACAGCTGTGACTTGGCCTACGCACCCCAAGGCTCCAGAAGAAACTGCACCTGCATGGGCTTTCTGCTGGTGTAGGCTACCATCACTCTTCTCCAGCTCAGGTACAGGACCATAGCACAGTTTGCCACAGAAGTGTTGAACACTCAGTTGAAAACAATTGCTGTTTGAAAAATCATTGCATTAATTCAAGGAATATAAAATCATATGGAAAATAATGGTGAAAAAACAACATTAAGAAAAGTGGGGACTAACCATTATGCTAATACAAAGAAAGGAATGTGGTGCTCATTAGAAGAGAGTCTATATTACGTCTCCATCTTACTCAGTTTCAGTATTTAGCTATCATTCCCACACTGATTGTACTTTTTCAGCTAAATATAGATATACCTACTACTTGTCAGAAACAGCCTTTGGAAACTCAATCAGTACAGAAATTATTCTGTTGTGTTTACCTCACAGTATTCTTTTTCAAGTCCTTGAAAATCTGTTCAGCTGCCGTGCACCTATGATCACTGACCTTCTTCTCGGGAATACCAATAACTACTGTTTTGGGGGATGTGAAATTTTTTTTGTGAATTCCAGACAATAAAATCCAAACACAGAATTGAAAACTGGGAACTGATATCAAGGAATGTGGCTTCTATTTAATATTTTGAATCAGATCCATGAATGACCTAAATATATTGAGGTTGTGATTTTGCTACTATATGAAGTTCCAAAGATTTCACTTTTAACTTGCAGCAGATTGACAGGGACAATTTCAAGGTATTTTAGCTATCTTCAGTATGTGTTTCATTGTTGCGATGCTTTGGTACATTTGCTTGGGGCTAAAATTTGCCCATGGATCTCCCCAGCTGCGTTCTGCTACCAGCACAGTGAAGGAAGCAGAGTTTCATCCAGCCCTCAGAGTGCCTCTGCCTATAACTTCATGCAAAATCCTTCTACTTTTTTCATTAAGATTTCCAATTCCAGCATGACTGTGTAGCTTCTGCTAGATATCTGTGGTTTAAAGTCAGAAGAAGGTGGCATATTTCTCTGTGCTATGGGATTACAGTAGAGGTAAGTAACAATAAATTCACTTTTTGGATATTTTTTAGCCACCGAATGTTGTGCTTGTGGAGAGTTTATTTTTAGCTGGGTCAAATGAACTCATGGTAAATCCTGCAATTTTTTCAGGCTGTTCTTTCTCTCAGTTTCCCTGACCAGGACTACAGGACAAAATACAGAAATCAAGAACTAAAAGTACATCTAAGTTATTTGCTTAATAAACAGCTCCTGATTTTTCTGTTTCTGCTGCTTTTTCATTGCAGACTTGTGACTGTGTTTTTGTTCCAAAACACTTTCGTTCCAGGGGAGACAGTGTATAATGGACTATTTAATCCTCAATCACCTTCTTCACAGTGGACAGCAAAACCAACATTATCTACAAGGAATATAATTTAGGAAAGTTATGCAACTTTCCAGGCTACTTCTGTTAAGCCAAAGGAACAAGAAAGGGACATGAGTTGGCCTGAATGCACAAAACCAGTCTGTAAAAGTGGGCTGAGTACTGGAGTGCTGTTTTTAATTTTTTAAAAAATGCTTAAGGACTTATTTTGATATGCTGACAACAATCATTGATCAGGGCAACCATATTAAAACTGCCTCTTGGACACTGAAATATAAGATTTAGATTTCTTATATATGCAAGAAAATTTTCAAAGTCTGTCCATGACTTCTTTGTGCCTCCAGTCATTTAATGGATAGCTAAATATCTGTTGTGGACAAAGGTTATCAAAAAAGATACATGGTTTAGGAGCATATTATAGAATAATATGCCTTTCACTGTGACAGAAAGATTTCTAAAGACCTATGTAGTAAATACTGTAAACATGCTCAATGTTGCATGCACGCTGTCTTACTAGCTCTATTTGCAATAATGGCAGGTACAAGCCATAATGTACATATGGTTTCTTTGCTAAAAGCTCATTCATCAGTTTTCCCTCACAGTTTAGGAGCAACAAGCAGGCAAAGCCTGTCTAATATTGTTTAAGAAACATATTATTCAATTCATAGACTTTTTTATCTGCTAGTGCTGCAGGCCACAGTTCAATTTGATTTTAAGATAAAAGGTTATGCTTGTGACTGATTGGTTACTACTAAGTTTTTGTCTTTCCCAGAAAGGCAAGCAGGAGCTTAATAGCACTGACCTTTTGACTGAAACAGCTCTATTCAGATGAAAAGTCATTGATGTGAGACAAGCACATTCTTGATGCATTTATCCTCCTCCCCTTCCAAAACCTTCCTTAGGGGTCACATTCCTGAATGCTGTAAGAATGAACAAAAGTGTACAAAGATGATGCAAATCTCCAGATATCCTGAAGTTATCTTTTTGGTGAGATTCAAGCCCAGGAAGAGCTTGCCTCGTGTTTCTAGTCTCATATTTTCCTTTGTCTAGTTTGGAGAAAAGGAGGCTGAGGGGCAATCTCATTGTTCTCTACAGCTCCCTGAGGAGGAGAAGTGGAGGGGGAGGTGCTGAGCTCTTCTGCCTGGGATCCCGTGATAGAATGTGTGGGCGGCGTCCAAATTTATATCCAAGAGGTTCAGGCTTAACATTACGGGGCATTTCTTTACTGAGAGGGTATTCCTATTCTATTCTATTCTATTCTATTCTATTCTATTCTATTCTATTCTATTCTATTCTATTCTACCCTACTTTACCCTACTTTACCCTACTTTACCCTACTATACTCTATTCAGAATCATCAAAATTTCCTTTCCTACATTTCTGCCATCACCACACACTCAGAGGAGCTCTGAGCTCTTAAAACCCATAGGTTTGTTCTTGGACATAAGACCCACCTTCTGGAAACCTGTAGCAGTAGCACCAGCATTTAAGTCTAGCCAAGCCAAATAGGCTTTGTAGTAAAATAAATTCTAATTGGATTGCTTGTTACAGCAGCAATATGCATTTTATGTGACTTTTAGGTGGAAAAGGACCACTTCCAATCACTTTATTAAGGCCTTCTACATTTTTATGTTCAGTTGCTACTGTCAAACTCAGGCAGTTCAGTTTGCAAATTAGTCCTTGACTTATACATTCAGTACAAAATCCTTGCAATTACTTGCTTGATTAATTTTAGATGTATAAGATGTCTGTCAGTGCAAACATACAAACATTTATACATTTGTGTGTGCATACATGAAAAGATGAATGTCTGTGTATTCATGAAACTGAATGCGCACAACTATATATATCAGAGGCATATATATCAAAGGCAGGTCTTCAGTATTTCAGACCCTTTCATTATATTTTGGTTATTTACTTTAATACAGTAAAAATTTAGCATGAGGCAGTACAGAGCTTTGGCAATATCTTGAAGTACAGAAACCAAGATTCTGCATATATTTTGGAATTCACTCTACATCAAAATATTAGGTGTTTTCTGTAATTTTGGTAACAAGGTTTAGGATCAACAGCCAGACTCAAATGGAGCACTCTTCCACAAGTTATGCTTTCTGTTCATGTTCTATGGTGATTAAGCCATTATAAACCAGTGCACAGCTCGAGTATGGCTGGTCAAGCTGGAAATCATCCTTTTTCAGGTAAGATCAGGTTTTGCTGTCCAAGCTTGGCTCTTCAATTGCTTGCAGCAATTGCTGGATGATTGACGGGATATAACTTCACCTCAGAGAGAAAGTGAGGTAGAAACACTGCCCAGGGCAAAAGGTGTGATGGTATTGCCTGTACTGTTGTCTTTTTGGCTTATGGGTCACTCCTGGAGCTCAGGAGGGATTTTGTTTTCCAGCACAGTTGTATAAAGTATCATCCTTTAGTGTTAAATTACTGGTATCTCCACAGTCTTTTAAACTGGCAGGCATACCTATTCTGCTGGCATTCACAGTCAGCATGCAATAAGAAAGATCTGAAATACAAAGGACCTGAAATTCCTGTAGTTTCCAGAACATGTTCAAACCTCCTGAGATAGGTTGTCACATTGGACCTTCAGATCAGACCTAGATGACACCCACCTGTACACAGAAATGACCAATGCTGCGTAGGTATACTGACAAGTCCTCAGAGGTCCTGTAAGTTACATGGTTATTTTAAAATCCAGTGTTTCAATTCAAATTTAGGCCAGTATCTGTTGTTCCAGTATGATCCTTATTAATGTATATACAGTATTGAAGACCAAAAAGGTGGTAATCACATCAAGCTCTTCACGTGAAAACTACAGCGAGCAATAGCCTTCAGAGGTTCTTTAGAATTACCTGTAGTTTAACTAGTCAGCCAAGAACTTCGACAATGGTGACAAGAAATTAATATTTTTTCAACGTCATCCATCAGAACCATGTAGTCATGAATGAACATAAGTAGATAGAGGCCACACAGCATTTTTGGAGATCTCAATGTTTACATCTATTGTATTTCATGATCAGTATTCTGAGTTAAGCTCCTTCTTTTCACAGTGGGGACTTTTTGTTGTCTGAGGTTCAGCAAAATGTGTAAATTCTTATGCTAGAAGTCATAGTAAAGAAGAAGAAAGCTTTATTTCAAAAGTTAGCAAAAAAAAAAAAAGGAAAGAAAAAAACCACAACCTGCACTTATCTGTATAGATAACAATTTTTGAAAAGAAATATTTCTTACAAATTGCACCGACAGATAATCAGATTAAGTGCTTGTGATCTGTGCAAGTACAATAACTTTCACGTTCAGTCTAAGCCAATTTAGAAACCAGAAAATTGTTAGTAACGATCCAGCATGCAAAGAGATTATCCAAAGCTGTTCTATGCTAATACTGTTATCTGCATAGTCATTCCCTTTCTACTAATGTATCTGCCACCTCTGCTGACTGCGTGACACCATAGACAGTTATCAGATACTTGTGGGATATCCTGTTTTAACTCCTGCCTTTGTGCTAGATGTCCTGCGGCAGAATTAGGACAAAACCAGATGAATTAGATATTAGAGACTTCTCTTTTTTTCTCAGCTTGTGCAAACATACTACAGACTGCTTTAATTTTTTTTTCTGTGTAATCCAGAAAATGCAATTATTTCCCTGATGGCTTAAATAATGGCTCAGAAGGCAATTAAATATACTTCTGTTTCACATCTCTGAGACTTTCAACACTGGCGGCTGCTACAAAGACCACAACTGTGACATAATAAGGATATGGCAAGCAAATCTTAATAGAACTGGTTTCCTGCTAAGTGTGATAGCTATGGAGTATTTTATTGTGCTGGGGAGAGAATTGGAGCTTGTTGAAACAATAGTATTTCAGGAGAGAATACTCAGCCATCACATAGCCTATATAGACCTTGCAATTTCTTAATGTACTGTAGGCACTATGTTTTCCTGAAGCCTCAGCAAATTAGAGATGGATTTAAGGCCACAATGAAATACAACACCCCTTGTGAAACAGTCAAATATCTTATGTTGAATTTGGTATTTTGAACATTGCCAGAAGAGGCAGGAGAGGGGTGTTCAAGCTGAGGGCAGGGAAAGAACTTCTTTGTAAAACACAGATTGAAGTTCACTGTCAATACCAGATTTTCCAATTGCCTGGGAGAGGCCATGGTGGATATCATTAGAAGATGTATTGCAAACTCCGGATGGTCTCTACATTTTTCAAACGATCTAAGAAGTTGAACTTTGCTCTCATGCAGCTGACATTAAAAATCCACCTTTGCATCTGATGAATGGTGTTTGTTTATATTTATCATCATTAAAACCAGGATGTTTTAAATTAAATGTAAAAGGTCATGAACTTTTACTTTGTAGATTTTGAAGAAGTAATTTTTACTGACAAGTATTTTCAAGTACGATGCATTCAAATTTAAGTATTTTAACAATATTAAATTCCATTGCCTTCTATGTCTCAGCTTTGAAATAAGAATTACTTTTTAAAAAATAAATTCTTAAAGATGGTTTCAAAGAAGAGTAGTTGCCCTTCAAAATGCAGTGCAAACATATGAACTCAGAAAGCTAGTCTTTATCCAAAAGGTAAACCTGTGTAAATGTGGCTCTCGGCGAGACCTTATATCTCATCTCAAATAAGTGTTTCAGAGATTCATGTCTTCTGCTTTGTTTGGTGTTCCCTGATTCTGTCAGTTCATCCATCAGCTTCAATATCACTGAAATGGCACTTTAAACCTTGTGCTGCTTCTGTTTTCTGACTGCTACTGCTGCTGTCAATTTTAGTTCTTTAATAACAAGATTTTCTTGATGCTTTTGAACACTGAAGTTTGTACATTTGCTGTCTGAGAGTTATAGGGAGGCTTAAAATGATTCCAAGATCTTGGCCCTTTTTCTACTTTCTTTCCATGAACGCATAAGATGACTTTCATTTGGGCCTGGATCCTGCAAATTGCTTTTCACATTCTCAGATGTAGGGAGACTCCTTCATTGTCTGGCGTTTCTTCAAGATTTACAGAATTACAGAATGGCTGAGGTTGCAAGGCACCTCTGGAGGTCATCTTGCCCAAGGCCGCTGCTCAAGCAGGATCACCTAGAACAGGTTGTCCAAGACCATATCTATTAAGTTTTTAATATCTTAAAGGACAGAGACTCCACAACATCTCTGGGAAACCTGTTGCTGTACTCAACCTCACAGTAAAAAGGTTTTTCAGGATGCTATGGGAAACACTATTGAAAGTCTTACTAAGGTGAATGTATGCATTACCCGCTGTTCTGCATTCAGCTACAAAGACAGTCAAGTCATCGTAAAAATTTATCAGGATGGTCGAGCATGACTTCCTCTTCATGAAGCCGTGCTGACCACTCCGGATCACCTTCTTGTCCTTCATGTGCCAGGAAATGTTTTCAAGGATTAGTTGATTCCTCACCTTTACAGGGATTGAGGTGAATCTGACTGGCCTGCAGTTGCCTGGCTCTTCTTTCCTGCCCTTCTTGAAGACAAGAGTGACATTTGCTTTCACAGAATCATAGAATCATAGAATCATAGAATGGTTTGGGTTGGAAGGGACCTTAAAGATCAACTAGTTCCAACCCCCTGCCATGGGCAGGGACACCTTCTACTATACCAGGTTATTCAAAGCCCCACCCAGCCTGGTCTTGAACCTTCCCAGGGATGGGGCATCTACAGCTTCTCTGGGCAGCCTGTTCCAGTGTCTCGCCACTATCACACTAAAGAATTTCTTCTTAACATCTAACCTAAAGCTACCCTCTTTCAGTTTAAAACCATTACCCCTTGTCCTATCACGATATTCCCTGATGATGAGTCCCTCCCCATCTTTCCTGTAGGCTCCCTTAGGTACTGGAAGGCTGATATAAGGTCTCCACAGACCCTTCTCTTCTTCAGGCTGAACAACCCCAACTCTCTCAGCCTTTCTTCACAGGAAAGGTGCTCCACCCCTCTGGTCATCTTCATGACTCTCCTCTGGACTCACCCCCACAAGTCCATGTCCTTCTTATGTTGGGGACTCCATAGCTGGATGCAGTATGCCATGTGAGAATCTCACCCAAGTGGAGCAGAGGGACAGAATCACCTGTCTCAACCTGCTGGCCACGCTTCTTTTGACACATCCTAGGATGTAGTTTGTTTTCTGGACTGCAAGCGCACATTGCCAGCTCATGTTTAGCTTCTCATCCACCAACACCCCCAAGTTCTTCTCTGTAGGATTGTTCTCAATCCATTCTCTGTCCAGCCTGTATTTGTGCTTGGGATTTCCCTGACCCAGGTGCAGGATTTTGCACTTGGCCTGGTTCAACTTCATGATGTTTGCATGGGTCCACCTCTCAAGCTTGTCTAGGTCCCTCTGGATAGTACCCCTTCACTCCAGCACGTTGACCACGCCACAGAGTTTGCTGTCATCGGCAAACTTGCTGATGATGCACTTAATCCCACTGTCCATGTTGCTGATGAAGATGCACCTCCAATTCTCAGGAACCTCTCCCAGTCTCCATGATCATTCAAAGAGAGTGGCTTTGTGATGACTTAAGCCAACTCCCACAGCACTCATGGGTGCATCATAGCAGGACTTATGTATGTCCAGCTTGCTTCAGTATTCACTAATCTGATCCTCTTCCACCAAGGATAACCTTTCCTTGATCCAGGTTCCCTCTGGCCTCTGGGGCCCAGGATTTCTGAAGGCTGGTCTTAGTAATAAAGACTGAGGCAAAGAAGGCATTCAGTACTTCAGCCATTCCCGTGTCTTGTGTCACCACAGACCCTGCCCCACTCAGCAGCTGGCCCACATTTTCCCTAGTCTTCTTTTTGTTTCTGTTACAGAAGCCTTTCTTGTTAACTTTGACAGACTTCATTACACTAAACTCCAGGTAAGCCTTGGCTTTCCCAGCTGTGGCTCTGCATGTTGAGATAGTGTCTCTATACTCCTCCCAGGTTACCTGCTTCTGCTTCTGCCTTCTTTCTCTGTTTGCATTTTGCCAGGAGTTGTTTTCATCCATGCAGCCTTGTGGCACCATTCCTTGATTACCTGATTTGGGAATGTTTTCTTTTTGAGCTTGGTGGAGGTGATTTTTGAATACCAATCAGCTTTCTTGGACACCTTTTCCAATCAGGGTTTTATCCCATGGCACTCTGTCAAGCAGATTCCCTGAAGAGGCCAAAGTCTGCTGCTCTGAAGGCTAGGGTTGTGATCTTGCTATTTTGACCTGCTCCCTCCTTTCAGGATCCTGAACTCCACTATCTTATGGTCACTTCAGCCAAGGCTGTCCCCAGCCTTCATATCCCCCCCACAGCCCTTTCTGTCACAGAAATTCGTAATTAGATTATTTCTTCATAGGATAGAACTGAAAGCATATTATTGTTGTTGTTGTTATTGTTATTATTATTATTTTATTATTGTTGTTACTGTTGTTACTGTTATTATTTCTTGATAAGGCAGAAATTCAAGTTAAGACTAATCCTTATGATATAGAAGCTCATGTGGTTTCCCTTTGTGCTCTTTCTAACCAGAGGAACGGGATACTGTATCATCTTTTACCAGGAGACAAGAATTTTGTGCTAGAAAAAATATCTCTGTTCACCATAGTGCAGTGCTTGTTGCCACTGTTTCCCTAAAATTCCTAATTCTCTTTCACAGTAGATTCAGGTTACTTTCAGACAAAGTCAAAGAATGAAGCAGGAGAGCTCTGGCCTAAAGATTTAGTATCAGAATTGAAGGAGTCAACGGTTCATCATTTTCAAGTGCTGAAAATATTGATAAATCCAAAAGAGAACAGGAGATTGCAGAAAGATCCCATAATTTCCTAACTTAAAATAAGTGGTCAATCACAAAAATAGAAATAACTGTTCTATCCCATTGATTCTTCCTGAGGTATTGCTTTTTTCCATATTTCATCTGTTAAATTCTTGCTGAAGAAACATCTAGGATATGTAAAGTATTGTCAAATACAACATTTGTGATGATATGTTGGTGTTTGTATGTTTATAGGCACTCAGTCTACCTAAAAATTAAACCCTCGAGGGACAGAGCTTTTGCAGAGAGACATTTCTACTCCTGTGAAAGAAAACCATAATTAGGAGTAATTATAATTGAATCTTGCAAAATCTTGCCCTTTTTCCACCAGACCTACTTTATATATTAATTTTGAAAATATTTGTTTGTTCTGTCCTCTACAATGAAAAGCTAAGATAAAATAAGGATATTTTTGGTTCCTCTATCAGAAGTGCTCTTTAAAAGAGAACTGGTGGTTCTTCTAGAAATATAATACATTTGTTTGTTTTGACTTTCAAAACCTGCTCCTGAAGTAGATTAACCAGACCCACTGGGAGATAAGACGTGGAAGGCTGAATCTTTGCTGACAACCTGTGGAAGATTTTTACTACAAAACTGTAATGAATAAATAATGAAAAACGTGACAGTCTATTGCTCTGTTTTATTGTAACATATTACTCATGCAGCTGGCAGAGAAGCACCCTGTAGTATAAGCCTGTATTCGTTCACGAGGATACATCTCTTATTCCAGAGGTCCTGACCTTACTCTAAAGAGTAGATAAAAGCAGGGGACTAGTAACACCATGCGTGATTTATTTTTCAAGTCATCCTTAACAGTCTTTATTGGTATGGGAGGAAGCAAAATAAAAAAAAAAGGCTTGGAAAATGAGAAACAGAGATCTTGGATCACGTAGCTGATGCAGCAGGGTATGAGTGCATATGGCCACCATCAAGCACCTTCCAGAGGAGCGGAGGGAGAGTGGCACTTGTCAACTGATTCTTACAGAAAGAGAGATTGATCAGTTTGCTGCTGCTTTATTTAGGTCTGTGTTCATTCACCTTCTCTGATTACTTTTTAGTAACCATCTTGTTGAGAAGTTTTCTTGCAAACAGCTCTGGTGGTGAGGTTTACCCTGTTGACCAGGTGTCTTCTGACTGAGTGTGGGGTTGTTTACTCACAGACAGAAGATGCAGTTTCTCTTGCTGTCTCCCACTTCCCCCACTAAAGTTTTCCTTAGAAAATTATTTGCTAACCTATTAACCACAACTCATTACTTCTTCAGTAATTTCATTTATCTTTCTTGCAGCAGAAATTCTGTAAGGTGTACCACTGAGTGTCCTCTCGGGTCAAGCCCAATGAAGAAATTACTCTGTCCTTTAGTATGTTCTGTATATCTTCCCTGTTCAAGTCCTTTAGGAATCTCTCCATTTATGTCTGGGAAGTAGTAATAACCAAAGGAGAGAGGGAGTAACTCAATCTAGGCCTCTCACACAGCAAAAGGCAAGCTGCACTGCAATCATTTTACTGGCAATGTACCTGGTACCCTCAGTGCTTTTCACAAACTTTTTAAATTCTCGTATTTATTTTCACCACTAATAGTCACCATTAAAATAATAAAGTGGATTTTTTTAGTCATTATCACTCTAAAAATACTATTGAGAGAACTGTTACAAAATGTTAGAAAATACTCAGATATTTATATATATATATTTAGATTTTTATTTTTCTCGGTCAATTTTCTGGGCACTTTTTGTTAGTGCCATCAAGCACAGTGAGAATTAAAATTTGCTAAGAGACATCAGGTCTGCTAAAGGATGTTTATCTGGAAAAAGAAAGAGTGCAATTAAACCATGCATAATACAGTATATTGAGAAAGACAGAGCTAGAGTATGATCTCAGTGTATATGGAACATCAACAGGATGGTTTACTGAACGCATTATGTTCAAAGACCTCACTGGCAGAGTAAAAAAGAGCAACTGATTCTCATATTTTGCAAATGGGATGGGATATTTAACACTGCAGAACTATTCTAAGGACTCGCCCTTTCTTGAAGCCTCGTTCCTCTTTTGTACTCAGTAGAGTGTCATCAGAGCATAAAACCTTGATTATGTTTTGGATGTCACAATATAAGTACAGATAAGTTAAATAAGGTGAGTTTTTTCTCCTTTCAGTCACGATAAGTTTCACTATTATGAGCAGAAAACAGAATAAAAGTGAATAACGTACAACAATTGTACATCTGAAATGGGAGAGGGAGGCAACTAGAGTCATATGGCATTTTTTCATAAAAGATCAGAAACAAAGGTTTCATTTAGAACAATTTTTATGGTTTTGAACATTCAGCTTTCAGAGCAAATTTACAAGACTAGAATTGTTTATTTTCTTTATCTTCTTTTGTGGTTTACAAAGTTTAAACAGTACTTGGATGTTTTATATATTACAGTATTATTTTATTTTTCTGTAAGTGTCCCTGTTTTCACCTCTGGACAGTTCTCTGCAGAAAAGATTCTGCTACGTGTAATCACCTCCGCTCTTACTTATCACTTACATGTAATCACACTCTCCTCTTATTCCACGTTCTCTGGGGGAAAATATTGATACCCATAAATGAGATCTGTTCTATGAATGGACGTGAGCATTCCACAGGATTAGTGAATTTGGGGTGTCTCTTAAAAAAAAAAAAAAGAGAAGAAGAAAAAAGAAACTAGTTATTTCAAAGACATGTTTTTCTCAGGAGGTGTTTTGTGGAAAACAGAAGTTCCTTAAAGAATGTAAAAATGAATTACTCTTCTGTACATCAGTAGTCTATAATAAAAATGCATACAGCAAAAAAAAAATAGTGTTTTCCCAGGTTGTGAGTTTAAGAAACATATTTTCTGCAGTCTTACGCAGACAGTGGAAGCACATTATTTTAGTTTTCTAAACTTAGGTTTAATAACTTGCTAACACAGAAAATATGAAGAACTACATAGGCCAGTTCAGCCCCCCTTCCCCTGGGGGCTGATGGAATCCACCTGTCCCAATGGGGAAACCGCTTCTTTGCTCCTAAACTGCCAGGACTGATTGAGAGGGCTTTAAACTAGAATCAGTGGGGGAAGGGTGTATCATCAGGAGAGCTGAAGATAAGCCAAGGTTGGCACAGCATCACCTGCAGATGGCAATGCTAATGGGAGCATTTATGCTGCTCAAGGGAACACTGAGTGCTTAGGAACACATCTGAAACGCTTGCACACCAATGCACTTAGTATGAGAAACAGGATGAAGTGGAAGCATTGGTTAGTTCCCCAGAGGTATGATATCATAGGTATTAGCAAGACTTGGTGGAATGGATCCCATGATTGGAATGCCGGGATGGAGGGATACAGGCTACTCAGGAAGGACAGGCAGAATAGGTGATGTGGAGGAGTTGCACTGTTGGTAAGAGAGAGGTACAGCCATTACGGTTACAGATGACATAGTTGAGAGCCTCTGTGTGAGGATTAGGGGAAAACAAAGGACAGAAAACAAAGGACATGTCATAGTGGGTGTCTTCTACTGATTGCCCCGCCAGGATGATAGCACTGATGAGTTATTCTATAGGCAATTAGGAGAGATCTCTGGATCGGTAGCCCTTGTCCTTATGGGAGATTTCAGCTTCCCAGACATCAACTAGTAATACCATATTGCTATGATGAGCAAGTCTGGGAAATTCTTGAAGTTTGTGGAAGGTAACTTTCTGCCACAAGCACTCAGTGAGCCAGCTAGGAAAGATGTCCTTCTAGGTTTGCTATTTGTGAATAGAGAAGGACTCGTGGGTGGTGACGGTAGGTGGGTTTTTTTGCCACAGTGATAATGAAAAGGTTGAGTTTAAAATTTTCAGTGTCATGAGAAAAAAGGTCAGCTGAGTTGCTACCCTGGATTTCAAGAGAGTAAACTTTTAAGCTATTCAAGGAGCTACTTAGCAGGACCTCCTGGAAATCTGCCACTGAGGGCTTAGGAACCCATGAGTGCTTGTCGTTTTTTAAGAACCGCCTTTTAAAAGCACAGGAGCAGGCAATCTCATTGTGTTGTAAATCAAGCAGGCAGGGCAGAAGACCAGCTTGGCTGAACAGGGAACTCTTCATGGAGGTCAAGAGGAAAAAGAAATTGTGCAATCTCTGGAAGCAAGGTCAGGCTTTGCAGAAAGATTACAGAGCCGTGGATCACATATGCAGGGAGAACATGTAAAGCTAAAGTTGAACTAAAGCTGAAACTCGTCAGTGTTGTATCAGTCAACAAGAAAGGCTGGGGGGTGATGTGATAGAGAGCAGCCCTGTGGAAAAGGACTTGGGGGTACTGGTGGATGAAAAGCTGGACATGAGCCAACAATGTACGCTTGCAGCCCAGAACGCCAATCGCATCCTGGGCCACATCAAAAGAACTGTGGCCAGAACATCCAGAGAGGTGATTCTCCCCCTCTACTCCGCTCTCGTGAGACCCCACGTCGAGTACTGTATCCAGCTCTGGAGCCCTCAACATAAGGACATGGACCTGTGGGAGCAGGTCCAGAGGAAAGCCACGAAGATGATCAAACGGCTGGAGCACCTCTGCTATGAAGGCAGGCTGAGAGAGCTGAGGTTGTTTAGCCTGGAGAAGAAAAGGCTCCAGGGAGACCATATAGAGGCCTTCCAGTACCTGAAGGAGGGCATGTAGTGATAGGACAAGGGGCAGGGTAGGTTTAGGTTAGACATTTGGAAGAAGTTCTTTACAACGAAGGTGGTGAGACACTGGAACATGTTGTCCAGAGGTGGTGGATGTCCCATCCCTGGATACTTTCAAGGCCAGGCTGGATGAGGCTCTGAGCAATCTGATCTAGTTGAAGATGTCCCTGCTTACTGCAGGGGGGTTGAACTAGATGACCTTTAAAGATCCCTTCCAACCCAACATATTCTATTCTATTCTATTCTATTCTATTCTATTCTATTCTATTCTATTCTATTCTATTCTATTCTATTCTATTCTATTCTATTCTATTCTATTCCATTCCATTCCATCCCATCCCATCCCATCCCATCCCATTCCATTCCATTCCATTCTACATAAATAGCGAGAGGAGGTCCAAGAAAAACATTAGACCGATACTTGTTGAAGATGGTCACCTGACTAATAAAGATCAAGAAAAAACAGAAGCATTCTATGGGGTTTTTTTTGTCTCAGTCTTTAATAATACCAATAGACCTTGGTCTGCCTGGTCGTTTGAGTTGGAGGACCATGACTGCAGGAACAGTGACATTCCATTTGTGGGCACTAAAATTGTAAGAGACTAGTTGGGTTGGCTGAATGTTCATAAGTCCATGGGGCCTGATGAGATTCATCCCAGAGTACAGGAGGAGCTAGTGGATGTTACAGCAGGACCCATGAGCATTATTCTGGTTTACAAGAAGGGCATGAGGGAAGACTCAAGGAACTACAGACCTGTTAGTCTAACTTTCAGTACCCATAAAAAAATATGGAGAAGATCATACTGGCTACTACTGAAAGGCATTTAAATAACAATGCAATCATAGGGCAAAGTCATCACAAGTTCACAAAGAGAAAGTCTTGTATGACTACTTTGACATTCTTCTACAATAAGGTTACCCATCTCGTAGATGAAGGGAAGGCGGTGGATGTAGTTTTTCTGGATTTTAGTAAGACCTTTGATACAGTCCCTTACAACATCCTTTTGGACAAGTTGTCCAACTCCAAGATGAGCAGGTTCACGGTGCACTGGGTGGAGAACTGGCTGAACAGCAGGGCTCAAAGGTGTACAATGAATTGGGCTACCTCTGGTTGGTGACTGGTAACCTACAGTGTTCCTTAGGGCTCAATTCTAGGGCTGGTTCTATTCAATAGTTTTATCAATGATTTGGATGCTGGAGTAGAATGCAATATTAACAAGTATGCTGATGATATGAAACTGGGAGGTGCTACCGAATCTCTTTAGAGATGAGAGGTCTTGCAGAGGGATCTAGACAGATTGGAGCTTTGGGCAATCATCTGTGGCATGAAATTTAACAAGACCAAAGGACAGATTCTGCACCTGGGACGGAGTAATGCTGGATACAAGTATAAATTGGGAGAGGAGTGGCTGGAGGTCAGCTGTGCAGGAAGGGATCTGGGGGTTCTGGTTGGCAGCAGGCTCTATATGAGCCAGCAGTGAGCCCTGGCAGCCAAGAGAGCAAACTGCATCCTGGGCTGCATCAAACACAGCATAACCAGCCAGTCAAAAGAGGTGATCGTCCCGCTGTACCCAGCATTGGTGTGGCCTCACCTTGAGTGCTGCATATAGTTCTGGGCCCTACAATTTAAGAATGATATCAAGGTACTCGAATGCATCCAGAGGAGGGCGACAAAGCTTGTAAAAGGGTTGGAAGGCATGTGCTATGAAGAGCAGCTGAGGACTCTGGGTTTGTCTAGTTTGGAGAAAATGAGGCTGAGAGGCAACTTCATTGCTATCTACAGCTCCCTGAAGAGGGGAAGTGGAGAAGGAGGTGCTGATCTCTTCTCCCTGGGATCCCGTGATAGAATGTGTGGGAATGGTCCAAAGCTGCATCATGGGAGGTTTAGACTTGACAGTAGGAAGCATTTCTTTACCGAGAGGGTGATCAAACACTGTAACAGGCTTCATAGAAAGATGCTCAATGCCTCATGCCTGTCAGCGTTTAAGAGGTATTTGGACAATGCCCTTAATAACATTCTTAACTTTTGGTCATCTCTGAACTGGACTAATGGGATGTTGCCAAAAATTGACAAACTTTTAGAAAAATTGAAACCGTGGAAGAATCAGAATGTTGTTGAGTTTTGTGATTTACGAACAGGGAGTTTGGAAATATCATGAGTAAATCACATGAAAAATTGTTGTTTCAGACTGAGTGTATACAAGTGTTTATACAGTCTCTAATTAATTATGTGGCTGAAATAAAGCCAAATACAGTTTATAGCTATGGGGATAGTGGAAATTTTAAAAATTAAAATTGTGGTCCAGGCTCTTACGGGTGTTTTTAAATACAGGATACTATTAATTCAATAGATCTTCACCAATTAAGTCTAGGCAGCTGACTCCACATTTAGAAATGGAAGATGGTATCTGCTTAATGCTCTGTCCCATCATAGTTCAGAATGAGAAAGGGCAGTGGTAAAAAGGATTCAAATATTTCCACTGGTGTTGTTTTTCACTCCTCTTGCCTTTGTGAGAAAGGCTGCTAAAGTTGTTAGCAGAGGCAACTCAGTGTTTCCTGCATTATTTAATTAAACCCACCTTTGTTCTCCATCTGTATTTTGGGCCCCAGGTTGTGTGGACCTTGCTGCAGAACCCTGAGCAACATTCATTAATCATTGTCTCTCTTGAATACTAATTCTCTCTCTGGGTGAGAGTACTGTAATCATTTTATTTTGCGGGCAGTTTCCTGCCTGATAGGCTGCACGTACACACAAGAAAATCTGAGGCCTAGGACATTTTCATTACTCAATGACAGCATATGTGGTGCAGGCTGGTAATTCTGCTTCTTATGAAAAGTATTATAATTTTATTTTGCATGCCAGAATTCTTTGTGTGCTAAGTCCTGCATAATTATTTGTTTTATAGCATCCAGGGTTGGGAAGAGGAGCAGCAGTGGAAAAGCAAAATTATGGCAATAATTCCAAGAAAGAGGGACTTCCTCAGAAGAAAAATACTCTAAAATATAAAAAGATGAAAAATGGGGTCCAAGGCATATGCCAAGGACAGACAACTCAGGATAGCCCATTTTTCCTCCACACATACAACAATACCTTCTTTCAAGGAATTAATAGGGAATTTGATCGAAGAAAACAAACACCATCTGTTGTTTAGCAGATGTAGATATTGATGCTGGTGGTGATTCATTGATGCTGGTGGTGATTCGTTTGTTTAAAAGGACAATATAGAAATCATTTAGAAGTCAACATAAATGGTGTCATAAATGATGACCTAAAATAACCGTATTCAGGTGTAAAATAGTTAATTTTTGTACAAACTGGCTATCAGGTTATTAGATTTCCTTTTAATATGGAAAGGCAAAAAAGGCAAAGACCTTTTAATCACAAGACTGTGTTCATACACTATTGTTCTATTGCTGCTTACTTAGTGCCTATGTCCAGCTCCTGGAAAGACATTGTGACACCTTAGTGTCACTTGGTGACATCTTTCAAAGACCTATGAGCATGATTTTGTCTTTTATGAAAAATCTTATACAGAAATTCTGGTCTGGCTTATTGTGATTTCAGTTATCCTGACAGCAATGATCACCACTAAGAAGACAACCCTGAAGGTGATGCAGTGAAAGTGAAATTATTACCTTATAATCCAAAAAGTGGATCATTGATTTCTATTGAAACACATTTCTGATGGAGAAGAAAAGTTTCAAACATGAGAGACTGAATATTGATATGTCTTGCTTATGGAAAAAATTGGTGCTACTGCTCATAAAGCTATACATTGAGAAGCGACGGTAAGAGGGCTTTTTTTGCCATTTGGATTTCTCTTAGCTGGGTTTTGTCATGCATGCAGAATGCTGACCCTGAATTGTGGCTGCACTAACAAGATAACAGCATGAAAAATTACAAGATGTTACAGATAGCAGACAGGATACAGGATATACAACTTAACAACCTTGATTAGTGGCTGAACTAACAACATAGTAACGTGGGAAATGACATAAATAAGAAACAGTGTCACAGAAGGAGAAATTAATATGAATTGCTGATCAAGACGTGGATAACTCTTATCAGAGGTAGGAAGTAATGGTGTGTCCTGGTTTGAGCAAATCAGCAAAATGAGGATCTAAGGTGAAAGAATAAACAGGAGGGAGCTGTTTGAAAGAAATTACTGTGGTGATTGGGAAAAACTTACACGTGCAGAAAGAAGGGGGAACAAAGAGGTAGTAAGGTAGCAAGGTTTGGGCTATGTCTGAAGCTGCCTTATTCCTGATCAGTGCTTCAGAAGAGGACAATAATCCTGACCTTGTGACTGTGTCTCCATCTGAACCACTTCTGCAGTGAGGGAGCTCCTGGAAGGGGTGGGGGGCTTGGAAATGCTCTGCAGGATTGATGGAACATCCTGACTGTTTAATACCACATGCAGTATAGAAGCACTAGTATAATCTACTGGTACTATCTGCTTTCCTAAGAAGCCTGACGGTTTTCAGCCTCCATCTTCTTCATCTTCTATGACTGTCATTAACAGTGAGTATGAAGGGTTTTCTCTCAGCTGCTCTTTTATGGGAATGGCAGCAAGACTAGCAAGTACTTCAAAAAACAGAGATGTCAATTTTTTGGTCGTTATTGTTATCACTGAGATGTGTTGCAGAGGAATAGTTATACCTGCAGAACATGAACTGAACCTGCAAATTGTCTGAGACTGCACTAATTTTCTTAAGGAATATATGACTCGGAAAGGAAACAAAAAAACCCACACAGTTTTGCTGAGAAGTATACTTGCAACACTGAAGTCAGCAGCTACTTACACCAGACGAGACTGGTAAGTTTTTTCCCTTGACGTATCTTAGATCTCTGTCTCTGTATGAAAAAATCACTGAAACATGAGATATTGTAGATTTTACAAATAAAATCTAGATACAATTAAAATTTAGAAATAAAATTTTAAATTATGGCCTTATTCTTAGTTTAATTGATTTGTCTTCTAGATAATTTTATCCAGAATACAAATAATTCAGTTACCTTTCAAAATTGCTCAGCTAAAAAGTTATTTTAAAACAAGCTTTTGAACTACTAGATTCAGAAGCTGTGTACCCTCTGAAGGCCATTAGTGCAGTATGTGCAAATATATGTCAATTTGTTTCTTACAGTAAGTGTTGCTATATTAGAAAGGACATTTCTAACATATTTTTAGGAAGAAGGATACGTGTAGAACATGGTGCTACATTCATGTATTTTCATTGTTTCTTTTTTCTCAGCAAGGTCCAGTGAAAAAACAATGGTGAAAAAAACATGCGAAGCCGTTTCTACTGAGAATGATCTTCCAGGAAAAACAGAAAGATGTAGTTTAAGAGTCTGTGGTGTTGGCTCCATTCCTTTAGTCTTACCGTTCAACCTTCTCTTTACTAGCCTGTGATCTGAGGGTATGCATAGAGACCTCCTACCTTCCCCTAGTAACTCCAAGCCTACTGGGAAGACTGGATTTAACTCAACAGTCAACTGCATTTGGACAACGCAGCTTGTTGAGCTGCCTAGGGACACAGAGCTGCCATCTCCAGCCGTATTAGGTGTTACCTTGCTGTTTAAAGTAAGTACTGAGTAGTGATTCATGAGTAGCGAGTGAGTAGTGGGAGGTACGTAGTTTTTCTCTGCTTCCCTTTCTTTCCTGTGAACTAGGAGTAACATGGTCTTCCTAAATGTCTGTATCCTTATTTCAGGGTTTGCTTAAAGAAGCAGCAGGCTTTAGTATGTTTTATCTGGACCTTAAATAGTGTCTGGGTTAGGTCTGCTCTAACAATGAAAAATAAAAATTCATAGATCTTCAAAGACTGTCCCCCAGGGGATTATGACTTTGGCCGCAATGCATTGTAGTTAAGGCTCACAGAGTTTTCCTCTGTGACATCTTGATTTGTTGAATTTGTAGATAAACTATTGGTAAGGTAAAGTGTGTTTGAATTATAAAATTGCAAATAAATTTCAGACAGGTCACAGGCAGCCCATCTAAACACATACAGCATGTCTCTGAGTAGCTTATCAGTCTGTTCTTCTTCAAAATTGAAACAATCCTAGTGTTCACAATTGGATCATTTTGGCACCACTCCTCTTCTCTAAAAGAACACAGAATTTTTGGCTACTGTATCTTTATTTCTTCTTTTACAACATAAAGTGTATTGACTGAATTGACAAAGTTCAGTCACATTTAAATTATGAGTTTTTCACATAAAGCGACTTTGCATGAATTTTCATGAGATTTTTTTTTTTTTCAGTAACAAGAGCATAGTTGACTTCCAGTCTTGTCAGACAAAGCACTTTCTCCTTTAAAAGGAAGGAAGCTGTAGTAAATGTTACTTCCACTAAATCAGTAACGACAACAGTTGGAGCACAAGCAGTAATAGGAAATAATGTCCCAATTTAGAAGTGAAATAATGGTCTTTCAGAAATGGATGAGTGCATTTGTATAGCTATGGTAACACACAAATGTATCACAAAAGAGAAAGCCAAGAAAAAAAAAAGTTGCTATATGCTGTTATAAAATGAGGAGGTACCTTCATTAAAAAAAATAAATTATCACAAGAATACGAATTGTCCTCAAGTTATTTATATTCTCCACTAGACATTATGTTTATTCTACAAGAACTGATGAAAGTTATAGCAGAGATACAAGAATGAGAAAAACTCCATTTCCTTGTTATATAGTTAATTTAAGATTAACATTATGGCACATTTTGGTACCATTAATGTGACTGATGAATAGAAAAGATGGGGAAATTTTCCCTTATTATTTTATCTCTAAATACCTCACTCCATAAACCTCCAATGCAAAACTGGAACTAAGGGGATAGGACTGCATTCAAGTTTCCATAAGATATCTACGCTTTTTGGTTCTCATGGATTGTTTCCTAATTAAGAGTGTAGAAAACAGCATTGATTTTTCAATGGCTACCTACTTCAAATCAGAAATAAGCATCAACTTCTGTTTCTTTTTCACTAGAGCAACTGCTTAATGGTCCCTACTCACAGAACAAGGGTACCACAATCTTTCCCTGCTATATCAGGCCCCTGTATGCATCGAAACATAGAAACAGTTGTTGCCTATCTATTTTGTCTCAAGATGGAAATAATCTGGGTTTAAAAATGTATCATACATGCTTCCCTTCTGCAACTACTCTCTCATCTTTGCTTTATGAAATGGTAATTTTTGAGTTAGAAGTAAATACAGCAGTGAAAAAATGTAAACTCTTCTCATTCCTCTGTTGTTGTATTTTTTTCCCCTGTCTCTAGACATTAGCCATCTAAGGAGCAGTGACAAGTACTTGGAGCCTTAATGTAACTGCTGGGCATTTAATTGGTGTCCTACATCTAATCAATAGCTTTAAATCTATGTATAATTTACATTAGGAATCTTTTTCAACTACCTTTGGGCATATTCTACATGTGAACCTGCAGTGAAAAATTTCTAAATTTCTATGATAATTTCTAAATTAAAAAAAAGTATCATAATTCATAAAGTTTCATATTTGAGAAATAAGAACTGTGGAAAAACTAGATCTTCATTAAAAGAATAACTAACTAGTCAAATATTATTAAACAAATTAGTCATTCAGTGACTAATCTGGATTCAAAGACACTTCTGGTTTTGAAGACACTTCTTTGCTCGAGAAGACTCAAGCAAAATAACTCATCAATACTATTTCTTCCCAAATTACTTGAAAAAGACTGGTAATTTCCAAATGAATTATTTAATTTGTGAAGATATTTGAGCAGCTGTGATTAGAAGTGGATAAGGAAGTTTGCTTTTTTCTGCTTGCAGTCAGAAAAGTAGGTTGTAGTGCTGTACAGATGAACATAAGAGGAGACAACAGGTGATGAGCTGTTTTATTAAGGAGGGTGACCTTATTTCCCCTACCATATAGACCCGATGTATCCTTATTTCTTTAATTAAACTTCCGTTTTAGAGAACTGTTATAAAATCTTTTTCTTTTTTTTTTTTCTTTTTATGAAAGTGGGTAATTATCTCCAGGTAATTACCTTTGTGCTTCTAAGAATATATTTGGATCAGTAAGTGCCTGGGTTGCTAAAGTTTCCATTTTTATTTGTAAAAAATTGGAAGCACAGCTAGCAGAGGGAGCCAACAGAAGGAGGATTTTGTGCAGCAGTGTATGGGCTCTGTGTCCAGATCTTTCAGGTGAGTTGGTAATGGAATAGGAGACAGTTGAGGACACGTGGGTCAGGATTAAGAGGGCAGACCAACATAAGTGATGTTGTGAGTGTCTGCCACAGACCGCCTAATCAAGAAGTAGACAAAGGCCTCTTGAAACACCTAGAAGAACCATGCACTTCCTAGGATATCCAGTCCTCACTGGGGTGGTTCTAGTTCCCCTTGTCTGCTGGAGGGACAGCACAGCAAGGCACAAGCAATCAAGGAGGCTGTGGTGCATTCATGATAACTCTCTAACACAGATGATCAGGGAGCCATCAAAGAGATGTTCTGCAGAGTGTGATTCTTATAAACCAGGAAGAACTAGTCAGCGAAGGCTTGCGGCAGCTTTTAGCTGTAGTGACCATGACAAGATCCTGAGAGGAAGAAGCTGGGCAGAAAGCAGAATCTCAATCCCAGACTTCAGGGAGCAGACTTTATCAAGGAAATGAGAAGAATCCAAAGCAAAACATCCCTGGAGTGAGGAATGGTCCAGGAGAAATGATTCATTTTTTAATGATCACCTCCTCCAAGCTCAGGAATGGTCCATCTCCATTCTTGAGCTTTAATGGAGAAATTCAGCATAGCAAGCAAAGGCATCGGAAAGGCTGTGTGGATGAACAAGAATCTCCTGACAAAACTCAATGACAAAAAGGAGGCATACAAGAATGAGAAGCAGGGTAAGATGACCCAGAAAAAATATAGACATTCCTAGAAGATGCAGGGAGGGAGATAAGAAAGACAAACTTCATCAGATTTGGACCGGGTGAGGAACATAAAAGGCAACAAGAAAGTCTTCTCTAGGTGTATCAGCAGCAAAAGAAAGACCAATGCACAAGAAAATGCTGGGGGCCAACTGTCTGGAAAGGAGCTGTGCAGAAAAGAACCTAGGGTTCCTGGCGGACAGAAAGATGAACAAGAAAGGTGCCCTTACAGCAAAGAGCCAGCAGCCTCATGGGCTGCATTAGGAAAACCATTGCCAGCAGGCAGAGGGAGGTGATCCTTCCCCTCTGCTCAGCTCTGGTGATGCCACATCTGGAGTACTGGGTCCAGTTCCAGGCTTCCCAGGACAAGAGACATATTTGGATCAGTCCAGTGAACAGTCACAAACACGATGAAGGGGCTGGAGCATCTCTGTTATGAGAACAGGTTTAGAGGTCTGGGACTGTTCTGCCTGGAGAAGAGAAGGCTCAGGGAGGAATCTTATCCATGTGTACAAATACCTGAAGGGCAGGCATATAGAGGACAGTTTCAGGCTTTTGTCAAGGATTAGGGATCAGAGGCAACAGGAAAATATTGAAATACAAGAAATTGCATTTAAACGTGAAAGCTTTTTTTACTGTGAGGGTGACTGAACACTGGCAGAGGTTGCCCAGAGAAGTTGTGAATTCTCCGTCCTCTGATGTATTTAAAACCTGAAGACCATCCTAGACAATTTGCAGTAGGTCACCCTTCTTTGACCCGGGGTTTGACTAGATGATGTCCAGGTTATCTGCCATCCTCAGCTATTCTGCATTTCTGTGCAGCTGATATGTCTGAATTCTGTGATAATCAAAGACTTTCTAAAGGACAGAGTATGGTGTTGAGACGATTGCATGCCTTGTAACTTTATCAGTATAAGAGCACCTTTGCTTTAGAGTGATCTTTTTGTCCATCCAGAAGTGTACCTGTACATATTTCTTTATATTTTTAATCTGTTTCTGCATACTTGAAATGTAGAAAAGTCATTTGTAACCAGCGGTGTCCCTCAGGGGTCAATACTTGGTCCAATTTTGTTCAATATATTCATTAATGACCTAGACGAGGGGACAGAGTGTATCCTCAGCAAGTTTGCTGATGATACCAAGCTGGGAGGGGTGGCCGACACTCCAGAGGACCGTGCTGCCATCCAGCGTGACCTGGACAGGCTGGAGAGCTGGGCAGAGAAGAACCAAATGAGGTTCAACAAAAGCAAGTGTAGGGTCCTGCACCTGGGAAGGAAGAATGCCAAACACCAGTATATGTTAGGGGCGGACATGCTGGGAAGTAGTTCTGAGGAGAAGGACCTGGGGGTCCTGGTAGACAGTAAATTATCCATGAGCCAGCAGTGTGCCCTTGTCGCCAAGAAGGCCAATGGCATCCTGGGCTGCATAGGGAAGACTGTGGCCAGTAGGTCGAGGGAGGTCATTCTCCCCCTCTACTCTGCACTGGTGAGGCCACAACTGGAGTACTGTGTCCAGTTTTGGGCTCCCCAGTTCAAGAGGGACAGGGAACTACTGGAGAGAGTCCAGCGAAGGGCAACCAAGATGATTATGGGACTGGAGCACCTCCCTTATGAGGAAAGGCTGAAAGGGCTGGGACTCTTTAGCCTGGAGAAGAGAAGGTTGAGGGGGGACCTGATTAATGTCTACAAGTATCTAAAGGGTGGGTTTAAGGAGGACGGAGCCAGGCTCTTTTCATTGGTTCCCAGTGACAGGACAAGGGGCAATGGGCACAAGCTAGAACATAGGAAGTTCCGTTCAAATACATGGAAAAACTTCTTTACGGTGAGGGTGACAGAGCACTGGAACAGGCTGCCCAGGGAGGGTGTGGAGTCCCCTTCTCTGGAGATTTTCAAGACCCGCCTGGATGCAGCCCTGAGGGATGTGCTTTAGGCAATCCTGCTCTAGCAGGGGAGTTGGACTAGATGATCTCTAGAGGTCCCTTCCAACTCTGAAGATTCCGTGATTCCGTGATTCCGTGAATTCTTCATGCAAGAACCACATTATGGCAAGGTACAGCCCAAAATATAAGTCTGGACTTGTTTACTTCTGATGCAGCTCAGATTTTTGTACAGTTTATTTTAAATATGGAATACCTATACAGGGCTCATGGATAGTCATGACAGCGATGCTGTTAAGTTAATGGAGGAGCTGATAATATTGGAGGGGAATGGGGAGAGGGGAGAGATTCACTTTAAAAACTATTTCAGCATAACTCCAATTAATTCAGCGAAACTTCAGTGGTATACTCCAGGAAGGATTTGGTCCCAAATACTGAAGTATTTGGGAATTCTGAAATTGTATCCCCTGTTAGACATGCTGCAAAATGGCATTATTTCTTTTTTCTCCTCTTGAGCATCCTCTTCTTGTTTGCTACTTGATTGCTGCAGCTTGTTTAAAATCCCAACTTTTCTGAAGCTAATATAACTTTTGGCAATCTTAAACCAGAGTTTTAAAAAGGGAAAGTTCTTAGTGTCAACTTAAGACAGACACACTATGTCTGCCTGCTTCTCTGCCTAACTTTTTCTTCTGTAATATGAATTATTCTGTAGGACGTCATGATCTCAGCCCACCAAGCATTTTTGAACTAACACTTTGAGTAAGTTATATACTTTAAAACAAATGTGCAAATATTTGCAGGGCCTGACTTCCGGTAATATTTTAAGTAACATATAACTGTTAAACATTCCTATAAAATACTGTAACATTTACAGCCAGACAAGATTAAATTAAAGTATTAGATAATAAATATTTAGAAATGCTGACCTAAATTCTACTATGAAGTAAAAAAGATTACATAAATGCTAAAACCCAAAAAGGGTGTGGATGTACTCTCATATAGTTAAGAAAATATAATGGCTACAGATAAAAGGCAAGAATCTGAGATATAATAAACCTTTGCCAGACCCTGATAGCAATATAATAGGAACATAAGTTTTTTTCAAACTTTTTTAATAAAGTGTAAATTGATTAACATTTTCTAATCTATCAAATATCAGGGATTCGTTTTCACTTTATTAAAAGAGTGTTAGAGATGGCTCCCTTTTAAAAACAGAGAAATTAACTGAGAACATAGGATTTGTTGATTCTGGAACTGATTATTACAGTGCATGAACTAATGATCAGTGACTAGTGCTAGAATTAATTAATAAGGCTTTTGATAAAGTTTCTGCATCATATTATCATACTATTATGGCTCTAAAACATAATTAATTTTTGCAAAAGTAGTATTGTAGGGAAGATTCTCTACACACATAAATCACCATAGTGTCTGCAGAGTGAGTTTGTAAATAAAAGTTGAATCTCTCTCTCTCTTTTTGTATTAATTGTGTGTAGAATGGTTGTAAAAGGCTACTTTTTTCTAAACAGCTAGATTTTTTTTTTGCCCCATTAACAAAATGTAGACTGAAAATAGCATTCTCCAAATCAGTAAAAAATATTTCTAGTAATAACACATTATATAAATCAGCAAGATTGACTGACTTACCAGGGTGTACTGTTTTACACTTTACGAGGATAAGCATTTCTAACTCATTCTAATATGGGCATGATCACTTCTAGCAGTATTAATCCACAGATCCACACCTTAGAGAACATTGTATCACATTTTTTTCAACTAACTAACTAAATAAAATTCACACACTGGTATTTATGCCGGATTCCTGATGCCTATTATCCCATAAGAAATCCAGAGACCATGAATATTTTAGATGTCTGTAAGCATGGGTGATTTGAAGCAACTGAGCATGAGAAACTTTGAAATACAACCTCTTAAAACTCTAATGAGCAGCATACCCTTTGGATTAATTCTTATCAGTTTGGAAACTGCTTCCTTTCCAAATGAGCCTACTCTGAATTTGTAAGTCTCAGACCTGTATTCTCAGGTGCCATGAACAACATCAGAGAACAACCTTGCGAATCTTGTAAATTATTTGTGCACCTCATATGACTTTTTGTTTTTCAAGACAAAGGGCAAAGTTCCAGATGTTGGTGGATAGCATAGAATCTTAATTGGTTGGTTGGTTTATTTATTTATTTATTTATTTATTTTGTCTGTGGTTTTTTAAGCAGCACGAGATAATACTTAATTTATAAAAACACTATAAAAACACAGGGGAGGTATCTGTGAGCTATGATTGTATCTATGCTGTGCTGCATAAGGGATTTTAGCTGGCTACTGCGATTGTTTGTATGACATCGTTCCAATGCAACCGACATTTTTGCTTATTGAAAAATTACAAGGGAAAAGCACCGAAAGCAGAATAAGTCTCAAGGTACTTCTTAGGCACTCAGGATTTAGAAGGAATTAAATATGAAAATTCATATGCTTTTCTTTATACTAAATGCAAGGCAATTAATTAATTGTAATTATAACCATACCAAAAAATACCACCTCAGGTAAGAGTAAGTCAGGTTTGCTGATCTAAGAAAGAAGCTAACATAAATGCAGGCTTTTTTGCCGATAATATCTTGCGTTCTTACTAAACTGGTTAAAATACTTCTTCAACCTATCAGGCAAATAACATGCATTTATCAAGCACTTCAATACTCACATGAATTGTATTTGGCCTTGATAGCACTGTCATACTAACATGCGTTACATTTGCTTGTTATGCTCATGGTGGATCAACATTTGGGTTTTCAATGGAGAAACAGAACAGTCCCCTCCCAGGAGGCGTTTAGCCCTGGCACTTCCCATGTCCATTCGATCAAACCACAGAGTGGCTGTTGCAGGTGCCCAACCCACTCGTCTGTCAGCAAGCAGTGCCTTCTCCTCCCTCACCTCCACAAACGTGCTTTCTCTCTTTGGTTTCCAACAGTAGACTCTTAGCTTTGGGGGGTGAAGGATGGGAGAAGGATCCAAGGAGGTGCCTCTTTGTGTCTGTGAGTGATCTGCTCTGTTTGGTTGCTATGATTTTTCTTGTCCCTAACAATTTTCCTTTCTACATTGCATTGGTGATCTCTGATAATTATCTCTACCAGGTTTAAGATGGAAGAAAGAAGAAACAGCAGTGAGACAAGATTAATAATTGTTCAGAGGTGGCAGGAAAGCATCTCTGAAACCTTTCTGGAAGCGTAAAGGTTTAAACGGTTGTCTTTAAAATTTCACAGTTGCCTTCAATAACTGTGTTTTCATTGTGAAGGAAAGAAATTAGGAACATCTTTTGTGAAAGAGGCCATAATTTTTATAAGTAATGGGAGACTGGAAGCCTAATAAATCCTACAACTTTAAGTGACGTTACCAAATCTGTTTAACAGATGTTTTGATAATCATCAAACAGAAAGAAATCCTTTAAAATATATATGTGTTCTTTGATCTGTTGATCACTCAGGTCACTCACTAGAAGGATCTGCAAGGTTACCTCTCCCGCACATACAACCTATCAAAGAACAACTTTATTTTCATATAAATGTCTGTATCCCCTGCAGTGTACAGCCAGTTGCTGTTCAGTTTACAGATTCTGCTGCTCAAATGGATGGTGCAAACATCAGAGATAGAGGGACTAGCTCAAAGTATGCATTCTCACTGAAACTTTTGCCTCTCCATTAGCAGGCTAGCCATTTCAACTGTGAGCCATTTCCACTGTATTTGACACTCCCAACCCTTCCCACAGCGACCTTTCTTTTCACAGGCCAGGAGACTGCCAGTGTCACTGAGGCCAACCACATCTCTCTGCAGTTGTAAATGAGGAAGATGCAGCTGAAGACATTTCAGAGCTGCTCCAGCTTTGCCAGCCTGATATTTCTCGCAAAGCTTCTTGGCAGAGTATACCTCCACAGAGATACTACCCATCTTCAAATAGTTTACAAAACTCCATAGGCTTTACAAACATGGTTTATAACAGACTCTGGTAAAGGAAATTCTTTTAAAAATAAGCAAAATGTGTATTATCTAAAAACTTGAAGCTAGCAATATTGCCATCTGCATAACTTTCTCTGAAAACACACATTGATGTAGTAAAATGATAACAATCTTAACTAGGGGTACAGCATGGGCTTGAGAATCAGAGATCTGTGTCTAATTCCAGAATAATTTGACAAATTATACTGAGATTGTCCATTTACTGACTTATATAATGTAAGTCATAGGGAAAGAAGCTCCCTACTATTGCTATACTGCATTGTAGACCTAGTGTTTTGCTGGGAGAATTACCTAATTATGATTTGATTGGGAAAGAGTAGTACCCAGGGCAATCTAGAGGGCCTGATAACATTGACAATTCATTTCTTTGACCTTCAAGTCAGTTTGCTTGAAGGTGAGCAAATATAAAACAACCTTTGGTTTAATATAGCCTGAATGTTGTACCTTATCTTCTACTCCAATTTGAAATCCTGCAAGACATCTTTTTCAGGTTAACCTTTCAGGTTTCACTTTGGCCAGCTTAAGTCATACTCCTTTATTTTCTATCACAGACTACAAAGAATGGTTTTTGTTTTGTTTAAAAAAAAAAAAGTCAACCAGACCTGAAAACCACTCTTCATATGGATTTGTAGAGCAAATGTAATAGGATTTTTTTTTTTTTTCACTGTCATTTCATTCACTTAAATAACAGTCATTCCTGGGTTTTGTTTGTGCCATGAATTTATTGCTTGAATGAGTTAAAGGCAAGTGTTAACTTTAAATGGGAAATTGCAAAGTGCCCTTTGGGCACTTGTAGTCTTGGCTTGAAATACAAGTATTTTCATGCCTGAATTTGATCTCTTTTCATTGAAGAAACCTAAAAGGGAAATCACATTTCTGATTCTGAACTAGCCAGTTCAAACCACATGGATTTGAACTTTTAATATCAGCTGCATTTAGGACTGACAATGCAGAAGTACTGTCATTGTCAAATTTAAAAAATCTCAGGATCTCAAGAGTACAATTTTATGTTGCGTTCTGCTTCATAAATAAGAACGGCGGATGGGCAGTATAAAGAAGCAGTATAAATCCCTTTAGAAACACACACTCTGTTCCAAATTATTTATATATCTGTAGGCCATGCACTCACCCCTGGAGCCTAGTTTGATCTTTGGCTCACTGCAGATGCTTCTGCCTTGCTGTCAATGGAGTTTTCTCTTGTATATGAACCTCTGTCTTAGCAGTGACAAGATAGTCTGTTGCCAGCCTTATCATTAGGACTGTATACATTACGCCAACTGATAATTATTTTGACAGTAAAAAGATTTAAGCTTTTTTTTTTTCCGATATCAAAACAGAAAATAACAACAGCAACAAAAATGAATTGATGCATAAAACAACTACAAGATTCTGACAATTAAAAGAATCATTGAATCATAGAATATTTTGGTTTGGAAGGGACTGTTAGAGGTCACCTAATCCAACCCCACCCCTGCAGCGAGCAGGGACATCTTTAACTAGATCAGGTTGCTCAGAGCCCCATACAAACTGACCTTGAATGTTTCCAGGAATGGTGCATCTACCATCTCTCTGGGCAATCCATTCCAGTGTTTCACCACCCTCATTGTAAAAAATGTCTTCCTTATAGCTAGTCTAAATCTACCCTCTTTTAGTTTAAAGCCATTACCCCTTGTCCTATCACAGCAGACCCTGCTAAAAAGTTTGTCCGCATCTTTCTTATAAGCCCCCTTTAAGTACTGGAAGGAAGCTACAAGGTCTCCTTAGAGCCTTCTCTTCTCCAGGCTGAACAGCCCCAATTCTCTCAGCCTGTCCTCATAGGAGAGGTGCTCCATCCCTCTGATCATCTTTGTGGCCCGCCTCTGGACCAGCTCCAAAAGACACACGTCATTCTGTGCTGGTTTGGAGTGAACCAGAGCCAACTTTCTGTTCAGTGAGAGAGGCTCTTGCTTATACTTGTTGCTGTGGCAAACAGGGTCAGCAGACTTGGTTGTTTACCCTGTGGAAGGGTTACACCTGTGGACAGGTCAGGTGACCCAAACTGACCAATAGGGTATTCCATCCCATCTGCTGTGCTCAGTATAAAAGCTGAGGGATGAAAGGGATCAGGCTGGCTCTTCTCTGAGGACTATTTCCCAAGGGCTTGTCTTCTTCAGATCTTCTCCAGTGGGCTCTTCTTCAGTGGACTGTTTCTTCAATGGACTGTTTCTTCAATGACTGATGTCTTAGGAGGACCCCGTCAGCTCATCTGCCTTTTGATCCCGGTCAGTGTGTTCCAGTTCCTGTTTATCACTGAGTCCAGTCTGGAACTTTCACAGTGGCTGACAGTGACATCTCCCTGGGAGCTTGATATGGTTTTTTGTATATTTGTATATATTGTATCTATTTCATTATATCATTTTTTTAAATTATTATTGATTTTTCTTTGAAGTAGTTTAGGGTTTTTTCCTAAACTCAAAATCTCTTTATCTCTCTTCTTCCTCTCCTCAGAGTGAGAGGTGGGGGAGAGTGTCTGTCATCTTGTCATTGGCCAACCCAGCCCAAACAACATCATTTTATGTTGGGCGCTCCAGAGCTGGACACAGTACTCCAGGTGGGGTGTCACCAGAGTGGAGTAGAGAGGCAGTATCACCTCCCTCAACCTGCTGGACACTTCTTTTGATACAGACCAGGATACGGTTGGCCTTCTGGTCTGCAAGTGCACATTGCTGGCTCATGTCCAGCTTTTCATCCATCAGTACTCCCAAGTCCTTTTTAGTAAGGCTTTGAATCCCTTCGTCCCCCAGCCTGTGTTCCAACCCAGGTGCAGAAGCTTGCACTTGGTCTTGTAGAACCTCATGAGGTCCACTTGGGCCCACTTTTCAATCTTGACCAGGTCTGCTGGGTTGCATCCTGTCCCTCGGGCATGTCAACCACACCACTCAGCTTGGTGTCATCTGCAAATTTGCTGAGCATGCACATCCCACTGTCTATGTCATTGATGAAGATATTAAACAGTGCTGGTCTCAGTACGGACCCCTGAGGGACACCATTTGTCATTGATCTCCATCTGGACTTTGAGCCATTGCCCACTACCCTCTGGATGTGACCATCCAACCAACCACCTCTAACATTAGTTTTACTCTTAGTTTTTCCTGATTTTCCTTTGTCAATGAAACACAGATATGAATACAGCAGTGTATTCATCCTTTGCTAGCTAGAGGGAGATTTGGGGTTTTTTTGTAAAGCAAATGCAAATTGTGCTGGACTGAAAAGCAATTGACAGTGTGTGGAATAAATACTAAATTGGCTAAAAAATACAAAAGTACAGCATTGTTCACACATTAAGGAAAAGTATAAAATCAAGAGGCTTCTGAGGTAGAAAATAGCTGCAGCTGGCATGAAGGACACAACATCTGTGGTTCCCTGATAAGCTACATGAGGTACGGGACGGGATGCAATTATTCCGTGGCTTTACCTTATGATGTATAGCGGATACAGGAATGGGATGATACCATGAAACAGATAAGCTGCCAATTAGCTGCCCGCTAGATGCTCAGAGCCAACTTTTTGTCAAATTTTGATGAAATGCTGTCCTTTGTGCGAACTTTGCTCATTATAATGTCATTATAATACCAAAACACACCTCCATCCCGAAGGCTACCCGCCTCCAAGGTGCGACCACTCCTTCTTGAGTCTGCGCCCTGAATTTCTCGTAAACTATACCTTTAATTGTGAAGCGAGAGAAATTTACACCAATCATGATAAAAGTATGTATGACTAAAGTCACTCAAACTCCACCTTGAAGATAACAAATAGTATAAAAATAGCCCAAGAGAGGGGGGATACCCAGGGAAGACACCATCACAAAGAATTCCATCGCTGACTTCTGGGATCAGTCGACGGGCTGAGCCTCTCTTCCCCCCCATAGGGACGCCTTTGGGTAAGACTTAGATTATACCGAGTGCTTCCTCGGGAAACTTAGAAATTTCTCTAGAGACTCTCTTTTTCTACATTTAAAGCCAGGCTGTATCGTTTATAACTTTGTCGCGCGTTTTGTATATGTAACAATACTTTCATTTGCATGTGCTTTGCAGACAGTGTATTTATCACCGGCAATCCTAAGAACCTATATATCTGTTGTTTAAATAAACTGCACTTTTTTAAGTAGCTAGTCGTTTTGGTTTCTCACTGAACGCGACCAAAGACTCCAGAGTGGCCGTGCTAGTTCATGAGCACGACTAGACTGAAGGTGCAGTCCACTATTAGTGTATCCAAATCGTAATAGTTTAATACATATTAAACACGATTGGACTGATAGTGCTGAATTGGGCATCACTCAGAATTTAAACCTAGCCGCACCTAGCCTCCCACCTCGGTGAGGAGTGTTAGAACGCAAGGGGGTTTATCTTCTGCCAAAACCGCTTTGCCCCTTTTCACGCAACAGAATTTTGGCGTAGTCGGCAGGATTGCCATGGATAAACTGCTGCAAAAATATGATTGTGCCCCTTCCCAGGCTGGGAAGGAGTGGGCCCGTAAATTTTGGAAGGATGAAGAGAAAGTGGTGGAACGTATTGAAGAGTGTCGGGTTTCACAGAAGCTCAGAGCGGGGAAAGGCAAAGGTGTGATTTGTGCGGTGTTAGGCGCCTGTTTATCTTGTGCACAACAAGAAGCTAGGGAAACCCCTGCTCCTAATCTGATTTCAGCTGTAGAATATGCAACCCTGAAATCGGAGAATGAGGTGTTGAAGTCATCACTAGCCTTTCAAAAGGAGACAGGAGAAAAATTAAGAACTCAAGTTGATAAGCTTGTGAGTGAGAATGAATGTTTAGGAAACCGGAATGCTCAACTTGGGAGTGAAAATCACCAACTTAAAATGTTACTGGAAAGGGTGACTGGGCTCTTAGATAAAATGCAGCCCTCGACCCAGGTCCAACAGATTCGTAAATTAATGTGTTATCCAAATTCTGGAACCCAGACCGGAGATTTTTGGTCTAATAGTGAAGATGAGGAAGAAGATGAGGAGGGAAGGACTTTTACTGTGAAATCTCGAGTCTTTCCTTTACGACCTCTGATTAAAACTGAAACCACAGTTGATGAGGATGATGAGGAAGTCCGCAACACTGTGCGTACTATTCCGTGGACACCAACAGAGTTAGCGAAAATAAGGGAAAAATATTCGAGGCGGCCAGAAGAATCAGCTGTTGAGTATGTGTGGCGAGTTTCTTCTGAAGGAGGAGATAGAATTATGTTGAGTGAGGAAGAAGCAGGAGACTCTTGGGGACCAGGAGTGTTTTTAACTACACGGGACGGGGATCATAATTATTCCCTAACCGCTCGAGCAGCCTTTTGGGCAGGTGGTATGGATCCGCGAGAGAGGGGAGAGCCATTAGAGATTAGAGCTACAGGCTACTCTGAACTGTTTGCGGCGATACGGAAAGCAGCTTGTCTGCAAGCCATGTATGACAGAGAGGAATTTCGGAAATCCCCAATGTCAGCCGCTATCGACCCCGATCGATTAGCCCCTCTCATCCGTGGTCTTCCCGATTGCCTGAAGCCATTTGTTGTTCGTACTCAAGATCGTATACGAGAGGCTCGGGATGCTCATGGGCGGGGCCGGCGTCGCTACATGCCCACCTGGAATGAATACGTACAGGAAATAGACCAATATGGGCGCCGAATGGGCTGGGCCAGCCTAACTAGCGAAAAATCCTCTGAACACGCCCGAAAGGTTCGCCAAGTCCGAACTCACACTCAAAACCCCAAACCGGTGGAAAGGTTTAAGCCTGATAAGGACCGGAATGAGTTGTGGCGTAAAGCCCTACAATTAGGGGTGCCCCGACAATTCTTGCACGGTGTCCCTACGGGAGATCTCCGTACACTGGTCCAATCTCTAACTAGAAAGAATAATTCTGCTGGGGAGAAAAGTCTAACCAGAGAATCCCCAAGCTGTGAGAAAATTGTGCCTTCTGCACCGGAGCGTAATTTGATTGATTTGTCAGAGTCCCAGTCAAAAAACTCCTATCCCCGGGGAGGGCAGTGAGCCACCCTGTCCGGCGGGTACTAGCTATTCAATGGCTCTCTCATAAAGATTCTGAACCTATTATCGCCATTCCTGTCGGACCCCGGAGGATGTCAGTAAACTTTATTATTGATACCGGAGCCCAAATGTCTGCAATCACTAATGAAACGGCACAACTTCTAGGTATAAATCCCACCAGACGCAGAGTCAACTTCGCAGGAATTGATGGTGTGGTAAACACATGCCCCGTTGCAAAAATTAACCTCTGGTTGCCGGGAGAGCAGCGGATGACCAGGGCGGAAGTGTTAGTGGGTGCCTCGCGTACTAACCTCCTAGGATTTGACGTGCTGCGTGGGCGAATGTGGAAATTCCCAGATGGAACTGTGTGGAGTTTTGCAGGATGCGAAAAAGTAATAGACACAGTGAAATTGAGTCTCTTGGAAACTTCCATGCCTTTACCTCCCTCTAAAATCACTAATGTCCGGCAGTATCCACTGCCTGCAGCTGCACTTGCAGGAGCAGACGGGGTGGTATCAGATTTAGAAAAAAGAGACATCATCAAGAGGACTCACTCGCCTTATACAGTGTGAAACAACTAATATGACTGTCTTTTAGACCAACTTGTATTTGAAATTAAGCTTATTAGATCAGTTTCTGTACCAAGTATTTTTTGTGTAGTCATTACCACTTTATGAATGTATAAAAGGACTTTTATAAAAGTATAAACTTGTCAGAACAAAAATATGTGGTTTTCTTAAGAAAAACAGCTGCTTGAAGCAGAATGTTTTTCTAATATTACTGTCCAAATAGAAGTTTTACTTAGAATTTTTTTGTTGTTCTCATTCTCAACTTTATTCTTCCTTTGGCTTGATTTACAGAGTGATTTTTTTCAATTAGGTTGCATAAGAAATATATTAAAATTTTAAATGTAAAAACATTTTGATGAGTATGACAGGTATTTTATAGTAATCTGATTTTTTTGCATATTTGCAGATCTATGAAAAACAAAACTCTTTCTCTCCATTTATCTTCTCTATATTATTAGAATCATCACAACTTCTTTCCCCTACCCCTTGTGCATCTTCTTTAGTTAAATCATAAGAACTAGGGTATTCTTACTGGTTTATTATCTTACACAATGATGCAGATGTAGTGTGGGATCAGTCAGACCTATGATAGAAACCACACATTTTCTTAAGCCATTCATTTGTCTTGTTGGTTTCAACTGTAATTTACAGAAATTTTTCAGACTGATATCCTGGGATCCCAACATCTATGTATATGCTGATACAATATGACCACTATTTATTTAAGCATAGGTGGGTAAATAGCTATCAGTGGTCATTAAAAATTATTGCTATCTATTTTATTTTAGGTTTCCAGAATGCTGTCAATTATCTCTTTAAACACTTCTAGAAGAGGGAGGACCTGAAATTCATTTTTGAAAGCAGCCCCCCATTTAGAGGTAAGCTCTGACAGTTCCCTGGAGATTACAAAGAATCTGATCACCTTAAAAATGAGGTCGATAGGCTTTTTCCCACTGTAATATAGTCTGTTGCTTTTTAGTGCATCATTTCTAATGTATTTTCCACTGCGTGCATGCTGTAGTATGTCTATTTGATTTCACTACACATTGAAACTTTCAAGAAAATTAAAATGTCCTCAGAAGTGAATTTTATCATCTTCTGTTGAATTTCCCTTTCAAAGCTGTGTTCATGGCATCTTTGCATGCTGTTTTTAAGTTTATTGGAATGCTACCTACCTACTACTATGCAAACAAGCAGTTGAGGACATTAAGAAGGAGAGTGGCAAAGGATATAGCGTATGTTCTCCCTCTCTTCTAAATAGGTGATTTGCCAGACAAAAATCACTGTATGCTGTTTTATGAAGACCTGGTGGGCACAGAGTATGGCTATTGACACCACCTTGCTGGACAGAAAAGACAGGTTCTGAACAGTTGCCTAGTTCTCTTTGTAATGCAATCAGTGTGCCGGGGTTTCTCAGGCTTTCTGAGGCAGGTGTTCATCAGCAGTTGCAAGCAAGAGAGGAACCATGTATCAGCAATAGTATGTAATTGAAAATTTCATAAAATGTGTGAATCTAAATGTAAAACATCACACATTGAGTCTGCGTGACCTTCAACTTTGCAACTTAGATATCAGCTCTTTTGCTGATATCTGGCTGTCTTTAGCAGCTGACTGGTCTCCACCTGCCTGTGTACAGAAAAGACTCCTGATGCCCTCACAATGTGGCCAAGACCTACCTACCTTTCCTTCACAAATTGCCATTCTACGGCAAAAGTACATTGGAGTCAGTGTTCATCAAGCGTCAAGGATTAGAAACATGAAAGCACATAAACAGAGCTAAACTGAGACAATAGCATACCTCCTTAGTCTCTAGAGCACAGTACTTCTCATGCATATCCTTCCGACCTGGAATGTCCTTCCCATCCTCTTTCATTGTATATCTTTTCTTCCTACAGCCAGAATGAACAGATGCATGATACTAACCTGGCTAATGAACCTAGCCACTTGAGACAACACGGAAATTATAATGCTATTTAGACCTTCCAGCTGCAGTTTGATTTTCAAACTTTTACTTTCTTGCCATGAATTATTTGCCAATTTTAAATTCTATATTTTAATTGTCTTCTACAGGAATGCCCTGCTGCCTCCTGTTCTCTGTAATCTTACACTTTCTAAAGTCGTTTGTACTTTGCAAACAAGAACTGCACTATAATCTAATATGATGTCCTTCTCCTTACAGACTGAACAGGTGTGAACGACAGCACGGAGATACCACACAATGAAGAATCAAGCACAGTCTACGTGGATAAGACTAGTGTGATGCTAGCTTTTAGAGCTGAGAATTCAGTATTTTAATTTATGACCTCTTTTTATTTTATTTTAGTGTCTTAGCTTGTTATTCTGTAACCATCCTCTGTAAAGACCTCAAGAGAAAATCATAGAACCATAAATTTTTTTAGGTTGGAAAAGACCCTTAAGATCATTGAGTCCAACTGTAAACCTTGCACTACCAAGACCACCACTACACCATGTCCCTGAGCACCACGACTATACGTCTTTTAAGTACCTCCAGGGATGGTGACTCCACCACTTCCCCGGGCAGTCTGGTCTGGTGCTTGACAACCCTTTCAGTGAACAAATTTTTCCTAATATCCAGTCTAAACTTCCCCTGGTGCAATTTGAGGCCATCTCCTCTTATCCTATCACTTTTTCCTTGGGAGAAGAGACTGACCCTTACCTCGCTACAGCCTCCTTTCAGGTAGTTGGAAAGATAAGATCTCCCCCAGCCTCCTTTTCTCCAGACTAAACAATCCTGATTCCCCCAGCTGCTCCTCACAGGATTTGTTCTCTAGACCCTTCACCAGATTTGTTGCTCTTCTTTGGATGTGCTCCAGTACCTCAATAGCTTTCAAATGCAACAGTTCATTGCCTCTTGAACGTGCTTCGACAGCCAAAATTTTGAGGTATCTCAAAAATTCATGAAAATAAGAGGTTTATTTCAAGCTGGTTGCATGAAATTAAAGGAAAACTACTCCAAACAGTGCTTTGAGTATTAATTAAATGTATATCATGCTAACATACAACAATGTAATGTGACTTTTAACACTATGCTATCAACATTTATTGACATCTATTGTAATCACGTGCTTTATTAAATGGTACACTGTTTTCAGAGAGTAGTGCAAAGGTTCTTCTTTTGCTTGGTATGTAGAGAAACAATGTTCCTAAGCAACTTTCGGACTTTTGTGAAGACATAATGTGTTAAAACTACTGGGAAAGAAAGAATTAAATAACTGGCAGTTTAGAAAACTTCATTTCACTGGGTATTTTAAAAGGAAAGAAAAAAAAGCAAGAAACTGTTCCTTGTGAGAAAATAGTAAATAGGCATTCTCAAGCTTATTAGAAATGCCCATATCAATTGCTTAACGAAGCTGCTAGAACAAAGGCTTTCATGTATAAGCAACTGGAAACAAAAGTACAAAGTTTGGCCTAATTCAGAAGAATTAGTCAATAAATAAGGAGCCCTGACACCCTCAGCAGGTATATCACTAAATGAAGAAATAAGGGATGAGAGAGGATCTCCTCAGGATCTATTGAGCTTTCAACATTCTGTGCCATGAGTGAAGCATCATCATTCGTTTGTAACGAATAAAACGGTGTTATCATCAGTAAATTGGAATATGAATAACAAACCCTGGTGTGACAATCATCTTTTTTTCTCTGTTTCTTGGGGAGAAAGAGTTTTAAAACAAGAAAAATCCTTTTCAACAAAGGTGCAATGGGGAAATGCTTATACAGATTACATTCACTGACATTGCTCTAGCTTCAGCCTCCTCTTACTGTTTAAATTATGAAGAGAAGCCATTACCTGTACTTCAAGGTATGTCAATAATGGACATCTGTAAAACTTAAGAAGAGCAGAAAAGATATAACATCTAAGATAAAAACGCCAGAGTTTAGCAATTTCCTTAATTTCTCATGGAACAGGTCATACCCAGCAATATCCACTAAAGGGGAAAATGCTACTTAAAAATTTGTAGGATGCTGGATTTCACCTGCAAAATCCTGGGATTCTGGAAAATTCCAGAGCTCAGAAAAGTGTGACTGTTGAACATGAAATTAAACAGAGAAATGACCTTAAGATTTACAGTGTACAGCCAACCTAATGAAAAGTAAAATCATGCAATGCTGATAATTTAGTGAAGAAGGAAGCCTATATCCAGGTACATGACCTAGTTTAATACATCTCACTTCCTCTTATTCTTAAACAATAAGGAAAGTTTGAATTATACCTTCAGATGTATTGACATAGCCTTGTAAAAGACATTTAGAGTTTTTTAATACCTTGCCTTAAATGGATTAAAAATCAAATAGTAGTTAGAAGTCCCAAACCACCTAAAACAGAGAAGAAACTTCTTAATGCAAGAATCACTGCTCTTTGCTGTGCTTTTTATGGGAGGTCAGCCTAGATGAGGATCATTGATTCTTCTACCCTTACAATTTGAGTCATGAAATTTTTCCTAGATTTGCATCAGTCACTGTAAATCACTAGTATTTCAGTCCTGAAACTTGAAACTAAACACTAAAGTAAATTCCTCTTTTCTCATATTTGAATGTTTAAATAAAGGATGGGTCTTGCTGGACTGCAGACAGAAAAAATGTTATTTTATTACAAGACTTACTCTTCTCTGGTTTATGTTTTACAGAAGGTCAGCCTAAATCAGGACAATTGTTTCTTCCTCCCTTAGAATCTAACAGTCTGGAAATTTCTCCCCAAAGTACACATAGCTGGTACAAGTCACTATAGATTACTAAGATTTTACTCTTGAAAACAGGAAAAAGTAACTGCAGGAAAGCATAAGAGAACTAAAAAAGGAGCCTGCTTTGTGAAAGAATTAAGCATTTGTTCCAAGTGAGATTTTCAAGTGATTCAGAAAAGATTACACTATTTTGATAATAAAATTGAAGACCTGGAAAACAGGTCACGATGTTCACATCTTAAGAATTACAGCTATTACAGAGGAAAGAGAAAAAGAAGGATGATTGTATTTATAACCACTTTGATAATCAGAGTAACCAGAGGATGTGTTTTCCCACATGAATGAGAAATAACATTAACACATGGATTTATGTGTTACCTTTATAAAAATGCTGACACTTTCAAAAAAGGTAAAAAAGTCTCTCACACATGAAGGAAAATGCAGAATTAAACTCAATGTTTTCATTACGTTTTCATGACCAGAAACTTGTAGAACAGTTAAAGCAAGGGAAATCTCCTGGAGAGAATGTGTACTGCTTCTTTAATTCCAGAAAAAGACAGATTCAGCCTAAAGAGGAATCCACATACGACACACTCATGTAAATTCTGGGTGAGAAGCAATTTATGCTCAAAGAAGGAAGCCAAACCTCTTGCTGAGTATAGATACCTTTCCATGTTCCTTGCTAGCCATAAAGGTGCAGTGCTGAAGAAGAGTGGGCTGTTTGGCAGAACTGGTGCCTGACTGCCTGATAAAATGGGATCACTGGTGCCCAGTTGTCTACCAGGGTTGTTTTTTCCAAGAAAGCAACACATGAGACATCAACTTCCACAGGTTCTTTGAAGGAAAAGTCTGCATAAATAGCAGCTTGTACCATGATCACTCCAACATGTCATCTCCTTGTCTAAACTGAACGTTTGCTCATTAAATATGTAATATGCTGATATACCGTACAGCACCAGGAGGCAGACATTATTCCATTTTTCCAGAAGTTGTGTAGTACAGGGCACCCACACAGGTATGGGTGACGTTATTAAACCAGCTGTTTTGCTTTGGTTTAATTTTCAAAGTTCGCATTCTAAATATACTGTCTTGGTGTAGTAATGCAGTGACTAGTGCCTCTAGTCATTAGCTAAAAGAAAACCCATCTGCAGTTTAAAAATCTGAGCTACTTTTTTTTTTTTTTTTTTTTTTTTGACACTAGTGTTAGAATGACACATTGGTATCCAGGAGAAATATTAAGCAGTGCATAGGACAAACAGAGGAAAGATTGGCAGCGCTAAAAGTCTAGATTTCGTCTGTGATCTGCTGAGTGACTTTGGACAATATAATGTACATCCTTTCCCTCAGCTTGCTGATTTGAATAATGGGAAAAATGAATATTCCTATCTTCACAAGTTCTTCTTAAATCACTTTAAAAACATTCACTACTATTTATTTATCACTTAAGTCAGAATAACTGAAATCATCCCAAGTACAGTCAGGATCAGATTTTAAATGGACTTGAAATTTTAACTCTTTCTCATTGCTTTTTAGGTAACCACAGGTACTAAGCAAACTTTTTTCAACCAATACTTTTTCTTATTTTTTTTTCCCGATAAAGTATGTTTAAGAAAAATAATTTCCCAGCTAGCTCCGATCAAAATGAGACATAAAGAAAATATATGAAAGAGTCTGTTCATAGAACTTAAGCCAAAATTAATTATTCCACACAGAGAAACTTAGAAATTAAGATGAATGTTAGCCATTGGGAGCTCAGCAGTCCATGAAGAAACAGCGGTGATCAGGAAGGAGTAATATTTCTTTTCCTCCAGTGCTTTGCAATAGTCTTTTGGGTCTCTTTATTTAATATGTTAAAATTTCCCCTTTTTTGTTTCTACATGGACATCATTTTAATATGCTCTGTCCACAGCTCGGTGTTTCAGTGGGAACTGTTGAAAAAGACATTTGATGTAGTACAATAGGTAGAATACAACAGAAGACATCCATTTCAGTGATCACAACCCTGACCTGGCCATTTCTTCACTCTGCCTTTATTTCTGTCCTTCCTCAAATAAGAGCTCCCGAAACTAACTTTTATTATGTATTATATCATCAATAAAGAAAAAAAAAGAAGTTGAAGCTGAAAAATAGAACACCTGTGCTAAATATCACCAAGCTACATGGAGCTACACCAGAAATCATCCACACTGGCAGCAATATTAGTTTAGTTGAGCACAGATACGAATCTAAAGTATAAAATTTAACAATTAATGTCTTTTTCAGTCAATAGACAAGGTACTACTTACACACTAAAAAAAAATGAAAATATGAAGTTACTTCACTTTTGTTTCACTGTCACCCAACCACTGTGAGGTCTGGTATCTCACAATGTGACAGCCAGCTCGGACCCAGTTAAATCCCTATGTAACTGCCCCCACACTCCCAGTCAGTAGCATGTGTTATGGAAGTATATATACCAACCTGAAATAAGAAAAAGATTCTGCTCTAACTGTAGCCTAACTGAATGTGTAAGTTTATTTGAAGACTAAAGAACTGCTCCAGCATAGTTTTGGGTTTGTTTTTTTTCCCCTAGTCTTATCTGTGCATTTTATACTACGTGTCCTTTAGCTATCCATAACAGTTTGAGCCACCAGAGATGAACAGAATACCTATCTCACAAATATTTCTGCTTGATATCTTTTTTACAAAAAAGTAGGAGGGAGGAATAAGAGGCAGCTCCTGGAATCCTGTGGAGCAATGCCACTTTATATCAGCGGCATATTACAAAATTATGCAACCTTTTACTCACCATCAGAGTTTCTAATTTATTTGTCCTCAGCGTTCTTACGAATTTTGTAATTTGTAAAAAACAATCCCTTAAGCAACTGTTGATCCAGAAATACATAGGAGAACAACACAGAGGAGAAGAGAGAGAGTAGGGGAAGTAGATACTAAGTCTATGAAAGTCAAGGACATAAAATATTTTTCTGTTACACAGGAAAAGCTCTGCTGTTGACTAAAATAACTATCATATTATAAATTTGGGGGATTTTTCCCAGAGAGAAAAACGTATAAATCAAGCTTGTTGTCTGATGAAATGTCAGAATTGCCCATAAAATGGAAATTTCAGATTTTGATTAATTTACTGATTGGTAGGTCTTATCTTTCTCTTATCCTGCTACTACTTCTTCAGCAAGTAATAAGAAAAGACCAAGTTCTCTACCAGAATTATAGAGCTCCTAATAACATTCTGTCATAGCGCTCCTAAAAGATTTGATCTTTTGAAAGTTTATTCAGATAAGTAGCCTGGACAGGAGAATAAGTGGATAAATAGTGGCAACACAGAGCAGCTGGCTTTGCTGAAGCTGTGTGTCTTGCCCTTGCTGTTCCTTCCTACCAGTTTTTCACTAAAAGGAAAAAGCAGAATTATCTGTGCAACGAGATAATCTTTCCGTCTTCTGCTTTCTGTAGAAACTGCTTTCTCTTTATTGGCTTTGTAAAGTTTCTCACGGTCAGTGAGTAGGAAGGGACTAGCTGAGATCTTTGTTATATTTGAGCTCTGGAAAGGCAGGAAAACGGGGAATGAAGCCATACCACTGCCTGGTCTGGAAGGCCTGCATGGAGGACTTGAGAAGGCATGGGAGTTTTAAGACACTTTCTTCCAATCCTGTCTCTAGGTAAAGAGGGTGGAAACAAGTGGGGGAAAATCAGAACTCCTAGCTGGGACTCCCTTATTCTGGGATTGTATCCATTGATCATGCAGTGTTCTCCCTACCACTTAGCTTTCTTTCTGTAACTAGAACTGCATGCAACTTGCAATTTCGATTGAAACAGCCCATGCAGTGTCATGTGTCCTTCTCAAAAGACTAGAATAGCTATGACCCTTCCCCCTTCCTCCTAAATGTCTTTGGTGGTTGCTAAATTCTTGCACTTAAGACATTCTTTTAATACAAAAACACGCATAAGTACCTGTGGGCACCTGTTTGGAGTTGGCAGCTGGAACTATAGCTTCATAATATCACTGCTGGTTGGGTTTTGGTTTTTTCTTTTCTTTTGAATTACACTTAAGCTCAGAAAAAAAATCTATGTATTAGAGCAGCATGTTAAAGTCAATGATGTTAGAAATCATAATGATCAATTCAAACTCATTCAACAGAAAACATTTCTTATAAAAAGAAAAAAGCAACCCATCAGCGTAAGCAAATGAAGTTGTTTGTCCCAAATAGTGTGATAACCATAACTGAATTTTACTCTTATAATGTATTTACTATCCATCATTAGTCATGTCATATGTCCGCTCCTTTCAGTCAGAAACTACCTGCCTTGTGAAATGTATTTTCCCACTGGACTAATAGTAATAGTCACAATCCACAGCTATGATAACAGAACTTACATATGCTGTGAATCACATTTGTCTTAAGTTTTGCTGTTTACACTAGCATTCTCTAAGTCATAGTGTCCCTCTCTCCATCTCCCTACCCACTTGTAGCATCATTTTATCTTTTGCCAGTGATTTACTGAAACTTATAGGCTTGCTTCAGGAAAACATTTTACATTTATCTCCAAGAGAAAAAAAAAACCTTCTTCTTTTTAAAATAAAACAGCTAGACTATTCAATTTCCCCCCTTTGTTTACTATTAAATTTAAAATTTTCATGAGTTCCTATGTGAACACCTACATTTTATTAGAGTACCACTGCAATAACAGTTATGGACAGAGATTCTGCTATATGCTATAAGTCACTTCACATCCTTTTCCTTTCTGCAAAGAAAATCAAATAATAAATTATAGTCAATAATGAAAACATGAGATAAATTGTTTGTTTGGGAAATATGTATGGCATACTTGGTAGTTTCATGTGTGTGAGGCTGAATTAGAATTGGTGGTAGCTCTTCCTGACATTGACAATGAACCAGCCTTGGCAGTCATTTTGGTTATCACAGTACCTTTGTCTTTTAAAACGTAATCACTCATTATGCAATTGACTAAATCCTAAAACTTATAACCTAAAATAAAAGTAGCACCAAATATTAATTCTAGAAAACAAGTACATTTCAGCTCTGTCCTTTTTAATTCCTCGCCAGGGTGCAGCAGAAAGATTAACATCTGATTTTCTTTTTTTTTCCCCTTGGAACCACATGAACTAAAATGTGTTTAGAACTTCTGGAACAACAGCATTTCTTCTTCCCAGGCTATTTGACAGCTAAGAATTATTGACGTTGAACATTATTTAAGACTGATGTTTTTAAGTGTTCATATCTTACTTTTGGCTAAGTTTTTACATAGAATCACAAAATGGTTTGCGTTGGAAGGGACCTTAAAGATCATCTAGTTCCAACCCTCCTGCTGTGGCTAGGCACACATTCCACTAGACAAGGTTACTCAAAGCCCCATCCAACCTGGCCTTGAACACCTCCAGGGATGGAATAGCAGCTATTCTGGACTTAATTTTTGCCTCTGGAAAAAATTAAACTTTAAAAAAAAACAAAACAAAACAAAGGAAAATAAAACCAAAAATAAATTTATGCCATTGCTGTAATCCATTTCCTGTGATGTTCAACTTGCATGACTAGCAAAACCAGTGCTTTACTCAAGCCATAATACAGGACATGAAAAAAAATGGGCAAAACTTTTAAGAATGAGTAACAAGCCTCAAGTTTGAGTGAAAACTTTATTGAAAATTGATGACATGGAAATTTTATATCATCTGAATTAAGAAATCTCAGCTACAGAATATGAAGATGTGGCATTGTGCAAATGAAAACAGATCCTGAGTCCCACAACTCATTCAAGTATATAGTGAGGATACCTGACTCAATCTCCAGCTCCTGGTGAGGTGTGGAATACCTTTCATTTATTAGAGTTTCAGGATCTAGAAGGAGCTCAAAATAAATCATGAAATAACTGATTTTAAAACAGAAGACACATACGCAGAAGGAAGGTTAGCTGTGTGTTTTACAGCAGGTTCTGGGATAGTGTAAATCCAACTGAAGTTTCTTTCCGTTATCTACTTGGTCACTGCACTTAGCCCATTTCCCATGTGTAAAACAGGGAAAATTAATATAATATTTCATTGTCTTTTGTCTATTTAAGCTGGAAAATTTTGAAATGCAAATTGTGTTGCGTCTTCACAGTTTCCACAGGATGCTTATTTCATTTGAAGTTTCCACAACAGGACTTCTGCCTGAATAGATACAATAATAACAACAAAGTAAAAACACTATTGTCCGAGCTTGCCCTCAGGAATTAAATGTGACAACAATTATTTTGCTGTTTCTAAAAAGAAAATATTTTCCTAAATATTCTTTCTTCACTTTCTGAAAGAACATTGAAAACTAGAAAACATATTAATCTAGATCATCCATCAATAAAACAAATACAAACATTCTTGGTAAAATATTTTCATATAAATTCATGCTAATAGAATGATATCCTCAGTTGTTAATACATTAGGTCAGTAACCAGAAGCATCGGGTAAATATTTCTTGATGATAACGATAAAAAAGTCAGAGAAACCACATTATGCCCTCAACTTTGCCTGACCCTGTGGTGTTGAAGGAATGACTTTTGCAGCACAGTCAAGCTAAGATCAAGGAAGCAAGAGGTTAGTTTCGGAAAATGATAGTTGTCCTAGTCAACCATGACCTTCTCATTCATAAAGGGTAAGACAGCCTTAACAGGCCTTCTGTCTACATTTGTGGGGAAAGTAAGTTGTATCTCAACTAGGTATGTCCCAGCCCAAGGCTTTTGAGATCCAAAAGCTGTCCTATTCCTACCTTCAGCTAGGTTCAAAGGTTTCAAGACTCCTAGCATAGCTATACTGAGGGCTGCTCGAGGACAGCTGTTTTACAGTTTGTGTGATGACGCAAGCATGTGTTTCATCTTGCAGCAGTAGACAGGTATGCATCCACCTGAGTGAAAATCATCCCAGTGAATCCAAATTCTGAACTGAAATTCGGGACTTTAGCATAAGACTTTAAACCCATTTAACTGAATTTTTGAGAAAAAATATGTTTGCTATTTACATCCCTGACTCAGTGATTTGGTCCAGTCTTTATTTCATAAAATATGTTTTAAGATTATTTCCAACATCCTTGAAAAAATCCCAACCAAACATTACTGTGTATTTTGATGAAACCTCACATGTGTGGCAAACCATGACAGACTGTCACAATTTAGTCACCATGTTTTTCATAGATGTAGTCTGGAAGGCATAGTGACAACAGCTGTAATTTATTTTCTAAGATAATGAGGTAACTCAGGCTTCCAGATACTGTATATTTTGGCATAATGCATCAAATATTTAAAAAAGAACCTTGAGTTTTCCCATGTGACAACTCTGTCCTGGAGTTTCTTGTTAAATGAAGCTACATTTGTCCTGAATTACTCCTTGCATTAAATTTTCTATGATTTCCCCTCTAATTTGTAAGACAGTAACACGCACGGTTAATTACTGCTTTCTAGCATGAGTATGAAAACTTGTGGCTCATTTCATATGCAAAAAAATATACATTAGGATTGTCATATTCAATAGTCTTATCAGTCTTACAAAAACAGTATAATGAAGAGCTTTTCTTAGTACAGAGCTGGAAAAAGTAACGCTGCCAAGCAGTGCCTCAGTTTTCTGAGTCCAAAGGAATTTAGACATAGTTGAAAGTCCCCTTTTCAGTTATACAAAATAGCGTTTACTGAGAAAATTCTACCTGTTCAACTGCTAATACTGTACTTATCTCCCTTTTGAGAATTAGCTCTATTAACAAGGAGGGTTGAGAGACGTTTTCTTAATTTGTGAAACATTTATTCTCATTTGAATTTTGTGTATGTTAAGGTATGTATCACCATTCACTTTTCTGCAAACCACAGAAATTGTGTATTCTTCCAGTAGCTGATGAAACTGACAGCGCATAGAAGGTCCTGCCCTGGCCAAGTGCCTGTTGGGGAAGCATGCCCTATGCTTGCCCTGGGCCAGCCTTGAGAGGTGGTCAGGACAGACCGTGAATGAAGTTTTGGGTTTGTTTACCTTGATGCCAGGGGGCAAGCATGCAGCCTCATCTCTGCCAACCTCGTTTCAATGCATAAATTATTAATTTTGCAGGATTTGACATGTGAATGTGCATTTCAAAACGTAATGAAAACACTGTCTGGGTTAGCAGCAGAGATGACAGCACTGACTGTTCCCACTGACAGGGCAAAGTTCTCCAACATGGGATTTCCTTGTAGTACCCAACAGTAGGAAACATCTGTAAAGCCCATCAGAGAGCAGAGGAAAATCAGCATGAGAACATCCTATTTTATCATCCATTTCTGTGCAATTGAATTTGATATCTTTCACAACTCATCTTTCTCACCAGTGCACAGAATTCCCTTTTGCTTTGTTAGGGAAAAATATGACTCCGTAGCTAATTTTTTCATCTAAGTTTTTTGGTCCTAGGGATACCACATTATCTTACCTCAGGAAAGAGCCTGAACCTGGCAAAGACTTTGGTGCTACTGTTTCTCTGATCACAACCAGAGAAGAAGACCTATTCATTGTTTTGGAGGAATTAGAAATTGGGTGTATATGATTTTACTCTTCATTGCCTCCTGATCCTTCAGGAGGATAAAAGCTGTGTCCTAAGCTTGCAGTCAACTGATATTTTCAGAATAAATATAAAAAAAATAAACCAAAATAAAATACAATAGCAAATGAAAAATAAAAAATTACTTTAAATTGTATCGTTAGTTATGCCAAGCAATTACTGTTCCACTTTTCTTCTCTCCAAGGAAAAGAATGCTTACCACCTTGCCTGTGATGTTGGAAAGGTGACAAGAAGCTGTTGAGAAGTTTCCAAGGCATAATTAGGCCTCCTGACCTGCAATACCTACCACAGGGTGAGGCAACTAGCTTTCTGTAGTGTGCTGGATAACACTGGTTTTATAGTCAGATCAAGCTGCATTAGTTAGCATAGACAAATAACCTTTAGGTGCTTCTGGAGAAGAACAAGGAATGAGGTATCACCCAGTGGTCTTGTTTGGTTTTGTTCTTCTTTCAGGAAGTGATGCTCCAGAAAATGCCAGATACTCCACCCTCAGGTGGCTCCTGAGTACCCTCGACCCACTTAGGAGCTTGTGGAAAAGTCACAGTTTGCCAAAAAGCTGCACTAGGACAGTTGGACTAGATGATTGTTGTAGGTCCCTTCCAACTGAACTATTCTATTTTATTTTAGGAAATAGGGCACAGCCAGGGACGAAGCGGGAAGTGTCACCTGGAAATATATTAGTTGCATCAGTAAAATCTTGTGAAGGATAAGGTTTGAGACTTGCGCATGAATTTTTTTTTAAAAAAAAAAAAAAGGAAAAAATGTTGTTGAGCAAAGATTAATTCTGAAAAGGTTTATTTTCTCTTTGACTGTTTCTTTAGATTTCAAGTAATTTGGTTTTATTTCTTTTAGTTTTTTTTTAATCTCCCTATCTTCTACACATCATACTTTAAGTTATTTCTTAAAAAGGAAACTCTGCTCTGTGGCATGTGCTGGTTGACAGATCTGATGTTGCTGTGAAGTCCCAAACCTTGCATATGTGACGTAGCGGACGGCTCTTTGGTCTCTCTGTCACTCTCTCCGTTGTTTAGCTCAATCATCTGGAGATGACCCAGGCCACTTATTCCCATAGCTAGGATATGAAGGAGACCCATGGAATGCTTAACCTTCCTAATCATTGTCTTTCAAAAAATGTTGTACTACTCTTTCCTTCCCCCTTACTCGGTTGTCACATGGAGAAGACAATGCATTAGTCACTGCTCGAGGTGATGCTGCCACAGCTCTAATGCTTCAAGAGGAGAAATCCATGCTCTCTGAGCTGGAAAAGAGCTCTCTGCACGAATGTGTGAAACATTCACTTTATGTTTTCCTCCTTTGTTTCACTTGTAAAAGCTGAAGAAAGATAATTTGTATGCTTTTAATTTGCCTTAACAAGTTATGACATTTAATTCCATCTTTCTCTCAGTACAAAGCAAAATGACGTCTTTGACAACTCTTTGACAAAAGGGACTTTTGTCCCTTGCACTGTTGGGGGATGCCTTCACAAAAACTGGAAGTGACAAGGTGCTGAGACTGAAGGCAGTCAGGTACAGAAAACTGAATAATCAGCAAACTGGACTCATACCACTTCTCAAAGTCTCTGAAATCTTTTCCTGTTTGGCAAAAACCTAAAGTCTCATCTTGCATATTTCTGTAATGCTTTTTCGAAAGACCACTTTGACGTTATTCTTCAGGGTCCAAAGAATTGCATCAGTCTGTAATCCCCTGGTGTCCAACACAGTGTCTCTGAAATTACCCCCCTACACACCTTATGCATTTACGCTGACTTCAGAGCCATGAGACTGTAGTTCAGCCATCAACAACATATATGCAAATGCTAGAATACTAATGCACAGCCTAAAGTACATGTTGCTTTGATCTTTGCTGCTGCTGTGATTTCAAAAGTCTTCTAGAAACTGTTCAAGTGCAGTCGTCTGTCTTTCTGGGCAGTTTCATTTCCTGCCAGCAAATCCCTTGATATTTCATCAGCCTCTGATTTTTCATTTTGTAATGTACTTACCCGGACACACCTAGCCCCTATCAATGTCTAAGTGCATTGCTTGCACTAACTGAATATGCTTACCCACAGTCTGCATTATCTTCTGAAAATACCTTAAGTTATTTGTTTTGGGGAATTCCTGTAACTCTAAACATCCATTTGCTGAAAGCAAAGTATTGGTCCTTATTTTCACAGAATCGCAGAATTTTCCATGAGCTTTACATAAAGCACAATGTAAACATTTGTTTTAAAAATCAAAAAGCTGTTCCAAACCTGCAAAATAATATTAACGTTACCACAATTAAATCAACTTTTTTAATCTCAGTTTGAAATCAGATGTATTGCTTATACATATTTCATCCTTCATTGTTTTTCACCATTGCTATACCATAACAAAAGAAACCAGAGCATGTCGAAAGCCCAGCTTCCACCACAGCCCCTTGTCAAGTTGCAGCTAATGCAGCAGGCCTGAGTAAGTAATTCTGAATCAAGATTAGGTACATGAAATGCTTGTAGGCAGACCAGTCTTCAGAATGACGAATCACTGTCTCAGATTGAAAGTTCAGAAATGCTGTGACTGTCAGAGCAGATTGAAACAGAAGTAGCTAAACTGTGGTAAAGAAAATCCACAGGATGAAATCAAGTAGATGATGCTGGGATCTGAAGGACGAATATTTCAAAAGAAATATTTCATAAGAACTATTTGATGACACTGAAAATACTGTATGGTTAAGGAAATGTTACTTCCAAAAAGAAAGGGAGGGAGCTATAGGTCATAGAATCATAGAATCATAGAATCATAGGGTTGGAAGGGACCTCTGGAGATCATCTAGTCCAACCCCCCTGCCAGAGCAGGGTCACCTAGAGCAGGTTACACAGGAACACGTCCAGGTGGGTTTGGAATGTCTCCAGAGTTGGAGACTCCACCACCTCTCTGGGCAGCCTGTGCCAGTGCTCTGCCACCCTCAGGGTAAAGAAGTTCCTCCTCATGTTTAGTTGGAACTTCCTATGTTCAAGTTTGTGCCCATTGCCTCTTGTCCTGTCCCTGGGCACCACTGAAAAGAGCCTGGCCCCATCCTCCTGACACCCACCCTTTAAGTATTTATAAGTGTTGATAAGGTCACCCCTCAGACATCTTTTCTCCAGACTGAAGAGACCCAAATCCCTCAGCCTTTCCTCATAAGAGAGGTGTTCCAGTCCCCTCATCATCTTTGTAGCCCTCTGCTGCACCCTTTCCAGCAGTTCCCTGTCCCTCTTGAACCGGGGAGCCCAGAACTGGACACAGTACTCCAGGTGCGGCCTCACCAAGGCAGAGTAGAGGGGGAGGATGACCTCCGTCGACCTGCTGGCCACACTCTTCTTGATGCACCCCAGGATGCCATTGGCCTTCTTGGCCACAAGGGTACATTGCTGACTCATGGTCATCCTGTTGTCCACCAGGACTCCCAGGTCTCTTTCCACAGAGCTGCTCTCCAGCAGGTCAGCCCCCAACCTGTACTGGTGCATGGGGTTGTTCCTCCCCAGGTGCAGCACCCTACACTTGCCCTTGTTGAACTTCATAAGGTTTCTCTCTGCCCAAATCTCCAACCTGTCCAGGTCTCTCTGTATGGTGGCACAGCCTTCCGGGTCCCTAAAACCTCTTAAGGACCACACATTAATTTGCATTAAATATCTAAAAATCTAAAATATAATGAATGTGTGACATGATTTTGGAATGTTGAGCTCTTTTAGAATTTCTTTCAAGATTTAACATTCCTTTATGCCTTTAAAGTGCTCTTAGAATGAATGTACTTCAGCTTCCTTACTTAAGCAAAGCAGGTAACAAGAGCTGCTTCTATCATACTTTTTGAGAAGGTTTAGTTACTAAATACTTAATGATGAAAACATGTAATTGTATATGGGATAGGAGAAAGTGCTTAGCACACAGACAGGGGAGTTTCCAAAATTTCCAGGTCCATAGTACAATAAGCTATGTTGGACAATATCTATGAGACTTTAACTACACAGAAAAGGAGTTCTCCATCTGGGCTGGAAGAAAGGCAGATAAGGCAGTAAAGCTGTGCATTTTTCTCTAAAGGAACCTTCTTCAAGGACCCCAGAAAGACAGATTCTTATTGTATTTGACAAGTACTGTTTTCTCCTTTCTAACATTCTCTTACCACAGAATAAATTGCTGCTTTCTTCCACAAGCAACACCCCCAAAGTTTAAGCTTTCTACCCTGCCTATTCGTCTCCTCATTTTGTTAAGTTCCTCAAGAAAAGGACACAGACACACGTCAAAGGTGAGTAAGGCATATAACTATGTGTCAATCATAGCTTGTGAGAAATCCACAACCTGGATGCGTGACAGGGAAATTGCTTCAGCACTGGGGCATCACTGAAGCTTTCTGACTGAAGCTCCCTGTTGCGTAGCAGTGGCCTGCATTACTCAGTAAGTGAACCAGCCCAGCAGCTTTACTTCCTTTATGCATCTTAAGCCTGCCCAGCACACAAATAACTCTCTACTGCCTGAATGGCAAGAAGCTTCTCAAAGAAATAAATAAAAATGCAAATGTCAGTTTCAGTATAGTTATCCACAGCACCACAGCAAGTGGAAAATGGACAACTTGCATCTGTCAGCTGTGGTGAATGTTAAATCACAGACATAAAAACACAACCTGAATGCACCAAGTTGCCTTTGGGCAAGGCACAGGTTTCTGCTACAGTTGTGCTGAGATAAAGGTGTAAGTGATTTGTACAAAGGCAGGTGGAATCCTAGTTTCTAAGTGCAGAGCTTAGGTCTCCTGCTGCTTCCTTTATAGCATGTGGGATACATCTAGCCTCTATGAAAACCTGGACTTCCTTCTGCATATCCCTCCACAGGTTTCACCAGCGCACACGTTTTCCCCAGATAGGAGTTACTAAAGAGTTCAAAGAAAAATGGTCTCACTCTAATCACATAGTACTATCTGGAATCAAACACTGACAGTAAGTTCTGAGAACTTGCTAATAATTAAGGGTATACTAACATCATTTCTGCCATTTCAGTGATACACATACTACTTTAATCCATGATCCATTTCGAATTGTGAGAAACAACAGAAAAAGAGTGGAACGTAATTTCCCACATTTCTGGAGATTCTGCGTTTCTGGAGGTGATTCATTGTCATTTGTAAGTAGCCTGTAACAACTCCATAGCTATGCTAATGTACATCTCCACAATATGAAATCGTGCTTTGCAGAAGCAACCCCATTTCAGCTGGAGCTAGATACTGAGTGTAACTGAGCAGCAAAGTCTAGGATGAATCCTCATAGTGGAAGCTAACATGAACTAAAGTTTAACACAACTCAGGTAATTTGAAGTGAACTGGTAATCTTTACATTCTGGCTTTGTAAACCAAAGAGGGGCAGTTTTTTATTTGTATGAAAGATTATTTTAACTCGTAAAACTTGACACAAAATTAATGTAATTCTTGAGAGTGATTTGTTTAGGAAATCTCATAGAAGATCTGTAGGAACTAGTCAGCTGCTATATTGCAACACAGTAGAAAGCGAAATCATAAGACGATATGAGAGCTTAACACAGTAGTTATTAGCTAATATCTGTCAAAGGCATTTTAGTTTGTCTTATTACTTGCATACGTAACCAGACTTCTTCTGTACTGTAATGATCATAACAGGAACATGCTGCTCTTATTGCCAAGTGAATCTCTAATGTATTTGTGGTTACTACCTACCAGCTAATCATTCAGAAGCTATTGTACAGAAAGAGCTTGGTTTGCTTTTTTTCTATTAAGCACTTTCAGAATCCTGCATAAGAACAACAGTTTAGTTTGAAACCCCCAACACAACCTTTTCTCTTTCTGTGTCTCAGAAAGTCTCTGGCCTCTTGCTCAGCAACTGCTTAACATATTGTAAAACAAAAACTAGACAGAAAAGAGTACCAAACTAATTAAAAAGAAACACCTCTTGCATATACAATTTTAAATAAATACTTATTGGTAGGTTAAGTCTTATAGTGCACCTCCAGAACATCATATTCTGAGCTCTTACCACATACATTGATTGAACATCCAGTGTCATGTAATTTATTGTACCATGAACCCAGCAGTTTACTATAGGGACAGGGAAGAGTGGAGGAAAACTGACAACAGCACTATAGAGTTGGCTGTGTGCAAAGCAGAATAAATGCATTGAGCTGTTTGGACCTGGATAAACTACATGCATTGAAAAGCAACTTTTATTTTCAATAACATACTAAGACCTCCTTCTTTCACTGCCAGGAGTGACTGACATGTTTTGCTAGGATTTCCACATACAGTTGTTCTTGCAAGACTTCCCAATAGAATTTAAGCTCCAGCTAAGTGCCATTACTTTGCCCACATTACTCACATTAGTTACCCAAAAGAAATGATGTGCATGTGGTGTGATTTTTCTTTGTGCCACGAACTGGAGTAACTTTTATGCTAGCACCTTTTTATGTAGAACTTGAAGCATTTCTGCTTGGACTCCAAGCTGAGAATTTATGAAGTGTCATTTGTACTTGAGTTTTTTTCCATGCCATCTCACAAACAGGAGCCTGCACTTAAGCCTGAGGTAAGACTTTGAGGACATATTTAAGATTTTTGTTGGAAGTTTGGAAAACCTAACAGGGTTCTTTGCTTTGCCACGGATTTCCTATGAGCCTACCAACACACTTTTGCTGTTTCTTGCTATAGGTAGAATTAGATCAAACAACTTTATTCACTAGTCTTCTAATTGTCCTTATAATTTTAAACAAGATCCTTGGCAATTTTGTCCATGCTCATATTTATTGGCACATGCCAGGGACTATTAATAATAAGCAGAATGGATTAGTCTGAATCTATTTTAGTCTTTTCCACCCTGTGCAGTCCTGCAATATTAATCCAAAAGGCTTTGCATGCCTCTTCATGCCTTCATGAATGCAATACATACTCATTTTACACTACTCTGAAGAGCTGCTGTGTGGCCTCACACTGTTTCAGACACTTTGAAAAAAAACACACAAAACCAATCATTAAATCTTATGCTCATAAGGTCACCAAGGCCTATAAAACACACACGACTAGACTCACTGCAGTGCAGGGAGGGTGGCCTTCCCACCATACATCTTCACAGACGGAAAATAGTCCTTGATACTGTCCTACTTAGAAATGTAGATTTAACTAATGTGTTGCAGTCTCACATTATGTGAGATATGGGGATAAAGCTTCCTAACCTCAGAGTCTTTATGTGCAGAGATGTCTATTCAAAATTATGAAATATTTCAACAGTATTTGAGTGCCCTTCTATGTCTAAGAATTAAGAATTCTGAAAATTAGTGCGTGTCTTCTGTAAATTCAGTGATTCAAAAAATATTCCTTTGCTGATTTATTTAGCAAGAATACTGGTGCATCATAATTACAAAAGGAGCATCTAATAGTTTATGCAAATTCATTCAAGTTAATTTAACATTGACAATACTGACAAATACTATTCGGAAGCATAACCATGCTATAATACCAGTGTAACTGAAGATTTTTTCCAGAAAAAGTAGGTTTCTGGAAGTGTTTACAAGAATGAATGAGTGGAAGAATAACAAAGATTAGCAAGGAAGCTGTTTTGAGCATGTTGGACTATGAAGAAAACCCTGAAATTAAAAGAAAGCTTGTGTAGACAGGAGACTAAAGGATAAACATCAAAATGAAGGTAGCATGTTGCTATGGAGAGCTTTGAAAATGACAGAGAAGGTTGGGTTTAAAGGAAGAAAAGCGAATGAAGTAATGCATAGATTTAAGAGTAAAGAGGAAAAAAAAAAGATGAACTAATGGCCTGAATGAACTAAAAAAGGATATTTCATTAAATGTATTATTTGTGCGCAATTCTGTAACAGAAATTGCCACAGTGAAAGCGGTTCTGCTTATTCACATTTATAAAGATAAAAGCAGTTTTCTAGGAGAGGAAACACAGAAGGCATCTCACAGATATCAAAGTATTTCATCAGAGCAAAAAAAAATATTTAAATTTGGAATGTGATCTTTGGCAGTCTTGTTATTTTTATAATTTAATTTTCCTTAGCACGAATATTTTTTTTTTTATTCAATATCTATATGCAGAATATAATTTGTATATAAAAGTGAGTCTATCTTTTAAGAATAGTTCTAACAAGATATTTAAGGAAAAAAAATCTGTCAGCTGAGGAGGCTGTGGAGTCTCAATCCTTGGAGATATTCAACACCTGACGGGACACACTTCTCAGCAATCTGCCATAGGAGACTCTACTTGTGCACTAGGATTGGACTAGAGACCTCAAAAGTGCCTGCTAGTCTTTTTGATTTTGTGATTTTGTGAAGTGTAGAAAACAGGATAAAAATATTTTCCCAGTCACATTTGTTAGGTTTCATATCTTTTTTAAGAGGCTTAATATAAATTGATAGGGGAGGGGCAGTCTAAGAATAAAGCTGATCATTATGATCTGAACAATTTGAAATTTGAAAGATATAGATTTTTCTCAAAAAAGAGTCAGTTTTACATGCTTCAGTTCTGAGAATTATTTGTCCTACAGTACTACTCACCAGATCATTTAAAAAAAAAACACAAAAACAACCTAAAGAAGAAAAAAACCCCAACCTACACAATTGTTATATTTTGAGCAGACACTGGTAGAGTTTCTTTTATACAATTGGGTCATGAATTTGCTGACATAGTTTGGTTTTAGGCTGTTCCGAATTGATTAAATTTCTTTGCCTGTGTATATTAATTTAAGAGTTTAAAATAATGAAATAAGAACAAAATCACTTTGCGGTGAAAAGGAAACAGTATGTTCACATTCACATTCACATTGACACCAGGAAGGTCTCCTAAACCAGAAATGTGTCTACTTTGTCAGTCATAAAAGTGAATGAAAAATGCGTTAATCCAAAGATGCTAAGATTTTGGGACTGAAAAACAAAAAGTATAAAGCATTTTCAGTGAGACAAAGATTTTAGTTGCAAGTGGAATAGCTCGATCTGTTTGTGATGATGGTCATCTGGCAAAGGGCAGCACAGATCTGAGATACTGTGTATATCACAGCATAATAAAATTTACTCTAAAGAAGTTTTTTGTCTACTTTATCATTCCAAAGTCATGGTTTAGTTTCATTCTTAAGAAAGACATTGCACTCATGAATATAAGAAGACCTCTCATTATTTTGACGCAATGGTTGTTTTTAAGAGAGATGGAAGGAGACATTCTCCTATATGTGGATACCTGTATGATTTACGAGACCATGATATCTTAACTCAGATCTTTCCCAAGGAAGACTGCTCCCACCTGTGGTTGTCTCTGAAATGCTTATGGAAACAGCAGATGTTGGATGAAATATAAGAGAAGGGGAGAAAGAAGTCAGGTTTTAATACAATGCTTTTATTTCCCTTTTTATTTCCCTTTGGTTTACTCTGCTTTTCTTATCAATCCATTCCCAGATTTTTTTCCTAATTCTTAAAACTTAGTCCTTATGGACAAGAAAAAACCCAGCATTTCCTTTGAATGTCTTCTGTGTGGGAGCTTCAGGATCTGGGTTCTTCATGCAACATAACTAGTTGTTTCAATATTACAGCTCCAAAATTGGAGTTCAGTTTTCCAGGAGAAGTTCCAGAAAAGGGTAGAGCAGAGGTTGATCCATGTAGTTCTCACAAAAACCCTTCTTCTGAGAGTTAATTTTTCTATTGATGTACCTTACCTTCCACAAATATTGTAATTTGGTCAGAAATATTCATTTCTACATTTTGACAAGTGTAACTCTCAGCCTTAACAATGCCAGTATCTAAAAAGAATGCTTAAATAAACTCATGCAAGATTGGGTGTGGACAGCACTTGAAGTCAAACAGAGGGGGTTACTTCAGGAAGAGAGAGGGATCAAGGGGAACTAAGAATCATGGAGAAGAGTAGAAAAGGACACTCATTTATTATATTTACTATCTCCCTTGTGTAACCTGAACTACTGAATACTACACCAGTACTCATTTTTCACACTATTCATAAAAACACACCAGCTCCCGATTACACGTTAATGACACGGACCATTTGCATCTTTTCCATAACAAATCACAGGGCATTATTTTTCCTCTTGCAGTGGAGAACTTAAATTTGTTTCAACTGCAGTAGTAAGATCAAAGAGATTTTATGATAACTTCGGAGATACTAGTTTTAAGCATCTGCATTGACACATCTGAATAAGAATTACATCATGTGGCCTTTTCTTAGAATGGTTTTGAAGACCGAATGGCTCTTGTACAAATGTTCACAGGAAACAAAAAGACTGTGAAGATGAAAGCAATCCCATTCTTCCTATCCTAATGAATATTTTGAAATACCTTCTTTTTCAGATTAGATTATTTTAAAGGGAATTAAAGCTAGAGCTATATGGTATATCTAATAAGAGATCATTTGTACCTATGTTCTTCTGAGCATGAAACATGAACATTTCTGCCAGAAACCTGAACAAAACTGTTGCTTACAAAGATCATTTTTCAAGACCCCGCTTGAGGAGGGAACCTATTCTATTTGCAAAGCTGAAAACTTCAACTGACAACTTTTTAATACACTTTTGTTTTCTTTGAACTCTGATGGATTTATGATGAAATGTAGGGATTTGATGACAAGAAACAGTAAATCATAACTTTAAGTAAACTGTGATGTGTAGACATGAATTCAATGCATTTATGTGAATGAATGTGAACTAAAGTGAAACAGAATGACAGTGGCTGAAGAGCTGAAGGAGCAGGGTAATTCACAGAGGAAATCTGGGCAAGGGAGCAAGGACAGATTGGGAAACAAAGCAGAAAGAACAAGAGTTATTAAAAGTAAACTGTGATGAAGTTGCAACTGTTGGATTAGCTAACAAAATTTGTGGAACTGGGTCAAGTTAGTCTGGAGGGTGGGGAAAAAGCTGTCATGCAGTAGGGCAAAGGTTTTTGTCTTTTGTCTGTATTTCAAAACACAGTGGTAAGTACAAAGAGATCACAAGGACTGTTTGCAGTAAAATATTACTGTTAAGAGAAAAATCCAGTTAGGAAAAGTCTAATATTTCCTAGAAAGTCTTAAAAAGATTAAGCTTCAGAAAAACTTGCCAAGAGGAGTAGCAGAACCCTCATTTTTTTAATAAGATATGAAGTTAGGTGAGGTAACCATGGTTTTGGAATTTGTCACAGAAGTTTTGCACTGATTTAGCTCAAATGTCCTTCAGCAGATAAAGAACAGCGATAACAATAATGGCACTGTCATTTCACATCCAGACCTGCAAGTGTGATAACAGAAATTCAGCTAGAAAAGGAACTCACCTTATTAAGCTGTAGCATTTTCTATAAAGATTCAGATATATCAATTCTGCCTTTAATATTGCTTGATCTAACTACAAACAGAAAGTGAGGATTGAGGAATTTCTAATTTTCATTATCAGCTTTTCCTTTCCCACGTACAATAGATCAACCCTGGTAACTGGAAAGAAGCAAGATATGCAAGTTCTGTAACTAATGTAGTCACAGCCCGGGTGTAGAACCTTGGCAAATAGGCCATTTTTTCCCCTTTATCGCTGTTTGCCATGTTACATTTGGACTGTTTGACTATTGCTGCAGCAGAAATGTTATTATCCATTCCATTTGCAAGTATACCTGTACAATATTATGGACTATCCTATATAGGTTATATAAAGGTTATAAGCTTTACCGGTTATATAACCTATATATACCTATATATAACTTATATACAACCTATAAAGGTTGTAACCTTTTCTTTTTACAGAAGTAAGAGTTGACTCTGACTTGGTCTGCTTGTTAGGACACCTTTCGGAATGGCTTACAACCACTGCAATTTTTTAGTAGCTTTTAGATTTCTCTGAAGCGACTGATGTACCTTGCTTTGGAAATAACTGCACCAGCTAAAGAAATTACCACTTTCAATTGCTTATTACTGTGTATCTGCAGAGATTATTTATCCTAACTTCTGCCACTTATAAATTTATCAGCCAATTCTGATTCATTTATTATTAACATCATAGATTCAGGTATTGAAATACTATGGTCACCCATGATATTCATCCTATTCATTAAGACGAAATACATGGCAAAATTAAGAGGTAAAAAGGGGAAAAAAGTCTTTCATTAAACTGCCCAAAATTCCATTCAGCTCTCTTGTTGAAATGCCAATTCCAAGATAAGTAAGTAAAAGCAATGAGTCATAGCTCTTTTCTTTGTTTTGAGGAGATCAACAGTGGACCTAAAACAGGCTGCTCACTTGTGTTGAGTTGACTGTGTGCCCTTTTGGAAGCTGGACTATTCTCATCATTCATCATATTCACTCATCAGGGAATGGAAGTAAAGTTTCAGGTATTAAGATGCCTTTCCTAATGTTTATTTCATTGCTAACTTGACATACAAATTAAGCCCCAAAACTTCAGGTAACAATTCCTATGACGTTTTCTAGATCTATTTTCTAAGGAGAAGGCACACCATTCTTCTTCACCTTCTTGTTTTTCCTTCCCTTAACAGCCCTTCTAAGAGGCCAAAACAGTCAGAGACTGAATCGCTCCACCCCTGGAAAGCAGTTCAGTTGTGAAAGCACAGGAATAGATTTCTTCCTCTTTTATAGGCACCTGCTGTTACTTGTGCCTGTGCTCAACAAAGATGGCAGTCCCTGGCAGGGAATGGAGCAGGGAATAAGTGATAGTTAAAAATAGAAATACCTCTAAATCATCCTTTTGGGTCTATTATTGCATGAAGAAGAGAAGAGAAAGCTTTGCTACAGGTAAGATTATTTAGCATAAGTCATGAGGGAAGGGAATAGCTTTCTTCCCTTCCACTCCAATTACTTCAAGACTCAGATAGTTAGGATAACTTTGTATGCTTATGCAAATTAAACCTTACTTAGATGTTCATTCATCACTAATTTTTCATTTGAAAAGCTTCTCAACACTCTGCTGAGCATAATAATTGATAGCAGCAAAGTGTGATGACATAAACTCAGTCTCTTAATTCTTTCTCAGGGCAGAACTTAGTAGATATGCGGACTTGTGAGTTTTTGTGTGTCTAATTTTTTTTATTTGAGTTTTGCCATCTTTATGGTTTGTGTAAATCCTTTATGTTAGTGAAAATCCTGCTAAAAATAATGAAAAGAAAGAAAAAAAAAAGACATATGAGCTCTTCTAAACATATTATTTTCTCCTTTATCCTAAATGTTTAATGTTCCATTTCACATATGAAAATGTCGTGCAATGTAATTCTTATGTACATGGCCCTCTGCAGATTGGTTATTTCTGTAGTAAGAGTGGCTACAATTATGTTGAGTAGGGTCTGGTTATCTTTGCTGGTTATTTTATTTTTTTATTCTTTATTGAAAAAAGTATTTTTATACTTTATTGAATGTTTTATAAACTTTTCAGATTGCCAGGGGAAGGATTAAATAAAGAACTGTACTATTTTTTTAATCATCTTCTAAGAACTGATAGAACTGATGTCAACATCTCACAGTTACTGTTGTGTCAGCCCAACAGAAAAAAATTGTATACTTTGAGATTTAAACAACCCACACACTAAAAACAAAAAAAAATAAAAGAAAAAAAAGAAAGAAAAAGAAAAATATTTAGGAATCACAGATATTACTATCGCTTTTAGTCTTCCCAGCAGTTGCTTCTCTCTTGTGGCCAGAATCACAAGAGTGGGAAGACAAATGCCTTCCGCAGTACTGTCCCATGCTTCTACTGATAATCCAAACACCTTCTGTACTGTGTGGGGAACAGACACAAACTGACATATGTTTTGACTGCATTTTGTGATGTGTTCTTCTGTCTCTGTATAGAAATACATGCATTCTACTTCTTAGTCCTCTACAACAAGTGAACCAGTAGTATCTATGATACAGGCAGAGGATCAGTGGGAAGGAGCAAACCTCATCAATGGAGGGGAGTTAGCTGCATTTCATTTTTCACTAAGGAAGATTTTCTTAAAATGTGAGATGAGTGTGTTATTGAGTATTTTAAGAAAGGATGCATGTTTCTTTAACAGATATTTTCAACATATAAAGGGAAATTTAAATTTCTTGAAAGCTATGCAAGGGTGGGAGCAAAGATAACTTTGTAAGCACCCCGAACTATTTATCATCTCACATAAGAGGTTATGTTCTAATCCCAAGGTAAACGGTTTGACTTTATTGCAGTTGGGGCAGATTTACACCAGTTTAACTGTGATAAAATCTCTCCATATGTGTTTATCCCAGAAAAAAATGTCCTTTTTTTGTATTCATCCATCAAAACATTGATCTGCAGGAAAGACTGTGCTACAAAGTGGGGTAAGCAAACAGATCTGAACTTCTCTATCAGTCTTATTGAGCATCATAGCAATTACTCTTGCTGTCAAGGGAAATAAAGTTTGATATCCTTTGAGTTTAAATGTGTCAAATCGAGTCCTCTAAGATATAATACAAGCTGCAGACTCTGAAAAACAGAATGCAGGCTGGAATTCTATTTGCAGCCACCAGTGGGATGTGTAGGCATCTGACTTGCAAGCTGGTCTTTCACAGGAAGCAAGAAAATGGTATAAATATGCCACACATCCCTGCAGAAAGGTAGCTCTCAAGCTGGGGGTAAGAAAGCATGCACTCTTTTTGATACTTTGACCACATGCACAAAACAAGCAGGCATGGCCACCTATTTGATATTTTCCACTGTCAGGACTTGCACAGCTATTTGTTAAAGATGTCTTTTCCCCACGGTTAACTCCCTCACTGGCTTAGTTTCCTCCACCTACTTCAGGCTTCATTTTACAATAAAGATTTTGTGAATCTGAGTTGAAGTATGCTGTTGGAAAACTACTAAATATTTCCACATTCAACCTCTCTTTCTTGGAGCTGTCCTTTTCCTCCAAGAAGGGCAACATAAATCATAACATAGGTCAGCCGGAGCAACAGAAATGCAATACCTTCCACATTTGCTTTTATTTCCATTCATTTTTATTTTACCTTATTTTATGAGTTTCAAAAAAAAAAAAAAGAAGGAAAAAAAAAAGAAGTGCTAAATATTAAGCTGATGGTCAAACTAAGCATATTGAAAGAAAAAGTGAACATCGCTTGCTAGTTACCAGGAGTTTTGGTCTTTCAGTTTCTTTCACTACAGGTTCAGGTTCATTAGAGCTCTATTTTCCAGCTCCTAAACCAAGGCCCTGCTTTAAAGGAAACAAATAGTCCGATCTAAGAAGCTCTATCACACATTGGGTGATGGTGGGAAGGTAGCAACAGCAGTCCCATTTCTAGAGAGGAGTGAAGAAATGGTTCAGCAATGTGCAAAACATTGCCCTTATTCTTATTTGAAGAACATCCAGATAAAGACTGTAGACTTTCCACTGGTAGCACTTCTGTTTGTTTTCAGCCCATTCAAACCAGTCTTCAAGTGATCATAAAGTTGGCATGCAGCAGTGATAAGCCTTATCGTGATTCCTGCCATTAACTTATCACACCTGTTTGGTTATACTGCTTAACTTCTGTGTTTATACTGAATGGAAGTAACCATACCCATGCACCTTTGTGAGGTTTCTGAAGAATAAATTTATTTTTATTGTCAATTTGTTAGAAATCTTACAGTGAAAATAAAAGAACAGAAGATATTTGAAGAAAAGGACTTTTTCCTTTTAAACCATCTTAGATGTACTATGGTAGAAAAAATAGTTTACATATCTTGCCTTCCTAGACCAATTTAAAACAACAAGATCTTAGGCATATAATAACAAAGAACTTTTAAAGACATGCATTTACAGAAAGTTAATATTTCTGATTTCCAAAAGTGTTTTGTAATCATGATCACTGAAGTATTCATTAAGTTTATAAAAGCTTCTCATGGCTTATTATTGTTAAGGCATTAAGAAGTTGTTCTTAGAAGAAACGGTTCTGTCATGGTACAGGAACATATAAAGAATACTGTATAGGCTAACATAAGGATTTAGTGCAAATTAGAAGAGGGAGAAAACTATTATTGCTGTCCAAATTTTAGTCTCCTACATGCTTTTTGATTGTATTGTTGTTGTTTCACCAACATATGGCTCAAATCTGCAGTAAATATGCTTAACATCTTGATAAACATAGTGTTGATTAAGATCCTTAATTCAGTGTGTGTGTATATATATATATCTGCTGTATCAGAATGGTATAATTAGGATCAAGATGCCCTTTATTTTTTGATGGTTATTAGATTGTCTTCATTCTGTTTCTAATGCATTTCTTTCAGTGCTAAACATAATTAGTATTATTTCCTTGAAAGATGAAAAGAAAAAGCTCTCTGAAACACTGAGAGATCAAACTGGGATGCAAACATCTCAATTAACGTTTTTCATTAGTTGCTTGTCCTTTTTTTCTCTTGATAGTCTTAACTGCAGCGCTGATTCCTTTCTTTGTCCCCGTGAAAAAAATTGAGCAGATATGTGGGAGGGCAGCGCAGAGTATATATCTGTACAACATGGATAGCACAGAGCAAGACATTGAACAGGAATTTTGGCTCCCAAGATCAAGACTTAGATAATGTATGAAAAGATCAGTTTGACTTTGTGAAGAAATAAACCATTATCTCCCTTTTATACTCCTGTACTGATTTTGGCTGGGATAGAGTGAATTTTCTTCATAGGAGCTCACTCTGTGCTGTGTTTTGGATTTCTGACTCCCTGCAGAGAGTGAACAAGCCACTGTGTGGGGCTTATCTGCCTACCAGGGTTAAACCACAACAATTCCCAAAATAACATAGAAAATTCTTTTTTTTTTTTAACCTTTTTTTCCTTTTGTGTTCTTTTTTTTTTTTTTTTTCTGTAAAACCAAGCATAACTAGTCTGAAGGGGAAATCTTGCTGCTCTTAATTTTTGCTGTCTTAGATCCCATATACCAAATATGTAACTAGTGGCTAGTCTAGGAAAGGGGTGGAGAAAGCAAGCAGCTGTCTTGCCTGCTAGGCATGCGGAATTTAAAATGATTGCTAAACCCTTCTTCAGTCAGCACAACCGATCTAAGCATTAAACCCAGAGCTCTGTCTTCTCGTTCAGGCTGGACCAGCAGTAATACTGACCAGATGTACATCTGACCTCCAAATTTTGGAGGCAGTTGGGACACAGAGACATAGCAACATGTCCAGCAGTCTCACAGTACTATTTCTTGATCTTTCTGATATGGAGAGTAGGAACATTGTGCCAAGAAGGAAGGCTGGTGGTTAGGATACTGGTGCTTAGAATTGTTTCATTGCCTCTGAAATGAAGACCCAAAAAAAAAAATAGGTTGGAGGAGACAGATGAATGGCATAGTTTACCTTCTGTCCTATTTTCTTATGGTGAAATGAACATTATGCTGTCATAAGTGCAGACAGACTTTGTTCTTAAATTTCAGAAGAAAAAGAGAACAGAGCTGAGCTATATTCTCCTAAAAAGCCTGGTCTGGTCCTTCATGTGCATATTCCACTTCTCAGTTAAGCCCATATCAGCTTTTAGTGACGGGTGTGACTACAGTCACACAGCAGTGTCTGAGCCTGCTGTAACATACCTTTCTCCTCAATAGGACATACCGCCTTGAGCTCAGTCCCAGCTTAAACATATGTTTCAACCACATTATGAGCCAGGGGAATGTGCCTCTTCCTTGGTGTAAGCAGGCAAAGTATGGTTCTGCTTGCAAAAGACTCATCTGGCATCTCTGGGTAAGGCTAACTTCTATATTTCAACTGGAATGAGGTCGTGCCTGCTACAGCAATTTCAGCACAGCCTGGCAGCTGGCACAGTAGATGTAATTAAATCTATTTACTTCTTCTAGTTTGACTTAGTCTGCTGAAACTGTTTGGACTCTCCCAAAGAGAAAACTTTAAGAGTTATTACGGAAGTCTGCCACGTGCAGCATTCGTGTTGCCTAAACATGAGCTAACAATGTTTGATCTGTAACACTTAAAAAACTCTCTTTTGTCTTGTAGTAAAATAGGATTTGCAAGTTAGGATAGGGCCTAGAAATTTGTTGAGTTCCTTCTAAACACAGAATAAATATTAAATCTGCCTCTGAGTATAGCCTGAGCCAATCATGCATGCCTCCATTGACTGCAGAATTAAATGTAACACAACATAACAAAACATTGCTGATTAAGCAATACCAACAAATTTTCAGGAAGTGTGTTCACCATGAGTACAATCTGAAGAAGTACTCAGAAAGTTTTTTCCCATGAGAACAGCCAGGCAGCATGGCTAGACCCAGGGAGGTGGTGCTGAGGTCTCCAACTTCCCTGGGATGAAGCCCTGAGCAACTTTACCTGACCACACAGCTGGGCAGCAGCCCAGACCAGAGAACTCCTGAGTCCATGCCAGCCCAAATTGTCTTGCAGTGCTACAGTCCTGTATGATTCTGTGAAGACCTGTCTACCTCTTTATGTCAAAGAAAAATCCATGCCACATTAAATATATCAGATTGTTTTGCTCCCAACAGTATCAAAATGCAATATTCATAAAACCCTGTCTGTAAAGGCTGATGTTGTAGTTTTGCTTCCCTTGCTTCTCTCTGAACAAGCAAGAATCTGGCAGGAGGCATTGTTTTCATAAATATTTGTATGTCACTCCTCCTCTGACTGTCTGAGATTATTAGTTTAAGTTCTGCTCTCTGTAGACATTTATGAAATCATTGTCTGAACACTCAAATTTTCATTAGTATTGTAATAATAAACCTGAAAAGGAGGCTTGAGTGGGAGTGGCCACCACTGGATTTAGTTGGCATTTTTTGCATTGCTGTTGTCCACCGTTAATAAGCAGTGACATATGTTTTATGTTAAGAGAGCCTGGTTTTATGATCATTTGCACTTTATCTGCTAAGTCTGAGTGTCTAGAATTTCAAGTTTATTGTAACATAAATTCCCCACTGGCTATTCTGGAATTCAAATTTACAGAACTTGACCTTTCCAGGAAGTTTCTTACATAAACCTTTATCTATAACAATACAAGTCTTTCTCCTTTGAAGTTGGGATAGAAGGAAAAGAGAAATGTTATTGGTTTGAACCTCCTCCAAAAATATTCTTCTCATAAAAGTATTTTAGATAACTTTAAATAACATTTTATGTATAGTATTTATATTCCCAAGTATCAAACATATCTCTCAAGTAAATCACCCCAAATTATAACACAAGTTTTCATTACAGTGTCTTTTACAACCAAATTACTCAAATGGCCTATATTTCTCACCCCATTCTAAAACATATTAATATTATGTAAAGCATGACTTATGGAATTATATTTTACAACAAATTGTTTTCGAATACCTTTCTACAAGAATTGCTTAGAAAATTTCTGATTATAATATTTAATGGAAAGGTAATTTTGCAAATGTAAAATAATGAACAGAGAAAGAAATATAAATTCTGAAATATTTCATGTGCCATTTAACAAAAAATCTTAGCAGAACTAAAACATGTTGTTTCATTCCAGTGTGAAGCTGGTGTTTCTAGGATATCACAGCTTGAAAACTCCAACTAAATTGATTCAACTGAATTACAATTTTTTATTGCTGTGACAATAAACATCATGTATATCTATAATAGCATACTGCATTTATTCCTGAATAGTTATGGATGTCTCCAACTTTAAACACAACTAGTAAAATGCTCTCCTATTTATCTCAGTATTCCTTCTTTATGTTATGTGATAAAGCTGCCTTACAGAAGTTTTGGAACGATATAGCTATTAGTTAACTATTAATGCTTAAGAGTCAATAGATTAGTAATGATTTTTGTAGGCCTGGATTTAGCTGTCTTGCAGATTTTGTTTGTGAAGTATTCTAACTCCGTGAAAGATACCTAGACTATATATTACTGTGATTTAAATCAAGATCTGAGAATGTCTTATTCATTTCCTTTGTAAAAGCACACAGTGTTGTGTTTCTTAATATTGATATTTTCTGTAAATATATAGGAATAAATGACCAAATTATTTGTATTGATCCTTCCTTTGCGTCCTATTTAGATCACAGTATCTGTTTTGCTATTCTACCCTCAGAGAAGAAACAATCCCTTTCATTTCAGGTACCTCTCTTCCCCTTTATATTGCAGCATTTGTGATCAGCCACAGCTCCCTTGTCACTTAGCAGAAGCCTTAAATGCCAGAGGAGAGTCCAATCCCTTAAGAGGGGAAATGGAGGGAGTCAACAGTTTCAAGGAAACTGACAGCACAAAATCAGCTTGCCCTGTTGCTTTGCTGCCTATAAACATTTTCATGGACATTTTTTCACTAATCTTTTTGCTTTTGTTCTGTTGCTATTACATATTTTGACAGAAAGCAAGCATTTAGGTCACACATGGAAGGGTACACCACTTGATGAAACCTTGGACCCTTTTGAAACACAATCCACCACTTAATGTGACAAAACTGCAACGCTGCAGCATGACAATAAAAACACTCTCAAGCCTGAATCATATACAGTTTATAACATATACATATACAGAAAATACAGTTTATAAACAGTCAGGGTGCCCTTACCTCTTTCTATCTCTCGCTGCTTCTTCACTGACTGAAAGCCTCACTGCTGGTCATCCGGGCCTTTCTATCTCCGAATAAAGAGTAGTAACAAGAAAGACTTTGGAACATAACTTCAGAGACAGAGGACAGTTTGTGAACAGAAAGAAATAGCTGAAACCATCAGTTAAATAATTATCTGTGAATTATTTTCTCATCTGCAACGCAAAACAATCTGTTCCTGCTGATAGTCCTGATGCCACCACATCTGTTAATCCAAGAACTGCTGTTTTGACATCTACATATCAGTGTCATTTATTAGTGATGGATTCTATTATGTTCCTCCTACAGCGCCTTATTTATCATTTATCTCTGTAACCAAGGACATAATTGGAAGAGAAGCTGAACTGATTTGGTAGAATACTGTGGGCTGGGCCTCTAATCAGTGAAAACCTTTTGGTACCGATAGAATGAAATATTAAGCAGGTATTTGGTAGGCATCAGTAAAGCCTAGAAGCAATATCATTTCTATTCTAAGTTATGTGTCTCATTTTCAAAGTTATAACTTTTTGATATCATTTCATGCATGTCATTTGGGTTAAAATATATCCAGTAAAGATTCTAAAATTTTTATAACAAGATTGCCACAGAATTAGTCAAAAAGAGACTTCCCATAAAAAACCTTGACTCTAAGTCTTTGCTCAACAACTTCCTTCCAAGAGTTCAATTCTCTGAGGGCAAAAGTTATCAGCATAAAATATATTGATATATGAAAGATTTCTGAAGTGTCGAAGGTACCCAGAAGTTCATAATCTCATGTTTTAGTTCTCTCTAGTTTCAGGATTTTCAGCTGAGCTACACCTTTTATGAGGAATCTCAGTTTCACCTACAGTGAGATTCATTTACCTCATAGAAATAAAGAGGGAATTAGAAGGAAAAGTTTGAGCCAAAATGTTTGCCAGAGGTATGGTAACATTTGTACACAGTACCTATAGTTCAGTAATCCTTCGGGCCACAAAGTTTAATGGAACTTTACAGGTTTGAGAAAATCAAATATGGCTTCTATTAAGTTGAAGGGTTTTCTATAACCAATATTATATAACCAACATAACATAACCATTATAAACTTGACTAATAAGCAATTGCAAATTTCTTTGCAGTGATATTACCATAGTCAAGGAAAGTGTCATGAAAGAAATATCTTTAGTCAGTCAGAATCTTATGCTGTGTATTTCTCCAATAGCCCAGCAATACTTACAGAGAGACTAGGTAAATTTGGTACAATAAAATATAAAAGGTATGCTTTAGAGGAAGTGTTTATAGTTTTCTTCAGAGTCATGCCTGTGTTAATTATGTCATCCTGCTTCTGCCATATTATCTTACGAACAGTGAACAAATGCTTTCTTTTTCTTTTTAGCAAGGCTACTACTTTCAATCCTGACTTCTTATTAAGGAAGCCTGAAATTCCATATGTTTCAGCATGACTCATTAGAAATTTTTCTAATAAAACTCAGAAATCTTAGTCTGATGCCCACTGAAGCAGGTAGCTGAGTTGATAAAGGAATTCCCATTAACAATTGATCCCCTGAGCCAATACATCCATTCACTACCTAATAGCGTTTCAATTTTTGAAGTTATGTGAACTAAATGGTGTTTTATTTTGGCTTTTCAATTCTGAGTTTTCAAAACATCAATTTTATTTCAAAATAAGTGAGAACAAAACTCTACTGTCTGTGATCTTCATGAAGCAACATCAAAGGTAAAAAAAAGGCTTCCGAAGTTCTAATTAGGATTATATTTAGGTAATTTTTCTCAGGAAAAAAGCTTAATGTCTTCTTTATAAAAGAAGTACTGCTACAAAAGCTAAAGAAAAAAAAGACTTTTATCATTCACGGGTTTTTGCCTGTTTTTTTAAACCAATTAATTTCCTATTCCTTAGATATCTCAAGTATTTACAGTGCAGAAATAACAGCACGGACCTTTTGACTATGTGATGGAACACTGACCAGCAAAAAGCACTAAATGATCCTATCCTGCTGCTTGGCACCAGTGAGATCACTCCTGGTGTGCTGTCCCACGATGTGGGCTCCTGGTGCAGGAGAAACCCTGGTGTTGAGCCAATTGTTGCTCAACATCAATGACATTGAGCCTGTTGAGCCAACAAGGAGAGGAGAACTCCTGGACCTGGTACTGACAAACACAGAGGACCTGGTGGAGGACATTAGGGTTGGGGGCACCCTAGGTTGTAGTGATCATGAAATGATAGAGTTCAGGATCATGGGTACTACACACAAAACAAGAAGTAAAATTACAACCTTGGATTTCAGGAGGCCTTACTTTGACCTCTTCAAGAAACTGCTTGGAGAGATCCCGTGGGCTAGGGCTCGGGAAGGCAAAGGGGCTCAAGAGAGCTGGTTGGTATTCAAAGACCACTTCCTCCAAGCTCAGGATCGGTGCATCCCTAAGAGCAAGAAATCAGCCAAGGGATGCAGGAGACCTGCATGGTTGAGCAGGGAGCTTCTGAAAAAGCTCAAGTGGAAGAAGGAAGTCTACAGTAAGTGGAAGAAGGGACTGACCCCTTGAGAGGATTACAAGAATGCTGCTAGAGCGTGCAGGGATGAAACAAGGAAAGCCAAGGCTGCCTTGGAATTAAACATGGCTAGGGATGTCAAGCTCAACAGGAGGGGCTTCTACAAGTATATTGGAGGCAAAAGGAAGACCAGAAAAGTTGTAGGCCCACTGTTGAATGAGACAGGAGCCATGGTGACAGAGGATGCGGAGAAGGCAGAGTTACTGAATGCCTTCCTTGCTTTGATCTTTACTACTTGGCCCAGCCGTCAGGAGTCCCAGGCTTTGGGGAAAGTAACAGGGGAAGAAGAAGACTTCCCCTGGGTTGAGGAGGATCGAGTGAGGGATCAATTGGATCAATTAGATATTCACAAGTCCATGAGCTCCGATGGGATGCACCCGAGAGTGCTGAGGGAGCTGACAGAAGACATTGCTGGGATGCTCTCCATCATCTTTGAAAGGTCCTGGAGAACAGGCGAGGTGCCTGAGAACTGGAGGAAAGCCAACGTCACTCCAGTCTTCAAAAAAGGCAAGAAGGAGGAGCCAGGGAACTACAGGCCAGTCAGATTCGCCTCCATCCCTGGAAAGATGATGGAACAGCCCATTCTGGGTGTCATCTCAAGGCATGTGGAGGAAAAGAAAGCTATCAGAAGTACTCAACATGGATTCACCAAGGGGAAATCATGTCTAACTAATCTGATAGCCTTCTATGATGGTATGACTGAATGGATAGATGAGGGGAGGGCGGTAGATGTGGTCTACCTTGACTTAAGCAAGGCGTTCCATGCAGTTTCCCACAGCATCCTCATAGGGAAGCTTAGGAAGAGTGGGTTAGATGAATGGACAGTAAGGTGGATAGATAAATGGTTGAAAGACAGAGCTCAGAGGGTCGTGGTTAGGGGCACAGAGTCTAGTTGGTGGTCAGTGATGACTGGTGTTCCCCAGGGGTCAGTACTGTGTCCAGTCCTCTTCAATATATTCATCAGTGACCTGGATGAGGGGGACAGAGTGCACCATCAGCAAGTTTGCTGATGACACAAAGCTGGAGGGGGTGGCTGACACACCGGAAGGCTGTCCTGCCATACAGAGAGACCTGGACAGGTTGGAGATCTGGGCAAAGAGGAACCTTATGAAATTCAACAAGGACAAGTGTAGGGTGCTGCACCTGGGGAGGAATAACCCCATGCACCAGGACAGGCTCGGGGCTGACGTGATGGAGAGCAGCTCTGTGGAAAGAGACCTGGGAGTCCTGGTGGACAACAGGATGACCATGAGACAGCAATGTGCCCTTGTGGCCAAGAAGACCAATGGCATCCTGGGATGCGTCAAGAAGAGTGTGTCCAGCAGGTCGAGGGAGGTCATCCTCCCCCTCTACTCTGCCCTGGTGAGGCCGCATCTGGAGTACTGTGTCCAGTTCTGGGCTCCCCGGTTCAAGAGGGACAGGGAACTGCTGGAGAGGGTACAGCAAAGGTCTACCAAGATAATTAGGGGACTGGAACACCTCTCTTATGAGGAAAGGCTGAGGGATTTGGGTCTCTTCAGTCTGGAAAAAAGACAGCTGAGGGAGGACCTTATCAACACTTAGAAATACTTAAAGAGTGGGTGTCAGGAGGATGGGGCCAGGCTCTTTTCAGTGGTGCCCGGGGACAGGACAAGAGGTAATGGGCACAAACTTGAGCATCAGAAGTTCCACCTAAACATGAAGAGGAACTTCTTTCCTTTGAGGGTGGCAGAGCACTGGAACAGGCTGCCCAGAGAGGTGGTGGAGTCTCCAACTCTGGAGACATTCCAAACCCGCCTGGACACATTCCTGTGCAACCTGCTCTAGATGACCCTGCTCTGGCAGGGGGGTTGGACTAGATGATCTCCAGAGATCCCTTCCAACCCTGTGGTTCTATGATCTATGATTCTATGTACAGCAGCGAGTTCAGTGGAGGGTACCTATGATGGTCATTGTTGAAGCACAGGATGCACAAGGGGAAGCAGAAGGCGCTGGGCTAGCTCAGGCTGGGGAAGAGTATGGGAAGGGCAGATCTCACTGCTGTCTGTAACTACATGTAAGGAAGGCTGGGAGCATGTGGAGTGGCTGCACCTACTCAGAAGTGCATGGTGGAAGGGTGAAAAACTATGTCCACAAGATCGGGCATGGGAAGTTCTGCCTCAAAAATCTTTATCACAATGACAGTGACCAAACAGGAGCCCAGAAAGACTGCGAGACAACCATCCTTAGGGGTGATCAAAATTCAGCTCGCAATGACACTGAGAAACCTGCTCTATCTAACCTTGCTTTGAGCAGGAGATTGCGCCTGATGAAGCCCAGAGGTCCTTTCCAAACTACCTAATGCTATAATTCAATAATTAGTGGTCAAGTCATACGTGCACTTTGCATTTATCCATGCAAGTGGAATACATTCCCTTTTTTCTAAAAGTTTTGGGGTTTTTTTCTATGTAGATGAGAAACAAGCATAACTCAGTGGTTTTGATTGTACACAGACTAAAATATTATACCAAAACCAAAAGCATTCTTGTCTTAAAATATTATACCAAAACCAAAAGCATTCTTCTCTTACCTACCTAAGCAACTACCAGCTTGACTATTTATACCGAAAACTACCAGCTGCATTTAAAGTATTAATTTCCTTATTAGTGTGCAATAACGTTTCTTTCTCTAGCATAGCACAGTCCCTAGTGTAAATGTTCACAGAGGTGCTAAGAACTTATTTGGAAGGTTAAGACTATGTCTTAGTAATTCAATACTTTTCTAAACTATGTCAGATATTCAGATATTAGGGGATAAACTTATCATCTTGCTGAGGCTATAGGCCACAGTAATTAGAGCAGGTTAACACCTTCATCACTTCTCCTTTTTACACCGAGAATTGCTTTTTCAGAAGTCAATGTTGTCTTCTCTCTCCTTATTAAAGGTTAAGAGTTTACCAAATTATATGCCAAAACAGTATTCAAGATGTTTCCCTACTGGAATGGTATTAAGTGGCTGAAACTACACTTGTTAGAAGCAAAAAGAATTTCATAGAATACTAAACACACTTTGAAGTTGCCTAACTGAAAGAGATTTCTTCTTTTAACTATTTTGCCTAAAACATATTCTCATTTTGAGCTAATTTTCTGTAGTAAATATCTTTACCTTCATATTTCGAGTCTCTGACTTTTCCCTGTGATGAATTGAAAGCTTAACGTCTTACAAAGATGTGCCTTTGATTTTTTAAAGGACTTTCTTAGTTGTTTCCCCAGGCACAGTTTTATCTCTGATGAAGTCAAGGAGAAAAAAGGTTCTCCAAAATGACTGTATACAGCTCCTTTGAAAGTAGGTGTGTGTCAAATCCCAAACCCAGAAACAGAATTTCTTATGGTAAAGTTCAAAACATTGCCTTTCAGATCTTTTATTCTTCTTGATGAAAACAAGAAGCCAAGAGGCAAATCCTAAACCCCCCAAAACCTGTGACTCCTGACTTTAAGATGCATGGCTTTAACTTAACCATTACCTTTTTTCTCTCTTATCAATCTAAAGCTAGATCAAATGTCAGTCCAAGAAAAAGCGCTAAAGTTCACTTATCCATATGAATGTAAACCTAGAGGTCCACTCAGGTTAGCTGTGAGAGTGCACAGTTCTTCTGGGAGTTGAACTGCTATATGTGTGGCTCCAATATTTACTATGCTGATGCAGATACATACATCTACGGCTGAATAGTATTTGTATACGGTGGGTTGTAATTCAGATGATGTCCATAATTGTTTGTATTTAACTGAATAAATATTTCTGAGGTTTGCCTCAAAGAGCTAACTGCATTTATGCAAGACAGCATTTTCCATCCTGTAAAATTTCTGCAGTACAAGATAGGGTTATAAAAAACTTCTTCTTTGAAGACTCTGTTTCAGAGATTGCCAAAAAAGGTCTCTGAATGCAAGTTGGCCTTATATATATCAAGCCCTAAACATTTAATCTCATTACTATTTAGAACTGTCATTTGTCAGTAAATTTCATCCTGCATCTGAATATTGGCTTAATTGAAATAAATTATTTAACTTTTTTCAAAAGCATTTCCTTTAAAAATAAACCAAATCTATGTTAGACCCGATGTTAATTTCATTACCTCATGTCATTTACCGTATCTTAAAAACTAGTGGAGCAGTATGTCCTATTTGGAAGATCTTTCCACTAGAAAGAGCTGCTTCGTAAGAAACTGATCGCTTTGAGGTAATGAAAAAAAAATACACACTGTCATGGACAGTCAAGATGTTCTTGGTATTTATATGAATTTAGTTCAATAGGGCATTTTTGTCAAGTCTTTTTGCAGCCAAGCTGGAATTAGTCATGAGGAGCAGATGGGAACATATCCGTGTAGTTGCCATCTTTGTGCAGATAATCTATATTGTGCTGATTGCATTGAGATTTTAAGAAGAAAATGAAGAAAATCTGCATAATCAAGTTATTCTTCCCAAATAATGTCTAGATTTACTGAAAATTTTTGTTACTTGTTGACACAAGTCCTTGCTCTTCGCTTCAGTGAACACGCATTCAGTTTCATTCTCATTTACTTGTTAAAATAGGAGTTATCTGGGAGGAATTTTCTTGTGGCAAGAAACAAAACCAAGGCCAGGCCTTGGGTGGAAAGAAAGTTTTCCTGGGCTTGCAGAGGAGACTGTAGAATAGGTTCAACTAGAAAATTTCTCAGAAACAATAGCCTAAAAAACACATTTGAAAGTTGCCCTTTAGTAAGGCTGCAGAGGCTTTTCATACTTGTATCTGCTACAGATAATGTCTGGTTTATGTTTTTTAACCCTATTTCTGTGTTATAAACCTGAAACAGTAGTGTCTGGCTTATCTGGGACCTTCTGGAGGATGGGAAAGACCGTTCTTTCCCGTGAGAAAAACTGAGCCTTTGCATGGAAATAAAGTTTTAAAGGACCTGGGAGAAAAAGAGATTGACAAAATCACACCATAGAGCAAGAGAACTGCACTCCAAGGTAAGCAGAGAAACTGTTTAGATGAGCAGAGCAACAAACCTCAGAAGCAACAGACTTCATGGGGAGAAGAGGACAACAGCCAGAGGCTAAATAAGCCAGTTACAGAACTAAAACCAAATCTGGCAGAAGTGCAGGGAAACAATGGACGATGCATAGTCCATTAAAACACTTTTTTTTTTTTTTAAATGTTGCTGTACAGGACTTTTATCTTCAAGGACATTACTATGAGAAGAAAACCTAGACAGCTCCACCTCAGAAGTCTGGTTTATGCCATGTACAATCAAAGTGTTTCCTGTTTCCTCGTAAGAGTTTCCCTGTTCATTCAAGTTTATTTTTTTTCACTTTTATTAAAACAAAAAGTGAGAGATTAGAAACATTGGTGAAAGACAGGTTGCTAACACTCTATAAAAGCATGGGGCAGCTCTGCTTCAAGGCACGCATCAAAGCTTGCTTACGTATTAGATATACATATACATTGACTTAAAAATTAAGAACACCTGAGGACAGAAAAACTGTAGATAAAAAGATACACTGAATGATGCTCTGCAATGGTTGCACCCTTAAGAACATCGTAGTTGGGAAGTCATCCAGTTCTTACAGTGCAGACATAGCTATAGTGAATTATTTCCGTATTCGTAGCTGTGTGCCATCTTTTCTTCCACTCCGTTCCTCCCATTCTTGAGTCCTGCAAGACAATCACTTCCCTCAAGGAGGACATTTTTTTCCAGACAAGTGAGGCATCTTTGTGTTTCTTCTTCACCAGGATGAACTCAGCAAAGCTCCCTGGCCAAAAGTATAATTCAGAAACATCTAAATCTATTGTAAAAATTAACAGAATACATTTATTATAGTTACAGAAGTGCCCAATGCAACTAAGATGATCTAGGAGATCCTTAGGAGACTGAAGTCTGATTTCATGCCAAATTCACTAGATAGAAGAACAGTTTGTTATTTCTGCTTAAAGGGAACTTCAAAGGGAGCTTAGGTCATTTCCAGATGAAAACAGAGCTCTACTGACTAAATACTCTTTGACTGAAGAAGGGGTTAGAGGAACATGTTCTACTGCCTGCTGAAGAATGTTATGCTTCCTTCCTTTATGACTGAAAGGTAGATGGTGTTTGTGGGTATGTTATGTGCAAGTAGGTGAATTTGTACTGCTTAACAATTTTATTGTAGTACAAGTAGAGGAAAAACAGTACAAGTACAGTCCTCCAGTACAAGTAGAAACCACAGTTATCATATACATGCTGTAAATAAATACTTAATTATTTCTGCAAACCTTGCCTTATGTGCCATAAATAAACAATTCCAAATATGACCTGTATTCCCCATATAAAAAAAATATTTAAACAAAAAACCATAAACTTAAACAGAAAAATAAAAAATTGCTGAAAGTTGATAAGAGCATCCTTGTGCTGGACTCTCAGGGAGTGTAGTTAGGCATAGCACTGTCCCACAATACACTGCAGTACTTCACAGCTATTCCACGCTTCTCTTTCCAGTGATCTTTGGATTAACTTTAAAACACATATCTTACATTTTTCCTAAAATGTAACTAGCATTACTGCTAATATGCTAATATGCAAAATGCTGCCTGATCCAAGTTTTTAACTATTTCCTTTCAAACAATAAGGCTTCAAGGAAAATATTTAGCTGCTTCAAAGATAAAAGCACATTAAACATGCAATGATTTTGGGGTCATAGTTAAGCTCTTTATGCTGTGATGAAGCATTCATTTTTTTTCCAGATTTGACAAGAATAATAAGTCACATTGTACCATCTGGCTTTTAAGGGTATCTCCCCACTAATCTCATGTTCTGCTTTCAAAACAGATGGCACAATATGGCCCACTGTGCATTTCTTACATGATGGTGTAATATTAGGGTTGCTTTAACTTTCTTTTTTTTTTTTTTCCATCTTGAAGTGCTTGTACTATTGTAGTATTGTCAGTGATGTGCTAGGTAATTATTTTGTCACACAGGACCCGGTTGTTTCTGATTTGTCTTGGGGTCATTTTTAAATTGTCTTTTGCAGAAGTTAGTAACTCACCAACTTGAAGTTTCAGCTTCTTTCAGAAAAGCTCAGCTGTATTTTCTTGCTTTTTTATTTATATACATGTAGTATTGCCATCTTGACCCAAGCTGCCAAGCAGGCCTGAGGCTAGGCCATTTAAAATATACAGAAAATAAGTTTGTTGAGTCAAGGGGTCTCTGTATTAATCCACTTTACTTATTTATTCATGCTTAGTATTGGATTATTTTCAAAGCTAAATATTCTTTGATTATCAAAAAGATGAAGCACTAATTTTGGATATACATACTTTTCCCACTTTTGCATGGTTTTAGCAAGAAAATAAAGAATTTAAGTCCTGTTCTCTTTAGCATTTATGTGTAAAAAATATAAGTTCCTTGTAAAAATCATGAACTGAAGGGGGCTGACGAAACGGGCTAGTCATTCGTGTTTTAGCACTAATTAATACAGAGCAGAGGCAATATATGCACAGAGTGACAGCAGGTCCCCTCTAAAACAGTCATTGATCTGTATTTTCTCGTAAGCTACTCTCTGTGTCAATATACTCATCACCTAAATACTGTCTTTTCTCTGTTACATACAACTGGCCATTATTACAGTATATTGGTAGCAGATGTGTGCATGTAAGAACTGGCAGACCAAAATGGTTTTTCTTCTCTGAATGAGGAGTAAAATATTCACACCCTTGGCCTTAGTCAACCACGTACATTGCTCTCTTCATCTTCTCCCCTCAGGGTCTCGTGCAGTGGCTGGGGATTCTGGCTCAGCTGCTTTGGGAAATGCAGTATGAGGTCTCACCCAAATTCACTGCAGAAAGGGTTCAAACCAAGGTTCTCCAAATGCCGAGTAAAAGTTCACAAAAAGCCAGATTTCCAGGCAAAGCAGTTTTCTACCAGCTTCACTTTCAACTCTAGGTAGGAGAAATAATTTTCTTGCGCAAAATGTTCACAGTGGTAGCAACAAAGTAACTTTTTTATGGAAAGTAATGTGGGTTTTTACAGCAGACTGAGCAATTTTCCAGCCAAGAACCAATAGGCTTAATAATACTATATTCTAAATGGTATTTGTAGCATCTGTGATTATTTTTATAAAGGTTCCAAAGTAATTTAGAACATAAAGTTTAAAGATTCTTGCATCTGTGAGGAAGAAAAGATTGAAAAAAGGAGCTATTATCTCCTGTATTTCAGTAGCAGCTGAAGTACTAAGATTCTAATTGTTAGCTCACAGTCATTTTTTTTACAGAGGGCTTTCAAAAGTATCTTTTATCTTCCTACAGTTTCATTAAGTTAATTCCACAAGTCGGCATGAGATTAGTTCAGTCTTCAGCTGGAAGTGGGATGTTTCTGAGGAGGGTCAAAAGTCACCAGATGTAGCGTTAGAAAGAGAACGATAAAGACTATTCTAAAATAGCATTTGGTCAGAAATCTTGTCATCAATTTTGAATGACATTTCTACCAGGAACACTGCAAATCACATCGATTCCCTTGCTGAGAGTCCTATTGACTTAGTTTGTTGCAGTCTGCTCCGGCTGGTGTGCACTGAAGCATATTTGAAAGGCCCTTCATCTCAGCTACAATATATTATTTAAAAATGTCAAGCCTGTTTTGCTGTTGCTGGAAAATAAATGATTCTGTCTGAGCTCCTAACATGTACACAGAATCTTCCCTCACTAATTTTCTTAAATTATGTATTTCATTGCTGTCTGCTGCAGAAATAGGGTGACTGTATCATCTTCTACTAGCGCAGTATTTCCGTATTCACCTTCCCTCATTTGACTGTAGCTTTGAAATGCATTCATCCTTTGGTCTTCCTTTGAGAGGGATATATTTGGTTTATCATATGTATTTAGCACAGATATTGGACACACTGGTAGGTGCCTGCATCACTAATCTGACTATTTTCAACCCTGGGACTCCCTGGGCTTTTTCTATGCAATTCAGGATCCCCAATATATTTTCTTTCCAAGTAGTTGAACTCCTGTAAGCTTCAACCTTTGGCAATGAGTTTTGCATGTTCACTACCCCAGAAAGAAAAATCTTATTCCGTTCTTTTTCTTGAACTTGGTTCCTAATACCTTTACTTCATGACTCTTCTTCTTGCACTGAAAGAGACACTGAGTAGCTGATGTCTCCCCAGGCATCCTGTGCTTCTGTAGATATATGTCATGTCTCCACACCCATCCACAAGTTATCTGTTTTTTCTATCTGAAGAGTCACAGCTTATTTATTCATTACTGATATGTAAGCAGTTCACTACTTTTTCATCATACACTGTTAGTGGTTGTTTTGTCCTTGAACTCCTACAGGCCTCTGGGCTGAACACCACCTGGTTCTGACAAAAAATTTTTGGCTATTCATTTTGCCATTTATTCCTTAAAATCTACTGTCATTTCATTCACAGATATATTCTTTGATGAGTCCCAATGAAAAATGGTTCTTGAATGGGAGATATTTCCCACAGAGAACTTCAATGCAAAAATACATTAAGTTTCACTGCAATGGTCTTATCTCCTCTGAATGTTTCTTTTGTACGCTGATAATCAATTGGCTCTACAGGCTCTCTGACAGACTTCCCACTGCTGATGTGTTTGGAGAAGGATTTGGCTTTAGTTTTAATTTGCTAGTTGTTCTTCAATTCTGTTGGTGTTGTTTTGTTTTGTTTTGTTTTTAATCTGCCAGAGTTTATGGTCCTTTCTATTTTTTCATTTTTGTAAACACCTTCAGCTTTTTGAAGGATGTCTTATTGCTTCAAAATGGTACCCTTTTCCTTGCTGGGAAGCCATGCTTTCTTTCTTTTGTCTTTTCTCAAACCTTTTTTTAAAATAAGCAGTATGTCTCAGACCTAGACCTGCTATGAGGTGCTACTGTAAGTTGTGTTCAAGTATCCCCCATGCTTTCTTAAATAGTTTGAGGTACTAACTTCTTTTTAACAAGCTTCCTTCTTTTTCTGTGTATTTTTCTTCTTTTTCCCTTTTTTTTTTTATTTAGATCAGAATTGTGGGGGTTTTTAGTCTATAGCTCAGTTAGTATTTTCATCCAGATCAGCAGGTCAGTACTAAAGGTAAGTACTCAGCTCCCCACTTAAGGTCTTTATGCTCCAGGGATTTTCTGCTATTCACCGAGGTGATCAGTTTCTTCAGACTTGATCTGGAGATGCCATGGACACAGAAAATTACTCAAAACCAGCATGGTTTATTTCAAAGTTTCTTATATTTTTTTAATCTCAGTATTAAAATAGCACAATGGTTACCTTCCTTTCATCAGTTTTATAGTGTGCATAGTGTGTTTTGTTCAGGACCAAATAATTACGTCTCCTGTATTGTTTTTAAGATGTGTAGCACGTATGTAGAAGAATATGTGCCACTGCTTTGTTTTCCTTGTTAAACATAATTAAATAGAACTTTGTTTTACATTTCTTATCAGTTTCTATTGCCTAATCTATCCCTTATCTGAGGACAAAAAACCTAGTACTGTTACCTATAATGGAAGCACCTTCCCAAACATGAGTAGAATTCTTCAAAGTTGGCAGTGCTGTACTGCTGCCTTTGTAATTGAACCATGATCAAATTCATTGCTTCTAAAACACAAAAAAAAAGGAGAGAAAGCTCATTCTTTACACTGTTTCAGCCAAAAGGCTTGTGATGTGGTTTGCAATGCAGAAAGGAGGCAGTGCAAGGATGGAGCTATGCTGGAAAACACAAGGTTAAAGCATAACTTCAGAATAGCAGAATCTCTAAACTATCTGAAATGCTTTAGAAAAGAAGATATGAAAAACTGAAGAATTAATCAGACCACTAGAGAGCTAGAAGCTCAGATCCAGGCACAAGGGGTTGGAGAAAACACCAGCAATGCAATAGGCAGAGGCAGACCCTATGTGAAGTGAGGGAGAGGTTGGGATGGCACCCAAAACTTTATTGCAGCTGATTCTGTCAGTCTCCCCTTCAGACTGATAGGTTCCCTCTACATCAAGACTTTGAAGTTCTTTCATGTCTCCAGATCTGGCAGAGATCTTCAGTGTTGCCTAATAAAAGGAGAACACAGTATGCAAGTTATACATTATAAAAATGACATTTCTAAACTTCTCTTGCCCTGTTTGTTTGACATAACTTCAAACTGAAAAATCTAGCTTGCAGGTCTGTGAAGATATATCTCTCCCTTATAGTTCATGTGGAGAGTTCACTTACCACCTATACACCTTCAGAAGTTCAACGTGCCATGCATTTTGCATTTCCTAACATATTGTCTTGAGTCTTTCCTACTTATTCATTCCTTGTAGTCCTATGTTTTAAAATTCAAAACATGCAGGAATTTTTCCAATGTATGAAATTTCTCATTATCTTGTAAATAAAGACATATGGTAGCAGAAACGACTTTTACCTGTCACTGTTTTTAAATTGTCAAATATGATAGAGTTGAGGCAGCACACGTTGTACATTCGTGCAAGATTGTTATGATTTCTGAAGCCTTAAATAAATTATTTTTACAACAAAAGTCCTTGAAGAAATACTCCTTTGGACTTAAGTAAACACATCCAATAAGTGATTTTTTTAACATTTTAATTTTTTTTAAAAAATAAATAACAGCTGTCACTTTTTATTTTATTTTCCTGCCTATCTGCTCCCTTGAAGCAGTCTGTGAAGGCATGAGAAATAATTGGGTAAACCTGATACTACGTTATCAAACTTATTCTGATGATCATGTGTTCTACAACTAATTAAAATGTTACGAATTCTCAGAAAGATGTGAAGTTTCAGTTTTTACATTGCAGTTTAAACACAGCATGACTTAAATTGCAGTAGACTTCCTGAGTCACACTCAGGTATGGATTTTCCACCAGGCTCAGAAGGCCACAGTCACTAATCTCCCTCTCCTCACCACTCTTCCCCTTGTTGAGTTTTCCTCCTGTTGCCTTGTGTGGGGTGTAGGATTGGTGCCAAAGGAACTCACTGTCAGACAATTGCTGATAGAAGGATATTTTGGCAGCCTTATTTATTAAAATATTGCTAATAAACTTTGATATGATGGTCACAAGGATGGTAATGGTAAAATGCTGTTCAGACAAATAATTTGAGATTCATAAATACATTTTAAGAATGGAAGGGACCCAGCTGTAATCACTAAATTTTATTTCCTTTATGACATAAAACCGTAATTCCCATATCAACCCCATAATTTTTTGTTAAATTGAAAGTTCCTTTGTCTCAGGATAAAGTAGTGGGTGGCTACACAAGCAAATAGATTTAAAAAGTAGAATGATGCTAAAGAAAGGGGAAGTGACATTGTAAACAGCTGACAACATTAAGTAATGTTGATGGTATTGACTTTGTGAGAAAAAGCATTCAGAGTTGCCATTAAATGAAGAGCAATCTCTCAAGCTTTACTAATCTTGTCTTACAAATTCCATTCAAATCACTTATGCAGTGGCAATTACTTACTGTATGTAAGGGGGAAAAAAAAAGAAAGAAAATGAGAAGAAAATTGGTTTAGACCTATTTAACACAACAAAGTTCATTTTAAGCTCAGATATTTTAAACTGAGCAGAAGCTTGCTCTCAAGGCTCCCATTATGCAGAGGCCTGTTGATGGAGGAAGACAACCATCAGTTACTGAAGGGGTCAGAATAGGACCCAATCCCAATATTGTTATTATTTCCCAAATGTGGCTAAATCAAATAAAAATAAAAAAACACCAAACTATAGCACACATCAGAGTTGTCTCACAGTATAGCAAAAAAGTATGATCAGTTTATTCAAATAGGTAGATGCTAGCCATTAGGTTATAAGTATATTATGAAGACGCATATTATAGCACTACATATGCATTGTATAGCACTAAGTATCTGCAGTTGCTTATATACCTACATGTCTCTGGGAGACCACAGGTAGGAAAGATATACATAAACTAATCTAAATTAATTTAAACATCTTAATTAAAATTTACTTCAGGACTTCAGCTCACAAAACATTTTGAAAAGTATGGGGAAAACATGACATGATCCTACACTTACCATAGCAGCAACATGATCAGGAAATCCTTCTGTCCTTATTTCTACCAATACTTGTGCATGAAGGAACACAGTGATGTCCCGAACAACCTGTCTGTAAGACAGAAAGGAGTGAGAGCTCCCGCATGATGGTCTAGATCCAGTGATGGAGGTAAGGGAGGAGGAGATGGAGACAAAATTTGGTATGAGCTGCTGGAAGGGCTGGTTTCAAAGTGGCAATGCTGTTTTGTCTCTGCACATGCTAGTGCTCACCTGAATGCAGAAAATGGGCAGAGATGTTTAGATGCAGACACGCCCTTGCATTTTGGGAAGAAGGCTGTCCAGATCATTTTCTTGAAGTACATCGTCAATACATGAAGAAATCATGATCTGCCTGGACAACAAATCTCCCTACTGAGGTGCCCTTCTATTATGCTTCAGATGGATGGTCTGTCTATAACGGTGGATTATCTTCAGTGCTGTGGTTGTCTGCAGAGAAACATAAGTAGCATTTACTGACATGAAGTAAAGTACTAATTTAGTTTAGGGTTAACCAAAGAAGGTTAATTAGCAAAATAGCTTAATTCACATACTGTATAGTATTTTTCATTTGTTACACTCAATAAGAAACATATAAATAGGTGATACTGATTTTCCTTGCCTTTAACACACATCTTAAATTAGCTCAAATTAGAATGCAAATGTTGGAATGTGAATCCAATATAAGAAAGAGACAGGAAATATTGAAACAGAGTAGAAGGATTAAAGTATCAGAGACAGGTTCTACAGAAGATGGTTAACTCTAAGCATTAAAAAAAATTTACACATTGTGGACCTGTTAGTGTTGGTCAAAGGCCAAGTGAATATGAGCTGCCAGTGTGCCCAGGTGAGGAAAGTCAATAGCATCCTGGCTTGTGTCAGGAACAGTGGAATAGTGGAATAGCCAGCTGGAATAGGGAAGTCATCGTCCCTCTGTACTGGTCACTGGTGAGACCACACCTTGGATACCGTGTTTAGTTTTGTGCCCCTCACTACAAGAAAAACACTGAGCTGGTGGAGTCCATCCAAAGAAGAACAATGAAGCTAGTGAATTGTCTCAAGCACAAGCCTTATGAAGAGTGGCTGAGGGAACTGGAGTTGTTCAGCCTGCAGAAAAGGAGGCTGAGGGGAGACCTTATTGGTCTCTACAACTACGTCAAAGCGGGCTGTAACAAGGTGGGGGTCAGTCTCTTCTCCCAAGTAACAAGCGACAGGACAAGGGGAAACAGCCTCAAGTTGAACCAGGGGAGGTTTAGGATGGATATTAGGAAAAATTTCTTCACTGAAAGTGTTATTAAGCATTGGACCAGGCTGCCCAGAGACGTGGTTGATTCTCCATCCCTGGAGATATTTAAAAGACATGTAGATGCGTTTTAGTGGTGGACTTGGTACTGTTAGGTTTACAGTTGGACTTGATGATCTTAAGGGTCTTTTCCAACCTAAATGGTTCTATCATTCTATAACCACTTTTGAATAATTTTGAATAATATTTGGGGAGGCGTTGAAGGAAAGGCAGCAAGATAATGCTGGTTACAATTATGAAAACACTTGAGATATTCTAATACTTGCAGTGTGTCTTGGACTCTTAAAACTCAATCTTTTGCTAATAGTTTGCACTGTACAGGTCCCATCTAGGCAGCAAGTTTTCTTGAGTCAGATTAAATTTATGTATCAATGTAAAGAATGACAGAATCTTATTCTGATGTATTTAGATATTCAGCATACTACTCATAAGCTTCTTAATGATGTTCAACCTAGATACATAAGCTAAATGGCAAAGTTGTTTCTTTCCATTTATTCCATTTCCCACTACATTTGAGGATATATGTAAGATCGTGAATATTGTCTATTTCCCTTTTCATGTGAATGACTAACAAATATAAAATCCCACCCAATTTTTCCATTTGCGATAAATAATTTTTGATCAAGCCAATGACCAAACCAGTGGTAAACTCACTTACATTCTCACATACAGACGTTAATTCACCTATTAATTGTTTATTCATTACTCATATAGAATTAATATTTACTGATTTAAAACTTGTATGATCAGTTTAAAACTTGCATGAGAGGGCATCAGGTTCACAGAATGAAATCCTCATACCATTGAGGGCAAACAAGTTTGTCATCAGTTTGATTTAGGGACGAGCAATGAAGCAGGTAACTGCAAGGCAGCAAATTTCAAATGTTTGTTGAAACGGATAACAGTGTCACAGTTGTGGTTCTGCCACATTGTACTGAGAACTTTTCTTATGATAAGTCAACTTCCAGATATTACTTTGCTGTTGTATTATGAAGTTTCTTTTCTATGATCAGGCTACTTCAGCATATATCCAGCTGACAATCCTGTAAAATGGGCAACAATGCAGAAATCCAAACAATAATTAATAGCCAGGTTTAAGGAGGTTGCCTATGAGAAACAGAGCAAAAGAAAACTTTTATTTTTGAAAACCATGGCTTTTCTAGAGGAAACATTTTAAAAATGAAGAAAAAATTACCATTATTTACTCTCATCTCTGAGAACAGACAGGGCATGGAAGCAATGAGTTTTCCTAAAATAGAAATATTTATTTATTTGATTAATACATTTATATTTACAAGAGTGCAAACCACACAGAATGAACTGACAGGTTCAAAAAAAAAAAAAAAGAAAGAAGAAAAAGGAAAAAAAAGAAAATTTACCCTTTTAATATTGGCATTTCATGACCTTTACTGATTCAAGCGTATGGCTCTTTTGTCTGTATCTTCAATAGAGTAAAATAGGTTAAAACATTATATACCACTGGTTTGCATGCTTAGAGCCTGGTGACTTAAATTAGATAGTGTGTGAGAGTGTACCATGTATGTGAAAATGATACCAGATGGTTAGGGGTGAACAGCATAGTTTGATATAAAAATAAACTGATTTAACTCACTGTAAAGAATTTCATACAAACTATATGACGGTGAAGGCATAAGAATTTTCACACAAAAGAACCCAACAGCCCTCTGTTTTTTAATTTATTAGTTATTTATAAGGATTACATAAAACCAGGACATTTGGAAATATAAAATGGAATTGGAATACCAACCAATTAAATTAATTCACTCAGACACAGGTATAGAGGGCAGTTATTGCACAGTGTTTTATGTTTCTTTATTCTCTTGATTGATGATAACAATGGGGTTTCCTTAATTATTTTTTTAACTATAGGAATAGAAGGCAGTATTTTCTGTAATGTTTATCACTGCATAGTTTTTAGAAAAGTTGTTAAAGGAGGTATAATTTCCTTGCATTTATTCCACTCAGAGACTTTATGGAGCCAATATGGAAAGTACTCAGAGTAGACCATTGGTCCCTTCACGGCAGTGCAATGTGTGGCACCATTATTTTGACACTGTCTTCAAGTACACTACCCATTGTAATGAGACCAGATTTTTTACTCTCACAAGGGCTGTTATTCCTATGCTGACTTTGGATCTACTTTATTCCAAATATACATCGTGTGTATGCAATTAATTTATTTGGAATTCCTGGTATTTGGCTGTGTATGAATAATGGTATGGGTGAACAGAGTGACTCAAAAGCCCTCATAAACTAAAATAGCTTAACAACAGTAGCAGAACATGAAAGGAAAAAAAAAATATGCTTATACATACTTTCCTCTTGCCTAATAGTCCAGCACATTCAAGTCAAACTTTTCCCACCCTCTGAATTCCCAAACAAATCTCCATGAACTGAAAAGGAACAACCCTGCAGACAAGCATGTATTTTTTTCCAGAATTGATATGGTGAGCATCTATATTGTCTTGTAAAGTTACAATAGCAAAAACTACAAAATAGTCATAAACTCCATACTTTGAATTCCTGTTGTCTACCGACAGTCTCATGTCAGTTAATGGTGGCAATTGTAGGATAGAACCCTTGTAATACAAGCATTACTAAACATACACCAGGAACTGCAAATAATTTCTTTCCAATGGCTACATTAAAAAAACAAACAAACAAATAAACAAATCCGCACATAACAAAAAACAAACCAGCTTTGGGTACAGAAAGAACTTTCCATGATATTTATTAAATAATAATAAAGAAATCTAGTTAAAGACAAACACCCTTCCGTTTACCCCTGTGAAAGACAGACCTCCCTTCTCATCCAGTTCTGAATCAAGTATATAAACCATTTGATCCTTAAACTTGATTTATGAAGACATTTATCATAATTTTTCTGCATATAGATGAGATTAAGTAAATATAATGGCATTCTGGCAGTTTTCATGCGTATAGTCTCCACAAAGTTCAAGGCAAATTATTTTGTTTTAACTTTCCTGAATTATTACCTTAGGTTTTGGTTTGTATTTCTTTTTAATTCATTCACATGAAACTTGTCAACTACTTAAGGGAAATTTCCAATTAATTTCAAGTAACCTAGTGCTTTAGGTAGTTTCTCACCAGTCTGTGAGTTAAATTCGGAATAAATGTACCTACTTACAGTTTGTTTTAGCTATTTAGACTTTAAATATTAGTATCACTATCTTAAAACTAGAGAAATGTAGAAAAATTTCCATATCTTAAGTTCTCTTTTCCCCAGAGGGAAACAGAACATTGATCTCATGAAGCTATGTACGGTGGCTTATTATCTGAATCCTCTCTAATGAATACAGAAAGCAAGTTAAACTTCTCTGATAAACAGCATAGTCAAAGTTCTGGCCCACATATGATTTCAAGAGGTAGAATATATGCACACGTGCAAAGTATAGTCTCCTTAGCGACTCGTCACATCAGAATTTTCTATCATTTCCCTAATTTCAGATGTTGTTCTTTATAAATTCCTCCAAATCCTTAGTCAATGGTAAAGGTTGGGAATGTTCGCTTGTTATTTTATTTCAATATCAATTGGCATACCTCAGTTGAACAGACATATTTCATAGTTAAAAACTTTCTTCATGCAACCACTGAGAATAATATAAGATATTCTTCAGAGAAGATAAATTCTCTCATAGAAAAGCAAATCTTTATAAAACAACAGGAAAGCTGAAACTTTGCATATTCTACGGACAAATATGAATTTGCATGGAGATTCAACTGCAGCTGTCCACTGATTTTCAAAGGAAAAATAAAACTGCTTAATTTAATCCATCTGCTCCCTAGAATGACTCCTGTTTCACTGGCACTGATGTAGTCCCACAGCCTTACATATATTCAGACACTTTCTGGTTTAAATAAATCTCTTTTCCACAAATAGTATTTCCTAGTTCTTCTCTTCAAAGAAACAAGGAACCTGCAGATTGATCTTTTTTGGCAATGCGGAATTTAACTAATAAAGCATATTCATGCATTAAACTTAAAACATTTTTTTCTGCATTATTTTTAAACCATAACGTATTTTGTATTAAGGAGTTTGCATACAGAATGGTTCAGGAATTTGGCTAGAGAGGCAAGAATTCAAGCTTTCTTCTACTTTTGGTCCAAAAGATATTCCCAGTTCATCCAGAGATAAAGGCATACTTATACATTTGATGCTATGATTAAAATGTATCTGAATACCAAGCTCTCCTTGTACTATTTCTCACATAAATGGATATAGCTGAAGTTCACACTCAGTGAGTTTCATGTACTATGTCTTTCTAAGTTTAGCCAGAAGTGATTTGAAACAATTTTGGAAAAAAAGGTGGTAGGCTATGAATGGTATCCCAGATCAAAAAGTAATAAACCATTAAAAAGTTTCCTTACTAATACTTTTTAATAATTACTTTACAAAGACGTATGCTTAATTTTACTTGTAAGACAACTAGTGAGTTGTCCTACTGAAGTCTACCCTCAGATTTACACTGGAAAAATGTGCTTATATACTTAAAGCATCAATGAAAAGCAAAGAATGACTGATAAAAGCTTCAGGTTTCCTTTATTTTTGAAGCCCTTAAAAAGGGATTGATTTAATTCAATATATTTAATGAAAAAAACTTAATACAGAATTTTTGTCATTGATTCTGACTGATGTTAGAATTTGTACGTGAAGGTTTTCCTTCCTTTCACCCTCCTTCCTCCAGCATCACATGTGCTTCCAAGTTTTCAGTGCTAACATTTAAATGTTTAATTTTGTCATGATTGAAGACATAAAAAATGTGGCAAAAGCAAAGCAAGATTTTTATGAAAAATTATAAACACTGCAACAAACTTCTACGGGAGTAGTAAAAATTGGTGACATTTACAATGCATTAAAAACATATATGGAAACTACTTCACCCCCTATTATAGGGCATACTCTTAAGTCCAAAAAACATATGTGGAATATTTTCCTAGGTTGAAATACTAAGTAATAATAAGAAAAGAATATCAGCTTTCCACAGTTGTCCATTATTCCAGAGGATGCATACACTTAGCACTATTTGCACTTAAATCACAAAGTGCTGAACCTGAGACAGGAATGTAACAAAAATGTGCATTTCAATCAGTTGTGCACCTGTTCCAGCACTACCCTACTTAATGCTTAGATAGCTTAGATAAAACAATTGAGTAGGCCTCTCACTTTCATTTAAAAGAAAAAAAAAAAAACCAAACACAAGGAAACCACAGATGAGGAAGATTGCAGTGCCCAGCAGTTTCAATATAAGCATGAAAAAGCTTTTTAATGCCAAATTTTTGCTTCCTGTTTTCAGCTATGTTTGCATCTACAACCCCTTCCACAACCTATCAACCCCTTCCATGCTTTTACTGCTCTTGCTCAGATTTTAGAAAATGAGCAAGTAAAAATAGCAAATGCAAAATTATGCAGAAAACCTTTTGGAAAGTTAAAGGCAACATAAAGCTGAGGGGCAATGGAAGGTACCATGATGTCACTTAATTACAGTGACACCTCTTTACTATACAAAAAGATTTCATTTAAAAAACATAAAGTCACTGAGGTGGCAGACAAAAGTACTCAAAAGTAAGAAAATTTCAAGGTTAAGTTTTGTCACTATAACCTCAGTTTGATACTTTTTTGAGTATTTTTGCACTGAACCCTTTGAAATGTACACGCTTTTTTAAACACTTACTTGTCTGATCTAGCAGCAATTGTATTCTTGCAATGCAAATTTATTCGATTGTGATTTTAAATCAGCTCTTTACATTGACAGTATTCTTAAATATATAATTTTAACTCTGTCACCTTGTGCACAAGAACTAATTCTCAGCCACATTATTTCTGAATATAGAGATTTTACGATATGTGTTATATAATATATCTTCCCCTTACACTAAGTGCAACAACTTTTTTTGTTCACAAAAGTACTTCAAAACTTAATTTTTGCATAAGCTGAGTATGTTGGGGTTTTTTAAAATTCTCTGAAAAGGTTTTTAGTTCTGATAAACAAAATAAGAAAGCACATAGCACATTTTTTATTCATTCATGGTATAAAAGACTGTTTAGAAGAATAAATAAAACATTTTCAGAGAAAGTACTCAGACTTAGAGGCACAGCTTTTTAAGGCTGATTTCCTTGTGACATGTTACAAAATCCACACCAGTACTTGCTGTATTTTCCTAGCTGCCTGGGTTGATGTTAACTTGGATTTTTCGAGAAGAAATTATTCTTGATTCTTTGATTTAGCTGGCAAAGCTCCTTAAGGAAACAGTTGTTCTAAAGAAGTGATTTGGTAACATTTGATCATATTTTTTTACGTATTCCATGCATTTTCCATGCATTTTGTGCAGGGAATAAAATTACCAGGAAAAGTTCATGAACACAAGTAATCTGTATTATATTGTGTGTCTCTGAGAATATGCATCCCCAGGAATATCTTCCCAAACCCAAAATTTAAAATCTAAGACAATGCCCTCCTGTGAAGTGGTGAAGTCAATTTCACAGAGTACTATGTTACTATAGTGCAGTAGGACCTTTAAATCAATGTTCCTTTCCCCATTTGTTGCCAAACAAGCCCTTAAGCAACAGCAAATATTCAGGATAGATTTGCTAAGCATTGTCCTTTTACCCAGCATCTCCACAAATGCTGTCGTGTGAATAACTCAGCTCTGTGATGTATTTTCTTTAGTTTGCCTACAAAAGGCAATATGTTACCAGGTCTCAGAGTACACAAAACAGTATTACAGTATTACTCACTTGTATCAATAGGCAATAATGATACCAGAGTTTCAGTCTTCACCCCTATTAGACTAATGTTGCACATCCTGGCTGCTGTTTTGTAATAACCTTCATATCAGTCTCATCATCTGTTTTTCTCATGTGCATGTGCTCTTTTTTATAGTTCTTGCCATGTTACTATTTCATTCTTTTGATTACTTAAGTCAGGTACCACTGTGGTGTTGAAATATCAATCTGTGTAGATTTTAACTCATGAAAGGCAAGTTCTGTTTTCCATTAATTTTACAACATTTTTTAAACACAAAATCTACGATTTAGGCATTTTACAGAAGGCATGATCCTTGCTCTACAGCTCACTACAATTCCTCAAATTTATTGACTAAAGCTTCTTACAAGTTCAACATGTTTAATAACAATGCAATAACTGTATTGCAAATAAGAGAAATCATGATGACTTCTCTAAAAAGGCTACAAAATGTCTTTAGCAGTAAGTCCTAAATACAGTCTATGTATATTTGAAGATTAGATTATTTTTTCCCCATAGGTTTTTCTATTTTTACTAGTTTTTTCCAAAGTTTATTCTGTTTTTACCATTTTTTTGTGGACAGACTTCACGAGCTTGGAAATATATTGCTTAAGAAAACAAGAATAATCTGCTCTTAAATATGACAAGATTTAAAGATCTGATTTAGATGAGGATTAGTAAGGAAAGTAAACAAGATTCTTTATTTGGTTTTTGAGTGTTACAAACCTGTAACTTATTTATGATGTATTTTAGTGAGAAACATTCTTAGAATGAATGTATTGGTTTCCACTTAACGATAAGGAAAAAATGCACATTGCAATCATTCCAAAAAAAAGCCACCAACAAACAAACACGCAAACAAAAAAATCACTTCAGTTTGGCAAGTAACATTTTTCGGTGCTGTAGGAGATGCCTATATACCACTGCCATTTGCAGCAGTCCTTGCTTGTGTGCTCAGGCACCATTTGGATGACATAACCTCAATGTCCTTAGGCATTCCTCAATTTTATGACAGATGGCCTGCTGTTACTGCTAGCTTTAGGGCAGAAACTGAGTGATTATCAACCTTTGGTAAATCGCCTCCACAAGTGGTGGGAGCTTGCAGCTTGCAAGTTTTCATTGCTAACTGAGTGCACACGACAGTTATGGAAACCAAGTGGAACATAATGAGAAGTTAACTGGAAACAAGAACCTGAAGAAACGAGTTCAACACAAGTTGATTACCAAAATACTATCTTCAGACCAAGAAAGATACAGGATAAAAGTGAAGGAAGGGCCTCCACAAGTACTTTCCATGTCATGTTGAAGACCAAAGTTAAAACCAGACCTTGCAAATATGTTTTTTTCACTTGTAATATATGACTTAAAACTTTAAAAGCAAACTGCACAAATGTCCTGCTGCAACTAAACTTCTTATGCTGTCTTCTAGTCAACATTTAATTAATTCATTCTGTCAGCTTTTAGATTTTGTATAATAGCAAGCTGAGTTTTTAAAAAGACAATAACGCAAGGAACAATACTGACTAAAAAATCCTATTGTATTTTCCCAAAGGATTAATTAATGCATGTATTTTAATTGTTGTCTGAATATTTCTTCAAGAAAACAGGTAATCAAGCAGCAGTCCTTAGTAAATTAAGACTGATGGCGTACTGAGAAAGAATATAGAGCATAATATATTTAATAAAGTGATATACTTCAGCATGTGTACTATTAACTGAAAAATATTACTGGAACAATAGAATGGTTAGGGAGAAAGTTATTATGAAAGAGTAAACCCACATGAAAATGGCTAACATAGAGAAGGCTCTTCCAAATCATGTCTCTGAGGGGGTGGTGAAAATTAAGTCTAGACATCAAAAGAAGGGATAGCGATGAAAAACAGATGTTCTTTGGCAAGATGAAATGAAAGCTCTTGTTTGAGAAAGAGGAAAGTAGCAATGTCATGGAGCACTTCAGCACTGTGTATATTTTGGCCAAAGCAGATCTAGAGCACGACATACCAACTTTTGAGGCCTGTTCAAAGGGTTATAGCGTATATAACTTTGTGTAGACAAAGAATCTGAGCCATTTCTCACTGCACTATACTTCAGCAGGCTCAGACATACAACCTAGACATTCTTGGAATATTCCTTAAACGCTTGAGCAAGAACATTAATTCTTTAAAGATGTCTCACCCATAGTCTTTGGTGACATTGAATTAACTTCGGCAATGACATCAGCAAGCACCAGCATTATGATTCATATGCCAGAGAGTTAAAACAGTAATCAGTTTCCCACCATATCTTATTTGCACCTGTATTACTCTCAAATTATCTTTTAGTAATCCCAACCAGACTTTGCTTCAGCCTTAACCCGGTACATTGGAGAAGACCATTCTGTTCTTTCCATCAAACTTGTAAACAAAAGGAAAGTAAAGACAAACTGGTTATTGGGTCAATGCTAACGTTGGTGAAATTTTTGACATGGTTCTCTGAGTTAATAACTCCTTTTTTTCTTTTCCCTGCAACATGTTTCTTCTGTTTGACCACAACTGGTCTATGGGTTTCAACCTGAAACACTTGGCATGACAATGGGAATTCCGTCTCTGTCTTTCAATGCTCTTAACGCTTGTAATAGGCACATATAGGGACTATTGGTCAACAGCCAAGGTGGCTAAGAAGGGCAATAGCATCCTGGCTTGTGTCAGAAATAGTGGGACCAGCAGGAATGGGGAAGTCATCTTCCCCCTGTACTGGGCACTGGTGAGACCACACCTTGAATACTGTGTTTAGTTTTGGGCCCCTCACTACAAGAAAGACATTGTGCTGCTGGAGCATTTTCAGAGAAGGGCAACAAAGCTGGTGAAAGGTCTAGAGAACAAATCCAGTGAGGAGCAGCTGAGGGAGCTGGGATTGTTTACCCTGGAGAAAAAGAGGCTGAGGGGAGACCTTATAACTCTCTACAACTACCTGAAAGGAGGGTGTAGAGAGATAGGGTTTGGTCTCTTCTCCCAAGTAACAAGCAATAGGACAAGAGGAATTGGCCTCAAGTTGAACCAGGGGAGGTTTAGGATGGATATTAGGAAAAATTTCTTCACTGAAAGAGTTATTAAGCATTGGACCAGGCTGCCCAGAGCAGTGGTTGAGTCACCATCCCTGGAGATATTTTAAAGCCATCTAGATGTAATGCTTAGGGACGTGGTTTAGTGGTAACTTGGCAGTGCGAGGTTAACAGTTGAATTTGATGATCTTAAAGGTCTTTTCCAACTGAAATGATTCTATATGTTCCAAGGCAAGACACAGGTAGGAACTATGATTTAGGAAAATTTTCTTTCCTTCTTGATATACAGAAAAAAATCTGTCTTATTTCAAGCCAAAAAGATTGCAGAGTTCTGTTTCATTTAGCTTCAACATCAAACAAAGTACAATTGATGAATAAAATATTAAGTAAAAAGTAGAAACAATTGAGTTGAAAAGAATCTGTTACAACTCTTGAACCTAAATAAGTTGATGACCGTAGGCAGCTTTTTGTTCATTATAATGTAAGTAAGATTATACTTGCAAGGATGAGATTTTTCAAGGTCCTTTTTGACATTTTTTTTCTCTTTTTTTCCTCTAAATAGACACCATTTGGGGACCAAAATTCCTGTCATGTCTTATATTCATTACTGTAAATAAGCTTTTTCTTTTACAAAACAAACAAACCAACAAAAAATAAACAAATAAAAAAGAAGTGAAAAAAATATGTAATCTTGAATGTTGTTATTGTTTCTTTCTGTCCAAGAATTCATAGACAACATCCACTAAATGCAGAAGGTCCAACTCTAGTTCCAGCCCTAGTTATCTCTCCTGGATTCCTTAAATACATTACCGGGAAAACTTCTAAACCGTGGAAAGGCTAAGAACAGTCATCTGCTTCCAAATTTTGTAGGTCACAATTATAAAACCAATGTAGAAAGTTTTTTCATTAGTAAACCCTGAATTTTGAAGTAGCTATTTGAAATATGAAAGGGAGGTTCGGTTGGCAAAGTGCCCTTGGTCTCTGAATGTCAGGAGTCACTGTACTTTAAATGAGAAAATAGTGTTGGATTTTTAAAGAACAAAAGCCTTATAAGGGCTGCATTTTGATTGACGAGTAACATTATGACTGTTATTATAGCAGAGACCTGGAAAATGGTAATAATTAGCCTGTCAGCTCAATTGTTACTCTTCGTTAAAAATTAATATGAGGGAACAATTAATCTCACATCTTTAGCATCATTAGGCCATTCTGTTACTGCAGTTGTGTGCAGTTCAGTATGTCAATTAATCTTCAGAAAAGTATTATTTTCTAATTTAAGGCTTCATTTTCCTTATTTTTATGATGTACTCAAAGAACAACATTTACGTTTGTACAGATTACAGACAAAATAAAATTGTTGAAATGGAACAAAGGTTGGAAATCCCATGTTAGAGTGTAAAATTTAACACAGAGATCATGGTTGTCTCTCAAATCAGGCCTTACACAGCTTACTTCACTGCAAGGACGAAAAGTGCCAGAAGGTTATTGGTAATGTAGAAAGATCTTAGGGTAACACAGGTGAAGTAATAACTGGGCTATTGCGTATCTTCCTCTTGTTCCTTATGTTTAACTTTGTAGTTGAACCAAGTGACAGTGGAGGAAATTTTGCAAACCAAGAAAACTTAAGCATGAATTTCCAAATATGTCAAGATGAAAATGAACACAGCTCAGACACCAAACTTGTCTGTGTCCTGTAATGAATACAGAGTATTGTTGATAAAATGGATTAATCTAATCATGCAGTGGATGTAATTGATAATTTATAAGTAAGTAATTTTTTCATACCTTCCTGAACCAGAAAACAATGACTCTGTTTTCTGATTCCCAGAGACAGGCTGTCCCTTAGGAGCTAATTTAAGGAAATTACTCTGGTAGCTGAACTACATATCATTACCAAATGGCAATTGTTTCAAGAAATTAAGATATACTTTAAATAATTTATTCTAAATACCTGCACGAATAAGGAGCAAGTCTTCAACTGATTTTGAACTCTTACAGACTAAGCAAGAGTCAACCAACTATTTCAGGAAGAAAGAACCTCTTCTCATCTCATTTTCATTGTACGTCATTGAAATAATTATTAAATATTCCTGTTTGTATGCAGTACAGACTGACCAAGGCATGTTTCAGAAGAATGTCTCGGGTGAGTTACTTACACAAAAAAGAAACCCCAAACCAGAAGTCCCACCAAGTTTTTTTCTTATTAAAAAAACATTTTGAACAAGTTAAAAAGGAACTAAGCTCAACTGTTTTTTAAAATATCCTAATCTTTAAAATTCATTCAATTCAAGAGTCCATTCTGATTTTAGCTCTTCAGGAAGTTAAGAAATCAATTCACTGTTTCTGTCAGCTAAAGAAATATCTATAAAGAAACTAACTGGAATTGTTTCCTTTGTTCAACAGATGGTATCTCCTCTGTGGGTAATGTCTGAGTTATCTGGAGAGCTGCTGAAGAACAGAGAAGGTTCTGCTATGACTGTATACATTAATCTGTCACTCTTGGTATCTACTTACAAAATGAAATGATTAAAAGAGGAGCCAAACAAACCTTTTTTTGGCAGAATTATAAAACACTTCAAGTTCGGTGTCATCCAGATGACACATCAGAAAGGTTTAAAGCTATCAAATGCAAGAGTAGTCTAGACACCATTTCTTTCTCCAAAATATATTTAAAAAAATAAAAAAAATAAAATTGCTTTGGGAAAGCTAGTCTGAGATGTGTATGTATGCCTTTTTTAGAAAAAAAAAACACATCACCTATATAATAAAATTAGCAATATTCTTCATCCAAAAAGTTTTCCAAGTATTGTATTGCCATTAATACATACAGATGGTCCAAGTTAGTTTTCTTAAATAAAGAATTTGAAGTTGTTTGTTCACTGAAAAGAGACAGAACAGAATTAATTTTGCCATTATGATCAGTAGAAGGGGGAAGATCAGATGATATGGACAATTTAATTATATTAAATTTAATAATAATAGCTCTTCTTTTAGGAATTTTAAAGGAAAAACTACTTAATAAATATTTGCCAAAACAAGATACTCTTCAGAAGTCCCTTGCTTTTTAGGAACCCAACAGCTAACCCTGCAGAGGGAGCTGGGAATCCTCAGCCTTTATAAAGTTTATTTCACAGGCTGCTGGGTACCACTGTCACTAGAACTGCTTTACAAGCAGAGATATGGCATCTAAACACAAGTAACTTTTTCCACTATTGTAAACCAAATCGCAGATACGCTGAAGGTTCTAGAAAAGTATCTCCTTCCTACCTGCAGGTGGCCAGAGTTGCATAGCTGCTTCACTTCGTCTAGTTCCCCAGGCTCTCCACTTCCTTCAGCTACTCACATCCAAGTCCACTGCTCACCTCATTGCCTAGTTCTCAGATCAGCTTTGTCATACCCAGTATATTCTATAGGTTAAATGAGGGGAAGATTGGAGCAGGACTGTAAAACAAAACATTTGGTACATGAAAGTGTCTTGTGTAAGGCAGTAGACTGCATATGGAGTACAACTGAGCCTCAGACTGGAATTACCTGATGGGCTTCCCTTTGTAGGGGACTTCTGGCCTTTTGCCGTGGAATAAGGAGTAGTTCTCTGAGAAGTTTGCATTTGGTAATATCGATGGGAGTGAAGAAGATATTATCAACAGAGATATCAAAATTTATTAACTTGAGGTTGTAATCCTTGCCCATAATGTTCAGATGAAAAGGTTACAAAAGTCAAAGGAAGCCTGAGTTAAATCCAGCTTTCAATGGCTTCTGACACAAAATTCCTGATGACACAGGAGATACACAAAGTCATCAGTGATCAGCACTTCCAGAAGTAAATATAAAACAGCATTGTTTCATGTTTACAATGAAGGAAGGTAATAAGCCTGAAGAGAAAAAAAGTCAAATTTGTGAAACTGGCAACATGTTCATCTTTCTCAGTTGTGAGTTACTGGAATTACATCATGGTACCTGCAGATACAGGCCAGGTACATACGAACACCATAGGGAGTGTGGTGGCATGGTAATGCAGATAATGATGACTAGCACAGAAATACTGACTTTTTCGCGTCTGTGTTTCGGGCCCGAGTCAACAAGGTAACATGTGACAATGTGTAATTCATGATGTCTAGGTCAGTTTGATGGCTGAAGAAAAAGCTACAGAAGTGAATCTGTGCTGTTGATAATCTGTTCCTGAGACTGAAAAAATTTACTAATGGAAACAAAAGTAATAATGAACTGAAAATCATCTTCTTACTGTTTTCTTTCTCCGATGATGGAGTCAATAACTCCATGCAGCTGGGTTTGAAATGGCTTTTTATCTGGCTAAAAAACAAATACTGTTATAGATGACTGATTTTGAAAACAAAGTAAAGTAATCAAAATCTAAAGACACAAATGAATACTTTTTGCTTACACAGAAATAGAAATGTAAATTGCAAATCCCCACCTCATAATTAGTGACTATGCAAGATTATACACGTTGTGCAGCTTATTTAGGATCAAAGTAGTAGGAGGCTGATTTTTCAGAAAGGAATCACAGGTTATTTTCTTTGACAAGTATTTTTAGAATGAATAACTTGCATATTTATTGAATGTGGCTATTCTTTTTCTTTGAATCAGGGCTGAATTAAATACAGACTTCATAAAAAATACTCATTTTGAATTCATTTTTTAATAGTAAGCAAACATTTGCTTTTAAGAATTAAGGGTTGAAAGGGAGCTAGGTAAAGATTATGTTAAACCGTATTTTCGTTATGGCACTCAGGTCTTGCATTATTGCCCATTCTTACTTTAAGTCACAAGTATATCCCTTTCTGTAACTCAAAATAATCCTTATTGAGCATGAAAATCCAGTGTCCAATTTATTGTTGTGTAGGTCATTTTCAGCACAGCTGAAATTTGAGTGAATGGAGAAATGGATAATATTTTTGTACTTGTGCTTTGGAATGTCTGTTTTGTTTCAGATGGGTTCAGGCTTTCTCTCACTTGCCCTTGCCAGGTGCCCTGTATATAGACAGCATTTTAAGGAGTGTGTGATTACCTTACTTTGTAAGAGCAGCAAAAGAAAAAAAAAAAATCATTTATACTACCCACATGTCATCACTGGATTTTTACAGAACTGTTCAGGAGGTGTGAGGATTTTATGAAAAAAATATAAAATAAAATAAAATATATTTTTTTTGTATTAGTTTACCGTGCATCAGCCTCCTGTCTTGTGCTCGGTGGGGGTGGGGAGGACTACAGAGGATTATTCTTGATGGGCCTGACAAATGATAAAGAATTCAGCAGCCAGTGAAATTGATTTGCATGCAATGTCAAGTGATTATAAAAAATCCAAGCTGATAATGAAATAAAATGGTTATATCTCAACAACAAGTTTTCTGAAAGTTAAATCCTTCATAATGCTATGGTGATGCAGATGGGTTAGTACATAAGAGTTAACATTAGCAGACACCTCATTACTCTCACATTTATTTATAATTCCCAGCACAGTAAGAAATGCAGTATTGAGATTAGATGTGTATAAGAACTATGTTCTAAAATGCTTACTTTTAAATAACTTGCACAGTATTACTTTGTAATTTATTGATGCTCCTCTCTATTGAACTTTTTGTCTCTTTGCTTGTTTTTAAGCTACTGAGGTGTACATAGCAGTAAAATCATTCTATGTACTTGCCTGGTTAGTAAAATTGAGACCAAAATAATAAATGTTGGATTCTCTGTGCTAATAAATACTGCAATGTCATTTTCTGACTATCAGAGACAATATTACAGCTTTTGCCTTATTAGAATGGAAACATTCAAGCTTTGAAATGTATAGTTATCGGATTTGTCAGTTTAATATCAAATACACAGTATGAGTCAACAGTGCATGGCAATGAAGATTTTAAAATAAGGCAGGAATTAAGAATACAGTTACCCATTCTACAAATTTGTCTTTATAACTACATGTACCACTTCATTTAAAAGAGAGCAGATGTGGGCTACTCTGGGAATTTTCCTCTCAATTTAGTAATCTACATGTAGGTTTATATTGATTCTAAGACAGAGTCTCTGATGCAGAGTAATGCTGAAAGTGCCATTGCTGAAGTCAATCCTTTAAATTAAAATAAAATCTAGTTTTCTCCTTAGGAAATCTGGAAAACTCTCAAAGGGTGTCTTTTTCTTTTTTTTTTTTTTTTTTTTTTTTAAATTAGCATACGAGGGAATAGTAGCATATATCTCTGACATCAAGGTATTTGTCCAGAGTGATTAAGCACACTTTTTTAATGTTCTCTTTTCCTCAGTCAGAAGCAAGGGTTTGTATGTCCTCTAAGGCAACTGAGGCAGTTGCCCAAGGAAAGAAATATAGAAAAGTGGAATAAAAAAAAACATAAAAGAAGGAAAATAGACTTTGTACATAATAAGTAAAGGGACATGCGAGGAGCATTAAGAAAAATAATGGGAACAGAAATGGAGAAAAATTAAATGAAAGGAACAAAAATAATTTTTGAAATTGAGATAAATTAAATTTTGCAACACAATGACGTCTCAAGTAAGCTGTGGATGAAAGAAAAGAAGGCTGAAGAGGTAGGACAATAGAAACTAGCAAAAAAGAAAAGCAGTTTACAAGGAAAGGAACTATTGGGATTTTTACTGGCAAACCTAGGAGGTGAATTGGAGAAGGTTAGTGAAAGTCAATAAAACAGGAATAATTAAAAGGAAGGTGGGGAAATACATGATGACAAACACCGTATGGAAATCCTAGGGTTTAACTAAGGAAACCTCTATCTTCTAACAGAGAAAACTGAAGTAGAATCAGCTGTGGTAAAGAGAAAAGTTGGTTTGCGCAAGGAGAGGTCTTAACAGGAAGCATGTATTTGTGAAACAACAGAAACTTCATTAAATCAGTGGAGATTCTTTTCTTATAAAAGAATTTTGACTGAATTGATTTTCCCTCATAAGTGATATAAAGCCATACATTTTTGCAGTCAATTTGAAACCCTTAGTTAGAGGTGTTTTTCAATGTGCCAGCCAGAGACAGTTAGGATGGAGCTCATTTTCTAGTGCTTGTGTATTTACAGAAGTTACAATGCTGTTTTCTTTCAAAATGAACTCATCCTTATTTCTTCACACTTTTGAGTGACATAGGTTTGGCAAGGGCTGTTTAAATTTCTAAGTTCATGTCATGGTTTAACCACAAACAGCAATTAAGCACCGCACAGCTGCTCACTCAGTCCCCATGGTTGGGATGCGGGAGAGAATCAGAAGACTGTAAGAAAACTCATGTGTTGAGCTAAAGACAATTTAATAAGTTGTGACATTGTGGTCCCCCTCAACTGACCTTTATCTCCCACAACCCTGCCCAAGCGATAACCACCCATGGCAGTCATATGCATCAACATCGCTCAACATGGTTCCGGGTAGACACATAACAATAAAATAGCCAAGGGCTAACTTGAGCAATGCGTCCACCTAACCACAGTACTGGTACTGTGGTCAATATGCAAATATGACAATAAGTCCATCATCTTACCCTCATAAATAGCGAACAGTCTAAGAGCCCTTTGGGCTCTCCTGCACAGCAGTGGGCTGCACACGAGGATCTCTTCTTGAGTAGGGACATCTCTCAAGGTTACTTCTCGAGATTAAGAGATTCCTTGCCGAAACAGATGCTCAATACGTGACTGATAGCATGCTAAACTTTGAAATCTTACCTAAGTGATATAAGGGATTGATTGCGCATATATAACCTTTTAGACATAAACCGTTGACCAAGTCTGGGGCTAGGATTGGATCCAGCTGCACCTGGACTACTGCTCTCTGAGAAGGAGTTTAGAAAGCAAGGGGGTCCTTTCTGAACCTTGACTCAATGGGCAGGTCTCCCTGACAGTTCTGTCTGACCCTGTCCTTTATGCAGTAAATAACCAAGGGTGCCTTGCCATCTTGAATCTTGTTAAAACACTGTCTCATTTGCCATCAAACTTTGTTAAATCCCTGTCAATCAATAAACGTATCGCTGCTTCTCTCTATGACTGAAGTTCATCACTCCATCCATGACACAAGCAAAGCAAAACAAGGAATTCATTCATAACTTCCCATTGACAGGTAGGTGTTCAGCCATCTCCAGGAAAGCAGGACTCCATCACATGTAATGGTTACTTGGGAAGACAAACACCATAACTCTGAACGCCTTCCTTCCTCTTCCCGCAGGTTTATATTCTGTGCATGACATCACATAGTGTGGAATATCCCTTTGGTCAGTTGAGGTCAGCTGTCCCAGCTGTATCCTCTCCCAGCTTCTTGAGCACTCCCAGTCACTCACTGGTGGGGCAGTGTGAGGAGCAGAAAAAGCCTTGACTGTTATTAGTGCACTATCATCACCGTTCCTTATCACAAATCCAAAACATAGGACTACAGACTACACCATCTGCTAGCAAGAAAATTAACTCCATTCCAGCTGAAACCATGACAGTTATGATAAAGATCGAGCCTGGATCTGTTTGTGTATATATGCCTCCTCCGCTTTTTCTGCTCTTCCTTCCTTTCTTCCTTTCTTCCTTTCTTTCTTCCTTCCTTCCTTCCTTTCTTTCTTTCTTCCTTCCTTCCTTTCTTTCTTTCTTCCTTCCTTCCTTCCTTTCTTTCTTTCTTTCTCTCTTTCTTTCTTTCTTTCTTTCTCTTTCTTTCTTTCTTTCTTTCTCTCTTTCTCTCTTTCTTTCTTTCTCTCTTCCTTCCTTCCTTCCTTCCTTCCTTCCTTCCTTCCTTCCTTCCTTCCTTCCTTCCTTCCTTCCTTCCTTCCTTCCTTCCTTCCTTCCTTCCTTCCTTCCTTCCTTCCTTTCTTTCTTCCTTCCTTTCTTCCTTTCTTCCTTCCTTCCTTCCTTCCTTCCTTCCTTCCTTTCTTTCTTCCTTCCTTTCTTCCTTCCTTTCTTCCTTTCTTCCTTTCTTCCCTTCTTTCTTCCTTTCTTTCTTCCTTTCTTTCTTCCTTCCTTTCTTCCTTCCTTTCTTTCTTCCTTTCTTCCTTCCTTCCTTTCTTCCTTTCTTCCTTCCTTCCTTCCTTCCTTCCTTTCTTTCTTTATTTCTTTCTTTCTTTCTCTCTTTCTTTCTTTCTCTCTTTCTTTCTTTCTTTCTTTCTTTCTTTCTTTCTTTCTTTCTTTCTTTCTTTTCTTTTTTCTTTTTTTTTGTAATTTTTTTTGTAATTTTTTTTTTTTTTATTTCACCATGAAGATAAATGTGTCACCATCAGCCACAGGCACTGGGAGTGACTGGTGGAATGGCGTTCAATGCTTTGCTTTGTGAAAATCATTTGATTCATAATATTCATCCTCATTACTACTAACTAATACTATGATAATGTAATGATCTAAAAATGTTACTGACTTTTATCACATTAGCTAAATTTAAAAGCACAAGATAACAGCAGTCTTTGCTGCTAACATGATAAAATTACTGTTTTCTAGGTACCTGCATATATTGCCTTTGCTAAATTTGTCCCACTGTAAAGGTCCAGTGTGATGTGTATGAATAATGTAAATGTTTATTGAACCTTTTGAATCCTACCTATATAAATCTATGTGAGGACTTGCTTTCTTTAAAACAAAGACAAATAACAATAAGTCTCTGAAAAAGTCTGACAGGCCACATGTTAATCTGGGGAACTGATTATTTTTTAATCTTTTAATATTTAATTATTTTTAATGGCTATTTTTCAACATATAGACAACAGATTTTCCTAAAGAAGACTGATTAGGCTATATTTAATAAAAGTACTTTACTTCCTCAAAGAATAAAATATACATTTTGGATGCTTTTTGAAAAAAATGACATTTAAAAAAATAATCTTATTATCAAACACAGTACTATATTAAACAACTAGTGAAACCTTATTCCAGGTGTACAACCTAATTGGCTAACACACAGGACACCTTTGGGTCATAATGAAATGACCTTATGAGCCAGATGTATTTATGAGTAAGATCCGTTAAAATGAATTTTAAGAATCTATCTGAAGAGCATAATAATACTCAAGTTAACTGGAGAATGGCTTAGTTGTATCTATTTCTCTAATTTTTGTAAAAATGTTTAAAAAAAACCCCAAACTCTTTAGGTAATTTAAGTCTTGCTTGAATCTTCCCTTTAAAAAGGCAATAGCTCTTTTCATGCAGAAACGAAACTAAGAATCCACTTTTTGCTATATAACTAAAGTTCCTTATTTCGTAGTTCATTTCTTAAAAAAAAAAATTCTACCTCCTTCAAGCTTCCATAGTAGTGCCTTTTCCTGCAACTTCATTCCAAAATTTCCTTCTGTCTTCGTCTTGCTATGTCAGACACTTCTTTTGAGCTTTCAACTTTTACTTTTCCTATTTCAAAGGGTCTGCTAAGGCAGTAACTGTTTATTCATAGTGTTTCTTTTTGATGTACCATTTGTTTGTGCGCTCAGTAGTTCTTCTAAGGCAGAAAAATCTGCCTTTATGTTTTAAGGTTTGATTTAATCAAATAAAACTGGAATATTATTGGTGTCGAACTTTGGGAGGGACTGTTCCTATGTAAACTTAAAAAAAAAAAATTAAAAGCAAATCTGGTGCAGCAAGGAGAGGAGACAGAAAAGAGTCCTGATTATGACAGTCTTTCATTTTTTTTCTCCTATTTTTCATAATTTTCAGTAATTTTTTTTTTTATTTTTTGAAAATATATGCATAAAATGTATTGATTACTATCTACTAACTAATAAATAGCTTAAATAATGTTCATGCTTAAGTTTTTGAGAGTAGAATGTGACTTATCTATCTGGACTGTCAGCATATAATGATAAAATGGTCCCCAGAAAGGAGTGCTTACTGTGATTATAAAATAAGGCTAGGAGGACAGATTATGATGGTCCTCTCTGTTGACATAATTTAGAGTTACTAAGACTTTCAAATACACTGCACTTCACTGAAAATTTATTTGTTGGGTTTACCTGGCAAGGTTCTGTTAGCAGACATGGCTTCTGTGAGCAGACACCAGGAGCTTCCTCCATGTGAACACAGCCTGTTCCAGCTGATTCCAGGATGGACCTGCCACTGGGAAAAGATGAGCCCATAAGCAATGTTGGTAGCACCTCTATGATAAAGTATTTAAGAAAGGGTAAAAAATGCAGAGTAACAGCAGCTGGGAGAGAGGAATGAGAATATGTGAGAGAAACAGCTCTGCAGACACCAAGGTCATTGAAGAAGGAGGGGGAGGAGGTGCTCCAGGCATCAGCAGAGATTCCTCTGCAGCCCCTGGAGAAGATCATGGTGAATAAGCTTGTCCCTCTGTAGCCCATGGAGGACCATGGTGGAGGATATAACCACCATGCAGCCTGTGGGAAGGACCCACACTGGAGAAGTTCATGAAGGACTGTATGGCAGGAGGAGCATCCCACACTGGATCAGGAGAAGAGCAAGAGGAGGAAGAGCGGCACAGACAAAGAATTGTGAACTGAGCACAACCCCCATTCCCCTGTGCCGGTCAGGGGAAGGGCAAAAGAGTTAGGTATGAAGTTGAGCCTGGGAAGAAGGGAGAGGTGAGGGAAAGGTGGTTTTAGTTTTGTTATTTCTTACTATGCTACTCTGTTACAATTAATTGGCAATAAAGTAAATTATTTTGCCTGAGTCTGTTTTGCATGTGACAGAATTCATAAGTGATGTCCCTGTCTTTATCTAGACTCACAATTTTTTAATCGTATTTTCTCCCCCACCCCATTCTGTTGAGGAGGGGTAGTGATAGAGCAGCTTGGTGGGCACTTGGTTGACAGCCAATGTTAACCTACTGAAACTTAATATTTATCTGAGTCTTTTTCTGTAGGTATATATTACCCTTTCTGAAGTGAGAATACAGCTGGGGAGTGCACACATATGCTTTCTTGAGTCTTTCAATAATTAACAATTTCATCATTAAAAAGTCTCAATCAATTAGCCTGCACTTTTAAAAAAATCAAATTGAAATAAGAGGCAACTGCATGCAGAAATCCTCTTAGCACCAAAGAAACTGAAATGAAGATTAATGACAAAATGTAATAGGATGATAAAACAAAACATGGAGACTGCACAGTTTGCAGGTAGGGCATTCTCATTGAGATGACCTTTAAGAAGAGCTGATAGAACAAAGTACTGCCCAGTTAAGTGCTAAAGCTGTCTTATATCAAAATATTTGTAAGCATGCCAACAACAGGGAAAATAAAGTTTTTTATAGCTTCTATTTTAAACAAACTGGGAAACAGATAGACTTACATCCTGAAATTTTGGTTCAACTAGATTAGTGTGGGTTTTAGGCAAAAGCAAGTTCTTGCAAAAGCTGATGTGCTACAGTTACGCTCAGAAATGGAGCAGAGTCTCCAATCTGCAGAGAAGTATGTGTGTTGCCTGGATCATATATGGAATATTGCAAGAACTTGAAAGAAGAGACGAAGACTTGGAGCAGCCTTCATAACCCGTGGCATTCCTCCCTTCCACTAAACATCTGCGGAGCAGCCAGGCTTGCATGCCTAACTATGGAGAAGAGAGAAGAAGAAATTAAATTAAATATTAATAAGCCTTTTTTTCTTTTTCTTGGTAAATACAGGTAGAACGAAAGCTGTTTTAGCCATGTAAAATGGAATGTCAACAATGTATGTGTACTTTTATTCCAGCTTTTACTCCTGAAAATATTTGCTCAACTCTGTCTAAATTCTTGTATCTCTTTCTCTTCTCTTCTAATTTAACACCCTTCAAAATCGAAAGTGTAGATTAGGATGGCAAAGTAATCCCTCCCTCCTCTTATTCCCAAATTTAAATGACAGTTAAATAGTGAATCCTTTGAGCACACCCTTTCAGTCCCTGAAGCTCTACTTTTGATAACTGCCCACCCACGCTAGACAGACAGTCATCTGTCATGGATTTCCCTCTCTAAACAGCATTTATAAGAGTGTGCTAACAAGTACAATTATTTGTAGGTTTATTTGGTGTTTTAAGTAAATAAGATATATAGAATATTAGAGAATGCATTTTTATCATTCTTACGCAAATTAAAAATTATAATCTGTCACCTTTGCAGTGAAAAGATAACATTAATAGCTTAACTATAACTCAAATAAGTATCTTAAAATGCAAAGAGACTTTGGTCTTGCTTAAAGCCTGATCATGGTGATATATCTAATCCTCTGGGGAGAGGGGTGAGTTACCAAGAGCAGTTCTGTCTTCTGGACAGAGCTGGCAGGTTGAACCACAGTAGTGAGGAGCACAGTCTCCTGATAAGGCTGAGTACATGCGGAAGTCGTCAAAAGGATGATGCTGGTGGGGCAGTAACCCAGGTAGGTAGTGTTCTCCTTTCTCCATCCCCAAAACATGACTGCATCACTCTCATAGAGTCCCAGACCATGAAAGGTAGTTTCTCACAAGGAACTAACAAAAATATTACTAACCGACGTGGCTTCATGCTACCTGAACTCACGTTCTGTGATAAAGCTCTAGGCTCCACTTTTTACTTTTCATCCTGAGGATTTAATTTAAAATACTCTCTCTCTGCATTTTATCTCTTGTACTTTAAAAGACCATGAGCAATAAATCACTTAAGTGATTTATTGAAAAGACAGAAAGGGGAGGGAAAGGGGGCAAGGGCAGAATGATGAGTTATGAACTGATTCCTTTAGGTTATTGCCTGAATGGCTCAATGTGCAGCATGATTCAGGAGCTGGAAGGCAAATCCAGATACACTGTAAAACACTATGAATTCAAGCTCAGTTACCTACAGGTATGTCTTTATGGACATACTTGATGAATGTCATCATTCTATTATGGTGAAAATGGACTTGAATCTTTAAAAGTTATTTCTGACTTCTTATTTGGCTGTCTTGCTGAAATGTAAGATAGATCTTGTTCTCAACAGTCACTTGCTGAGAAGCGTTCCAAGATTGTAAAAAATTAACTTTTGACAAGTGCATTTACAAGCAACCTGCATCTCTTGCAGTAAAATGCTGCCCTTAATGTCAAAATCTACACATTAATTGATTTCTATTTCAAGACACTTAGGGAAGAATCCTTCTTGGCAAAGAGTTAAATGTGTTTACCAAAGACAGAACAAAACCTAATAAAATAAAAATTAATTGCAAGATTTCTTTGTGTCATTACTGCATCATGGAAGAGATCTGTCACTGATGAACTGGAGGGACTTTTTTTTTCATTTGTGGACATTTAGGGGTTTTTTTTAGGTAGACATGTATCAGTTTGGGGTAATTCAGGATCTGGCTCTTGGTTGCAACTTAGATGAGGTCCTGTTATAGTGATTTAGATAAGAGAAGTCTGCTGAGCTCTGTGCCTGCTTTGACATAAACCGGTTATAAAGGCAGGCATAGATTGATGACGGGTGCTGACAAAGTCAGGGGAAAATTATGCTGGCACCTGGGTGGGCTAAGCTGGGAGGGCAGTTATGTGAGCACAGAAAAGTTGTTTTTCCAGTACTTCTCACTGCAAAGTGCCAGATCACTTGGTAGCGGGATATAACAAAAGTCTTTCCTCCGTGGTGGCCAGGGTGAGATTTATTCCCTGTGCTGCTGTTTAAGGTACACATAAGTTTCCTTACTAGGCTGCCAAAAACTCAAACTTATCCCTGAATGGTGGGGGAGAAATATACTGAACATGTATATACTTCATTGGTGAGATCTGAACGCTGTATGTGTGTGACAGTTTAAAACAGAAGATATGCAACAGTCTCTGTTGCCTAAAACTGGGGAACAAGATTCTTAAATGCCATTTTCTTTTTTTACCTTTTGCTGATTTTTCTTAACATTTTCTATTTTGTTTGAAAACAAGGCCACCTGAATGCTGGCTGATCCGTCTTCTCTGACAATTTGCTAGCTGTGGCCGTTTCCAGCTTTACGGAACTTTTCATCTAGGCAGCTCTATTGTATTGTGAAGAACTTACACTCCTGATTTGAATACAGAATACAGCATTAGCAGTAAAACCAGCCCGAGCAACTTTAAAAAAAAATAAATAAATATGAAGCAATGAGTTCAGGTACCATAGGGAACTGACAACAGCAACTTTATCTTGCCTGAAGATTATTAAAGTTGTAGAAAATGTTGCCAATGATAAGTAAGGGTTATTGATCCTCTAAAATGGTAATTTCTTATTAAAATGTATAAGCTGTATACCTCCAAAAAACCAAAGAGCAAAGGAACTGAATCCCAAAATTAAATAGTTAAGTTAGTTTGGCTGCATACTATAATTTTAGGTATTTAGTATGATGCATGAATTTTAAAGGAAATACTCATATATTGCTTTTACCATGACACTTTTTAACCCTTTCAAGATATTAGTGTAAACAGATTTGTGTAAATAAAATATAGTCTCAAAATATCTCAGGACATAATGTGGATGAAAGACTCACAGAAGTTTGTTGCCACAAAACTTATGTATTCTTAATAAGTTTCCTTTCAACGCAAAATTTTGAAGAACTTGTGTGCTAATTTTTTTAAAAGATACTATATTAGTGGAGCAAAAGGCAATTAAAGAGCTGTTGCATAGTTCATTATTTGCCTTTCTAGCATGGCTCCCCAAAGCCTGGAGCACAGTGCAGACTCCCAGTGACAGCTACCAAACAGCAGAGCAGACCTTTATTCTTGACATGAGAAATGGGAAACTGAGCTGCAATTAAAGATCCCTTGGGGATGCCATTAAGTTAGTTCATATCCACCTTTCCCTACAATAATCCCTTTTACTGAGTGCATCTTTCTTGATGATATCTTATCTGTGATAATGCTCAAGAGTGAAGGATTTCATCTCTTTCCCAACATTTCTTTGAGCACCTGGCTTCTAAGCTTGATGCAGACAGATATTAAATGGCCATTTAGAATTGTATCTGAAGATGTCTGTCGCATCTTTTTGTTTTGCAGAAATTGCATTCCTATTCCATTTTTACCTTTCTTCTTCTGCCATCTTGGCTGTCGAAGCTGACAGCAGAAATGATTTCTCCTTCAATAATGCTGCTCTGCATTCTATTGGAACTACCAACAATCCCAAAAAATATACTTTTAATTTTCGAATTGAACTGATTATTATATTGAACCAATTATTGAATCCTAAGCTGATTATTCCTGAAGCACACAAACAATTAAATTTTAGTTTACTGGCACTCGCTTAACATTGTTATTTCAGTTAAACTCATAATTTTCCTTTCCCTCTTCCTCTGCATGCATGCATTTCTACTGTTCAAAACGCATCTGAAACGGCTTTCATGAAAGCCCACTATCTTTACAGTGTATCTTTGCACCTAGATACTGAGAATAAGATTTATTTCTGTGCATCTTTACTTACTAAAGGGGTCTGTTCTGTGCAATGATAGTATTCTGAGAAAGTATGAAGGTGGTTGATCACATATTCTTTTAAATGCCTTACTGGTGATTGTTTCACAACCCTTTCAGAAATCTGTTGCTAAATCTGTGCACCGTGGAAGCAGTACTGTGTATTTGGGTATTCTGTGCACACAAAAAAAAAAAGTGGGCCAGGGTCAAGGGCTGGATTTTATGTAGGGTTTGTGTCACTTTGTTAGATTTGAGGTAAAGAGTGTGGATGATTTTACATGTGGAGAACAAGCCACTCCTGCAGAAAGCATATTATTTTAACTTACAGTTCAACTTTGCTCACTTGACATTTAATAACTATGGGTATAAATCAAAGTAGCCATAGGTAAGTCTGCTTTTTAATCAGAAAAATACCTATGCAAGATACAAAACAGTACAATATAGTTCAGAGAATAGTGATTCATAAAGGAATTTCATACGGAATAAAATGGTGGTAACCTCATAAAGATCAATTTGTAGAAATCTTAGACACCAGAGATCTTCCTTGCCCATTATTAAAAAAACAAACAAACAAACAAAAAGAAACAACAAAGGAGTAATATTCCAGAGTAAATTCTTCTTTTTGCTTATGCTTCTGCATCTTGGGGCAAACTTACTGGGGAGTGCTCTGTTGATGACCCAGGCTGCCTTCATTCCTGAGCAGGCGGATGGCAGAACTGAATACTTGTGAATAATTACTCGCCTTGAAAGTGTCTCTGCCTATTATATCCTTCTGTCAGCTTGTATTGCCATAGTAGGTCTATGGCTTTCCTCCATAATCTGCAAAACACATAAATTTCCAGAAGTCTGTTTACACATGAGAATAAAATGTTTGTTGATGTCTTAAAAAAGACAAAATGGAAATAAATTAGTATAAAAATGTGCAAAAATTGTTGCTACTTCAACAGGGTCTATTGATATGCAATGATGAGAATTGTTTGAGTTTTACATTCAAGCAAATAGTGCGCTATTCACTGTCCTTTCTGTCATTCACTCACCCACAGCATTAACTCAGGGTAACAGCTTATGGTTTGCCTCCTTTTTTCTTTTCTCCACTTAGACCTCATAAATAAGGGGGTTTATGCATGTTACTAGTAAAATTCAGTATTCACCTCAACACATAATGCTTAAGTAGAGAAAGAAAAGAAAAAACAAAAAAGTCCTATAACTTTGGACACTTTTAGCCAAAGGTGATTATTCTGAAGTAATTTGCAGTATTTTGTATGGGGTTACATCTGTAAAAAAACTCATATTTTCTTGTTGTCACACTGAAAGAAGAGAAAAAGCATGTAAATTTTACAAGTCATCCAGTTCATTTCTAGCTTAGCAATCTTGTAGTCAAAATGAAGTGTGACATTTTGAGGTTTAGAACACTGACAATGAACAAAAAATATCACTTCACAATGAAGATGGTCAGAGAATATGTACAAATAACTTCATATCAGGGAATACACTACTCTAGGGCAACAAATATAGTTTGAGACATACAGATATTATTCTTTAAACTAAATCAATATAATTACACTAAGCATAATTTCAGACTTTTTTTATATCGTGAGTGTTTTAACCTCCTCAGATGTCATGGAGCGTCACTTAATTGGATGTCTAAGTAAGATGTTCATTGCAAATACTGTTGTAGTTAAACTGTAAATGTTTACTTTAGTCAAAATTAAATTCTAATAAAATCTTCCTATATTTTCAAATAATAATTTGAAATTAATTTTTTGCTAACTTTTGGGGAAGTGCCATGCTTAATCGCAAGCCTTGACATGGTTAAATATTAGTGGTGTAACCCAAAGTCTTTTGACAAGGCTTCCATTTTCTTGTAAGGAAAAATAATAGTATATTTCATCTGGTAATTCCATCCCGAATTGTAATAATACAGCTGTAATGTGCTTCATAATATACAAACTATTGGTGTCTAAAGAAGTATATTGGTTAGTACCATGGAAAGTGTTTATTATGTAATTGTACTACTGAGGAATCTTTAAACACAGTGACAGATTATTGAATTGCAACACACTCTTCCCAAAACAAATGAAGTAAATGTTCAGTCTTTGTTGATGGATAGAACTTTGACAAATTACATACCCTTTTAATGACTGACATGATCAGTATTCACTTTGCTAACAGTGACAAAAAAAAGTTTTCGAGGTTATGATGTCAGTTTGTCTACAGCTGCTGCTCTACGGAAGTGACATACAAACGTGTTTTCATTTTGCCTTCAATGTATTATACAAAATACATTCACTAAAGAGCATATTGTCCTGAAGATAATCTCAATTAGTTTCAAAATTTTCTTTTGCAATATTAAATTCAGTTGGAGTTCACAGATCAAGACATATCTCTGAAGATGAAATTACTGGTTTTAAGCATTTTGGGAAGACATCCAGGCATCTTTTTTTCTCAGTGTGGTAGTATAAGAATTAAGATGGCCATAGTTAAATACTAAATTTCTTCATTTTTCACTGGCTTTGTCTTGACTTTTGCAAGACTTTGTTGCATGACTAATTGCATGCTTCTATGGAATTTAAAATCCTGAGTTAAATGTTCAAATTTATGATTTTTCTTTATTATCTTTAAAAACTTCTGACACTTAAGGATTTTACTTTTTCTTCTGAACACAACTTCTACATGATACCAAGTATTGCCTTATACAGCCTGAGGAACAGAGACAGGAAGAAAGGGAGTGAATAACCGTTTTCCAAACTGCATTTCACATTTAGGATTAGGAAAAATAAAAATTCAAGAAAAAGCAAGTTCATGAGAATAGAATATAGCTCATCAGACTAGCAACTTCAGTCAGAAGACTATGAAAATTAAGTTGTGTTAAAGTGGATTTTTTTAATTCATTGTTCTGGCTTTATCCTGTTTGACAGTTTTGAAATTCACAGTTTAATTTTAATACCAAAAACTTCATCACACTGATAACTGTAAAGAACGATCCAAAAATGTGAAAATTTATCATTATCTATAGCTTAAAAATTTAGTATCCTCTTGACTGGCATTTGTTTCAGCATAGACGAGATCTAAGTAAACATGCACAAACGCTTGCAGTTAGCAAATCAATATCAGTTTTTAAGGCACACTAATGGAAGCAAATGTCGCTAATTCAAACTGTTCAAACTGTTATTGCATTCTTAGTGAGGACAGAGAGTCCTGTTACAGGACATACAGCATAAGCACTTGCTGCAGATATGTTGATTTCCTTTCAAAAAAAAGAGAGCCGTTGAAGACACTGGAGAAAAAGCAGAAATTGAACCATTAACAGAGTATAGGTCTTCTGAGTCCCAGTCAAATGCTTCATTTCTTCAGCCACTGAAAGCTGTGGCTTACACACTAGTCAATAATTTCCAAACCTGGAAATAAGCCAAGTAAGAAAAATGTGAAATTTAGCATAGATAAAGGAATGCAGGTAACAAAAACTTAACTTTTGACTTGTGGTGCAGCCTGTCATAATTACGACTGCAGAAAGCATTTATCTGATTTACATATGTTTTCCAGACAAAATCTGTGTTTAGCATCCCCAAGTTTAATTAAGGTCACGCAAGTGGCAAATACACTAGCAAAATTCAAAAAAAAAAAAAAAAAAAGTCTATCTCACCTTTCAAGGTCCTTCCACAGGGTTTATAACAAATGACAAAGAAGATAGAGTCAGACAACTGCTGTAACAGATAGGAAATTCACAAATGTTCCCAGCTTTTTTTAAACTCATTTTAACCATGAGCTACATGATTTATTTCAGAGTAAAAGGATTAGTGAATATCTTTTGGTTGGCAGATGCAAAAAACCCTCCATAAACCCACTTATCACTCCTAGGTGGCACCTATAAAATTATCTGCAATAGGAAAACAGCCTATGGAGTAATGGATGAACAAGATACAGAAATATGTTTAAGCCTTCTGACAATAAGAACACTGAACACAGAGCATTTGAGCTTAGATCAGCTTAGACACTTGGGCTGTGATTTCTGTAGCATATGAGTCAGTATGGCCGATCCTCTGATACAGTTACACTACAGGACTCTTTTAAATGAAAGCATTTCAAGAAAAACCACTAATGAAAAAGCCCACTTCCATCAACGTTTTTATTTTCATCTCACATAAAGTTTGTCTACCTGCAGTGAAGCACAGAGATACCTGGGCAAGCTGCGTGTAAAGCTAGCTCCGGTCCGGGAAACAGTCGAGCCAAAGCAGCATCGTCTTCCAGAGGTTCTCTGTCCTGTGTTAGCTGGATTTCTCCTAAGCCCTTGGCAAGCAGTAAACAAACCCAGTTGAAAGATTTCTAACTTACTAGTCGGCTCACATATATTCAAATGGGAGAGCAGAGGATGCTAAACAACAGCGGGTTCTCCTCCACGGTCTTTTTGACTCTGTCACTGTCTGCAGGAGGAGACAGCAAAGTGTAGCTGCATTGCAGTCAGCAAGGACCCATCAAACGTCTCCATACTGTTTGCAGCTCCACCTTGACACCAGCAGTGAGGAAAAGCTCTGCAGCCTCTGGCTGTAGCCCAGTGGTACGGGCAGGGAACAGCCGCGTTACCCAGTTTTAAAGCTAACAGCAACGAAAACAGTTATGCAAGGGAGGAAATAAATTCAGTCACATAACATCTGAGCAACTTCCCTTATTGAAATCAAACATATTCCTGTCTTTAAAATTGCATATCTATAAAACCTATCTTAAAAAATTAAAAAATGCCATGCAATTCATTTTTTTTCGAAGAATGGTTAGTATGGTCCTTGGTTGCACCTCTGTGTAACCTTTCCTCTATCTAGCTTTATTTAGGCAGCTTCTGCCAGGAGGGACCTTTTTCTGAGAAAGCGGTGCTTAAAATTACCTTCATTACAAGTGCAGGCACAAACCTTTCCAACGTCTTTACCATCTGTCATTTCACTCCCTCAGAGTACCCTTGATGAGAGGCATTACAGGAGGTTAGTAAACCATTGAAGAGGGCGTGACTTCTTTTCTCTATGGCCTATTTACAGCAAGAAAAGCTTTGCTATTGACTTGGCTTTCTAGAGAGAAATTGATAATTTTAGTCTTAAAATTATCAATTTTGATATCATCTAATGCAAAAAAAATATTAAAAGTGTGTTGCATTTTTCAAAGTTCTTTCCTGTATTATAAATAGAGATATTCAAAGGTATTTGCATTTTCCAGAATTTTCAGTTTGATATTTAAAGGTTATGATAATTTGGCCTGATCTTTTCTTTAGAACTGAGAATATTAAAACATTTTTCTGTCAAGTGTTTAAATTTAAAAAAATCCAACTGAACACATGTATCTTTATTTAAAAGCATAACCCAAACATATTAACATGTATATTTCTATATTTTCAGAATTTTCACTCCAAAAAGTAAACTAAAATGTTGGTGAGGATATACTTCATATAGTGGTTTAGCTAATTGGTACTAAAGGGTTTAGCCGTGGCTTATTTACATGAATAGTTTAATTATTATAAGTTTGTTTACTTGCATTTCCCCTTCCATACAGGCTTTGATTTCCAAATCCTCATGAGAAACTTTATTTGCTACCACCTTACAAAATAAGGGGCATTTTTAAGGGGCGTTTTTGAGACCATTTTAGGAAAATGTTATTAACTAAAAAAGTGAAGAAAAAGGGTCATAGCCAGAAAGTTTATATCCAATTTTATAGATATTTGGAAGAAATATGGAAAGTGGTGAGAGGGGAAGAAGAAGGAATCGTATGTAGCAGTGTAGTCTCTCAGAATTCTTTTCTAACTACATTTTTGAATTGAAGGGACAGATTTAGATTTTATAACTTCTGTTTATAGCAGAAAAATACTGGAAACTGTTCTTCCTTGCTGACAAATAATGAGACTATAATTTTGTATTGCATAAACCACGTCTTAACTTTTAAGATACGTAGTATTCTTAATTATCAACCAGTCACAACAGGACTCTTTTAGTCACAGTATGGCATCACATTGTTCTGTTGTGGAAGAGCTTCATTATTGTATTGTTTCATGTTCACCTCATTACAGCAAGGCAGTGAAATGTTGTTTGCTTTGGCAGCTAAGAGATATTATTTTCCCCTTCCATGTTTACCATCTTCTCTCTTTGTCAATGAGTAAGACAGAATTGTAAGTGATCAGACACTTAATATTTCACTAACTGTATCATACACTATAAAATTTCTAGGAAAATGAGTGCATTTGTTACAGTCTCTTTCCACACTACTGCTTGGCCACAGGTAGTGAATTTTGCTTCTGTCCATTTCACCACTAAAAGAGAAACCCAGTTGACTGTGAAAGATTCTTAGTTGATGAGATGATCTGGAAAGGTAGAGAAGCAAGTTCTTGATCATTACTTAAACAGAAGAAACCCTGAATTAGATGCCACTCTATGATGCTGCCTCTCTCTGCTACTAAAAATAGGGTGCATGTCTCTGATTTGCACAAGTAAAGTGGTGCAGCAAAGAAAAGGCCTTTCATTTCAATGTGCTGAAATTAAGGGTCTTTAACTTCCTTTTGGGACTGTTGAGACAGACACCTTCTCACCAAGTTGTAAAATACAGCAAAGTAATGTGCAGGAACTAAAAGGGGAGTGCAAGGGTTCATTCCTCTGGAGAAAAAAAAAGCCCAAGCTTTTCTTATGTGTATCATAATTTATATGGGCATACATCTACCTTTGCTGTGTCGCAGAGTGGCTTGGTGCATAAAAATGAGGAAAGAGATGCCAAAGCAGAGGTTACAGACTCTTGATTTGGTACATTGTTTAGGCTTTAAGTTCTAGTAGCATTTGGCTAGTAAAAGTCAACAGTGCTTGTGCTAGAAATCTCTCCCTGGTATTCAGGGATATGAATAATTGCCTTCTTATTTAGAAGAACTTCTTATTAGTTCTTATTAATTTCTTGTTAGAAGACATTAAAACTTCTTATTTTTTTAAACAATAATACTATGGGGCAAAAAAATACCTTTATTTGAAAGGCAACACTTAGTGTGGTGCAGTGAGGAGAAAACAAACTGAGGATAAGTTGGCATAGACTCAGGGAAAGAGAACATGGTCTTTCTGATCTGTTAACAGGTGAAGACCAGATGCCTTCCTTACCAGTAACTGATGCTGAAATTATTTCTATTGTTAGTGTAAAGTCCAGCAGACAGACAGCAATACTCTACATCTATGTCAGTGGTTTCATGTGATTGAAACCTAGAAATATTTCAGTTAACATCGTTAGGTCTATACTGTTCCTAATTCACTGGGTTACTGCTGCTGTTAATCAGCAGCATGTGTAAAGTAACAATCAGAGCAAAAACATATGAAATCACTGCTGTCACTACCTTCTGACTTTTCTCGGTCAAAAAGGTCATGTAAGATGATATTGGTGCCCGCTAAAATGAAGTGGGGAACACCTCCCTTGCTTATACAATTAGAATGACTGGGGAACAACTCTCTTGCTTATACCTGCTGTCTCCTGAAAAGTAGGCCCTGCCTTGTGTTATTTAATGTTTTCTATGTGGTCTTACCACCCCTGGGCATTTACTGAAACTATGATTCACAAGTTATGTTAAGAGCCAAGCTGATGATGCATTTATAAGGTTGGACTTGATGATCTTAAAGGTCCCTTCCAACCTCAGCAATTCTATGATTCTATGATTCTATGATTGGGTAGCCTCAACTCTATATGGAAATAGAAGGGCACATTCTTTTCTGTTGTACAACACTGTAAATTCATCGGTTTAAAAAAAAAAGAAAAAAAAAGAAAATTCTATTCAGCTTTATCCTGTTGAGATAGAAACCAAAGCCTAATACTTCACTATTCGTAGCATTTACTTCAGTGATTAAGATCTGATATTTCAGGAAAAGGTCAATCCGTGAAGACAAAGAAACAAATGCAAGGGATGTTAGATTTGAACTAATTCTTGAGAAACGAAAGTAACTAATAATAATTCCAGGGTGTGTGCTGATTTGAAAAACAGTGGTGGAAGTTTTATAAAAACTGAAACAGTGGCACTGCTTCGACCAAAGGGATGAGTAGCTCAGTTCTCTCTAACTATGTTTAAGAGCAGATGCCTACAGAGAGTAGCAAGAGTATAGCGAGCAGTATAACAACTTTGTCTTGATCTCTGTCCCAACGTCTGTGCGACAGAGGGCTTACTGGGTCGGAGGTGACTTCCATGCGCTCCATTATTCTCAGTGTGTTCTTTCTGCTGTAGAAAAATTGCTAGCATTTTAATAATGAATAGCAGAGCTTGTCAAAACTTGGGATTAATCTTCCATGCCAAAGTCTGCTCTTGTTTTAAGATATTTTGGTTGAATCAGAAGAGAAGAATGGAAGACACACGTTCTTTGATACTGATGTTCAAAATTATAATGATTGTTAAATTTTAATAATCGTCATACAAAAAATAAAGATGATACATGTTTTATCACAGTCTTTTCAGTGTAAAAATTTGAAACAAAAGTATTGAAATACTTAATTCAAGGTATGACTAAAACACTTGGATAATAATTTTGATAACAGGAAGCCTGTTTCTTGCTTTTTTTTTTTTAAATTATTATTACTATTATTATTATCTCCTGAGAAAAAGCTCTGTTGCCACAGAAGGTTTGATTTGGAAATTCTGGCAATTTCTGGTAAAAGAAAAGTAACAGAAATGTCCAGACTCTGAAGTGAAAAGCTTTTCTACCTGATGGCATTCTGCATTCCCTTACAACTACCTTATTTTTCCTTATTTTATCTAAACAGTAGTTACTGCTTCTTTTTTGCTTTCCCTTTAATAAAAGCTTTTTTTTGTTTGGTTTGGTTTGGGTTTTTTGGTTTGTTTTTTTTAAGCATGTCAATATACCATGGGCAAATGGAAAGGTTCTACTTTCCAGTTGCATGGAGTATTGCCTTGGCTTTAAGAACCAGGATGCTCTTGTGCCCACCGATTTTGCCTTCAGGCAAGCACTATTTCGAACTTCAGTATAATTTAGTCAAAGTTTGAATGAGGGCTAGATATCTCAAAGGTGATTCCTTTTCACTGAGTGACTGAAAAAGGAAAAGGGAAACAAATTATTGCACAATGAAGAAAAGGGTGACACATGAGCTCAATCATATTATCAGACAACAGAGACTCTCCCTGAGGAAAAAGGAAAGAGAAACCAAGACTTTACACTTTCCAATAACAGGACAAGACTCTATTCTGTCCTGACTGAAATTAAACAGTTTGTCTTCATTTTCTTGTTGGGGTGGCTGGTGTTTTATGCCTCAGCAGTACCTGGCTAAACCAGATTTTTCTCTACCTAGGGTAAACCAAATACGCTTGCATTTCACAGTTCTGTTAACTCTTTCATAATTTTGAGGCAACAACAACAAAAAAGTTTTCTTTTCCTGTACTGTTATTTTAAATATTTGTTGTTAATAATTAAAACACCAACTTTCTGATCAATTACTGTCAAATATGATTATTATTTTTTTTCTCCAGGTTAGGTATATATAAGGCCAGTACACAATTTCTTTATAACTCAAATTTTATTTTTTATCTAGATAAATTTACTTTCAATTCTGGATTTTAAGCCTTTCCTCCTCTAAGGTAATAATACCATCAATGCTGCTACTACTACTACTGTTACTACAAGTTGTTGCTAATATAGTGGCAAAAGAATCGTTGTCGCAGGACAAATTAAAATTGCAAACACAAAGGAAGGTATATGAAAAAAATTAACAGTGTGATTAGTAACTAGAATAAACTATTAGAGGAAAAACTGGTTTTAATTTCAAATTTGGGCACTTTTAAGCATAGAAATGTTTTTGTAGGAATAACTAAGCAAAGGCTTAATGGTTAGTGACATACAGGGTAATAATAACAAATGTATTTGGTCTTATCATTTTGCATCTAGGATTATCAGGTTATTAAAAATATAAGCTAACTTGTGGTCTCATAATTAGATGCATGTGAAATAATATAAGCACAAATATACCCCTCATTCTTAGAAAAAAAAATCAGACCTAGAGATTAGTCATTCCTTAGATTCCTTACTTACTTGGTGGTAGCTGCTAACATTTCCTTATTACAATGCCCTTCAGTACAGGCACAGGCATAACTGGAAGAATATCATATACAAGAGCTAAGGCTACGGACAATGCTGCCATGAGAAACTCATTACCTATTACTGTAATTTCTATACCAAAGACCACTTCTGTACTGCAGAACCAAACTTGCAAGTGTTGGCAAAACTACGTCAGCTACATAAAAGGTCCACTTCAAGACGCTTTTAGACAGTAAGCAGCAGTGATGGTGAGCAGAAATTCTCTTCTGCTTAGACATCAAGTGCAGTAGTGAAGGGCTCATTGCTTGGGGCTTGGCTCTGCTGAAGCTGTTTTCAAGAAAACTGTAGCACCAAGCCTACTCTGAGTGATTTTAAAATTTCAAATTTGCAATGTCACATTTAGCCTGTCACGGCATATAGGCCCAAAATAATCTTTTCCTGGTGCTCAGCTAGATAGCATGTCAAGTTTCTCAAGTGTTAAAGGTAGACAACTGTTAACCACAGCAGTGTAGTCTGAAGTTACCTACACTCTGATTAGCTCTTTGGGGAAGGAAGCCACCCCCCAGTTTCAGTTTTGGTTTACCAGGAACCTCTGTTAATAGTGGAAGGATCTTCTGTGTGTGGGTAACACCTCCTAGACGTGCTTCTGACACAACTTTTAAAGTAGTCAATGATTGTTTTAGAACAGTTTTAGGAGAGAATCTGTCACTGCTTACAAACGGTGCTGAGGAGGTAGTGTTTGCAAAGTTCAAGAAACGCATCTTTCAAAAATTTATAATCCTCAATAAAATGACAGCAATAAAACTTCTCAAATGTCTAAAAACTGTTAGGGCCAGCTTTTTAGGCTTTTGTAGCACAATTCAGCAGAGCTGATCAAAAGGCATGTTTAATTTTTATTTTTTTTGTGTGAAAATCTTAATAGACTTCATAAGTAACATGACTTGTATATATGCCTTACTCCACCCACTGCTTAAAAAAAACAGTGAGAATTTTCTGATTATAACCTTCCCCTGTTCCGAGGCTATTCCTGATTGACATCAGAATTAGATCCACTGTGGACTGTGGGGAGCTAATAAAATTTGTCCTTATTATAGCACAGAAAAACTAACAAGGTAACTGACTATATACTACAGTGTACTCTTAGACTTCAGAGGTTGTTCAGTCCTGTTAGTCTCATAATGTGATTGCATTACATTTAAAACTAAACTTAATTAGTACATCATAAACAGGACTAGTTGGAAACTGACAGACCAAATTGTTTCCTAGATAAGAGGACAAAATAGTGCTTTTCTTGGTGAAACTGTCTCACTTCCATTAAAAAAAAAATTAAAACAAAACCAAGATGGAAATTCAGAGTTTAAAAGTAATTTTTCTCTAGCCTCTGACCAGTGCAGAAATACTTTCAACAGGAAGAAAGTTAGTGGATGAGATAAACACTGAAGTTCTTAAAGTTTAAATATGAACATGCCCTCATGGCACCCAGCATTAACTCTGCCAAATGCATGTGAGTTTACTGTTAGGTCACTGATGGTGCTTATGTATTGAAGGATCATATCAGCAAAAGGTTAAAGCCCAAACTGCCCCCTGTTCCATCAGTATAGTCCATGAATTCTGTGTGATTACTCCAGCATGATGTTGTCTCTCTCAGAGCATTGAAGACGATTCTTGGAAAATTTACAGTATTCACTAAACCATGCCCTGCAGCAGAGAAACTCCTGTTTCTTTCTTACGGGTGGGAGAATAAGCCTACACACGGACTGTCTTTCTCACACTCACATGCAAAGTGAGTGATGGTTTCACGAATCTGGTTTAGGATTTCCCAGGTACCATGAAAGCCTGGAGTGCAGAGGTATCCCAGGCTGTGGTTGGACTAACAGGTTAAGCCCAGCAAAGCCCCATAGAACCATAGTCCAACCGCCCTGCCAGAGCAGGGTCACCTAGAGCAGGTTGCACAGGGACGCATCCAGGTATGTTCTGAGTGTCTCCAGAGACGGAGACTCCACCAGCTCTCTGGGCAGCCTGTGCCAGGGCTCTGCCACCCTCAGTCAGTCCAGACAGAATGGACTCACAGATATTTCTTTATTGCAGCATAACGGTATAGAAATTAATGCCGCTCTGGACAGATTCTTTGAAACTATAAATCTGGGACCATTGTTCAGCCTGGCCTCTACTTAACTGTGATTCCCACCCAATTCAAGTCAATTGGAAATGAAGCTCAGGCTCCAGCGGGCAAGTGAGTCAAAATGTAACCTTACCTTCTCCTTCCTGAGACATAGCAAGTCACAGCCTTAGATCACCAAGGAAGACACAACACTTTTGAAACTACTTGCCTTTATACAATGTATTTATAATTTTCACCCATTCCCGCCATTTTTCTCTGAATTACCTAGCAAAAGTTGGTACAGAGACTCTTTTTTATGCTGAGACAGAGACAGCTGATACCCCTTCACAACTGCTGGGTCATAGTCTTCTTTCCTCCACAACTCTAAAGCAGTGCTAAAGTTGAGAAGAGGGTGTAAAGATACTTGCTTTTTGACAAGATGCTGATAAGCAATGGTCTTGAGTAAAATATGTCATCTTACACATCATGAAAAACATGATAACTAAACCATGGAGAGTGGAAACAGCAGGTAGAGATGAAGTGACTTATTACTCAGTGGTGAGAAGAAAAGGGAGATGAGAGGAATTAGTGGAGAAAGGACAATGAGATGAGTACATTTAAACTGCAAGTGTCTAGCCTGAAAGATACGACATCTAGTGATTGAAGTCAGGCAGTAACAGATCAGTGGAAAGAATGTAGTATGTTAGAGTAGCACAGCGAGAAATGGGAGCACAGACACACTTTTTCATCATGGTTCAGAAAACACCACTCAGACCAGTCGTTCCCTACTGCAGTGTCACGAAGGCAACAGATGGTAAAGTGCTAACTGCACCAGAAGGCTTTAAGAAATACTGGGGAGAAAGGAAAATAAGTTATAAGCATTTGGGGACAATCCAAAATTGAGGCTAATGAGTTATTACTTGGAGAAGGGAGGCCTTCAACTCTTGTGGTGCAGAAATTAAAACTACAATGGCGAGGCAACAAAAAGCTTTTAAGCTACAAGAGGCCCTTGACAGAGATAGTGCTGTGACTGAATTCGTAAAGGAAACTGACAACTGTGCAATTAGCATGTTTTCAGAAAACTCATCCATGTAAATGTGAAGCAGAGGAGGGGACCTGAAGTTTGTAACAAATCAGCCCACGCCAAAAAGATACCTGAGGACAGAGTGTAAGCCCTGCAGAACAGTCGCGTTTGTCTCAACAGCAATTCGGCTTCTGCTGTTGCTGCTGCACGTCACCTTAAAATGAATCTAAAACTAGATGAAGTCAGAGCAGGTTATTTGTGGCAACATCACAGGAGGGTTAGAATAAATCAGGATTGGGGGAATACCCCTCTGCACCACGCCCTCCAGCAGAATATTCCTGATGGAAAAGCCGAGAAACGTATCACTCACCATCTCTGTGCATCGCTGATTTTCAGAAGCATTTCACATTTCCTTAGGTAAAGGTCATAAGTGATAAAGTGCTGGTATTTCTGGGCTCTGTTTCCTTACCCCCTTTCTCCACCCAGTTTTAATGAACCGCCACCACCTAACTTTTCAGCTTGTCTTCCTCATGTCTTTTAGCAACTTGGGGCTGCAGCCCAAAACTACTTGGGGAACGGTAAAAAAAATTATATAGTATTGTATCTACGCAGATACTCAGATTAGAAAGACATACCCCCTGACCACTCAGCATTGTATCTCAGCCTGTGAAATTTCATTTCATTACTTATTCACCTGTTGTGTCTTTCAGCCTGTGTCAATATGTTCACATATGCATACGTGGTAATGAGTCCTAATTTAATATCAATTAGCTTAATAAAACCCAGCTTACTTATGGAAGCTTGTGCTGTCACACAAAGAATCAGCATATACTGCTTATCAGCTAAGTGTTAGCTGACAACGCTGTGATAACACAACATGTAATGAAAGTAGTTTGGAGGACGTTACTGAAAAGCACTAGGAGTTGGGGTTCTGCTTTATGGGTGTTTTTAATTTACAAATAGTTCTGCGCATCTGGTGTATATGTTGTTATTTCACTTGTAACCAGGAACTGATGCAAGGTATACCACTTCGGCAGTCTAAGGAAATGCCCCCAGTTCTGCAGATGTAACCAGCGTTGTACATTAGCTAGACATGGTCATGACAGTAGCAGAGCCAACACAGAATATGTTGAACAGACTTAAAACAGACTACGCAGCCACAAAGCCTCGGATGAATCTTGCAGTCTATTTCATCACAGACTGCAGAACTATTATCAGAGCCAGAACAAGCTAATTCAAAGTTAGGTAAAGTAGGTTTCCACAAGCCATAGAGATTCTTCTGGACTGCATGGAAGAAATATCCTGAATGCCAACCAAAATTTACTTACAATGGCTTTTGACAAATTCTTCATTTTTTAGCAAGAACATTTGGAGCCACCATGATTGTTGCTCCAAGGCACAGAACAATGTCTCTGGGGAGCTGGTGAATGAGGAAGAGAGATTTGTTTCAGGCAGTTAATGTAAGGAAAACTTTATTTCTGGGTCTGCACTTGCTGGCAAAGAAGAATAGCATATGCTGACAACTTCTAATGCTGGTAAAGAATTAACCTTTTTTCAGGCTGTGTTTCTTCCCCCCCCCTCCCCCCCAACCTGGGTTTGCTTAGCAAGGAAGAAAAAAAAAATAATAAAAGATCAGAAACAACAAGGGTGTTTATTCAAGAGTCCCACCACAGCTTTTTGTGCAGTAATGATTAGAAATAAAAATATTTTCTTTATTTGGTATAGGGAAATTTAAAAGGAACTGAACAAACTGATTGATTTATTATGAAAGAGGAAGGACGTGATGGAGGAAGAATGGGAATGACTGCGTCATAAACTCTTCCTTTAGAAAGAAGTTGTCAGGTTTAAATGCATACCAGCACAAGACTGTTAAAAAAATAATGTAACATACCTAAAAAATAAAATTTCTTTGAAATATATTTTTGGATGCAACAGGTAAGGTTTTTAAATTTGGCAATTATTTCACACAAATAATTTGCAGTAGTGGCTGCCGTTGACTAATCTTACCTTTGCAAACAGATGACCAATTTGTTTTTTTTATTATTTTTTTTTGTGGATTTATTCCTTCTATGCCAAATCTTCTAATCTGAAAGATGCTTCTCTTTTTTTACCATCTATTCTCTTACTTTACCTCTGCAAGGACTTGGTGCACTGACAAAAAAAAATTCCATATGTTTTGATAATTTTCTCATATTTTGTGTTTGCTAAATCTCACACGAAATGAAGAGGAGGAATGCAATTTGACCATGCCAACAATATAACTGTTCTATACAGCTTTTCTCAGCAAAGGTCTTTATATGCCATTTTGTCAGTTTGGATAATTCATGTGCTTCTGAATCTTCAAACACTTTGTGTCTGGAGATGTCCAAACCCTGACATTTGCATAGAAACTCATTTTGATATTAAGAGCTTAACTGAAAGCTGTGTAAAAGAAAGATCAGGACCTATTATGAATTCCCTGTGGTCCATTTTTTTCCTCATAAAATATGACAGAGAGTATGAGACTCAGTTTGCCATAACGAAATACATCAAACAATTGTTGACCTTACATCACTGGTTTTGGAGATGCAATGTCTTTTCAGGAATTAATGAAATACGTAGACAAAATTAATGATAGAGTGACAAAAGCAGGAGAAGAAATTCTGATACACAATAGAATATATGGCCTGAAAATCATACTACGTTGGGCTATGTAAAAGGTGAGTAAATTATAACCATCTGCCTTCATTTTAGATGTATGTTTCTAGTGTAGCATTTATACTACCTATGTTAATTAAAAATAAATTTTATGCAAATTTTATTAGAGCATTTTGAATATTTGGGGATAAGGTATACTTACCACCAGTATGCTTCAAGAAATATGGGTCTTTTGTGCCTTTTCATATTGGATACAGTATAGCCCTTGAGTTTCAATAGCTGTAAGAGGCATTTTAACTTCTGCAGATTTTGAATCTCCATTGAACTGCTTTGCTATAAATGCCCAAGAACAGGTGTACTGTGTTTACTAAGCAAGATGAGAACTTCTTAGGCTTTAGCCTTCCAATTCTTTTCCTTGCTTTTTATTCCACTTTTCAAGATAAAATGGCAGTGAAAACCTAGAAAGAGTACTAACATTAGCAAAACTGAATGCCATTCTTATTTTGCCTTAAAAAATGCTGGTTTTATTACCAAGATCAAACATTTTAAGTTCAAGCAACATGCGTTTAATGTCATTTACAGTGACTCTAAGAATCAGGTGCAAAACCTTTGATAGTTAATAGAAATACACCCCATGAGACTCCTACATTTTTTTGTGTCAGGTCACTGCAGTGCAATTTGTCATGCTGTTCATTTACAGGAGTGAATCAGAAGTAAAGATAATATTTAAAAGTGTGACGTTATTTAATTGTTACATTTTAATGGCTTGTCAGTTTAATAATAGTTTGTGATAGGTAACTTTAATACAAGGAATGCTTTGTAAGATCACAAAGACTGAAAGGTTATCATGACAATCATTCCACGTAGTTCCTACACAGCTGACTCTGTGGACGCTTCCTATAGTTTACTGGTAGTTATCGTAAGAAAGTTTCAAAGCTGTAGAGGGGCTCTGCATTAGATGATTGTTCATATTTCTTTGCCATATGCTACAGCGAACTTTCTGAATACAAAAAAAGATTTGGTAGTTACTCCACATTGAAGGAAACATATACATATGTACTGTGCCTCGAAAACAGATGTGCTGATCTCTGCTTTGCTTGGAGAATTATAGCGAGAACTGACATTGTACCTGGAAACAAAGGCACTGACTGCTTGCAAATATATGTATATTAAATATCAGCAAACAGCATGGCAAGTCTTGCAGTGATTTAATTCTGTAAGTTTATTTTTATTGAATTGGTGAGCAGAGTAAATAAGCAAAGAACATGGTTGCAACAGGTGATGCCAGGCTGCCTGCCCTGCTACTAAATGCAGGATTCTGATGTGGTGATGTAGGGAGAACTCTGAATCTGAATTTATAATAGCAAGTATTAGAAGAAAAATGTTATGGGGGAGGCAAAAGGATCTGAATGTCATTGTTAGGGTGTTAGCCAGCTACTACATATACTGGTCTTAACCAGTGTGTTCCCAGGCTTTTTAGATTTCAACTCAATCCTCTTAAAGAAAATCTTCTTAAACAAATATATGGTTTATAATATTGATCAATTCTTTAAGTACTCTGTTTCTAGAAAAGATTTCACAAAGACCAACAGCAACAGCTAAAAAGAAAGAAGTAATTTATGGTAAAATATGCATCGAGTAACAAGATGTCTTGACCAGATAATGGAGATTTATTTTTTCTTTTTGGCATTGGAAAACATCAGAATACTTATTTTGTATTTTTCTTAGGTTTTGTGCCATAAAATAATTATTTCACACAGGTTCTTGACTCCAGTATTACCCAATAAAAAGGGGGGGAATATAATTTCCCAAAATGGGAGTTATCCAGTCTAATTTTCACAGCACATGCTTGCTGAAAAATGTGAAAGTCTTCAACATAGGTATTGCTGTTTGTTACTTATGTTGAGTTATTCAGTCAGAAGTTTAAAACAGGCAGGAAGTATAACTGTTCTCACTGTAAGTACTGCATCAACAAAAGCTGCTTCTGTAACTCATAGTTTTATTTCTCAAATTGCTTGAAAAAGAAATACAACACCACCCTTTAAAAAGTCCTGTTCTTTTTTGAAATGTCCCTGAAGCTGCAGTAGCAGCAAATAGAACAATAATTTTTATATTGTCTTGCACCAGAAGCAGTATTAGTTGAAGCGCTTTCTGCATGTGTGTGTTTGGTCTTACGCCAAAACATACAGGTTTTCTCCGAAGCCCCTGGGAAAAGTAGTGGTGAACAATCAGACATGCAGTCTTCTGAGGAGTGTCTGAGGGAACTGGGATTGTTTAGTCTGGAGAAAAGGGTGAGGGGAGACCTTATCGGTCTCTGAAACTACCTGAAAGGAGGTTGTAGAGAGGTGGGGGTCGGTCTCTTCTCCCAAGTAACAAGCGATAGGACAAGAGGAAATGGCCTCAAGTTGCGCCAGGGGAGGTTTAGATTGGATATTAGGAAAAAAATTCTTCACAGAAAGGGTTGTCAAACATTGGAACAAGCTGCCCAGGAAAGTGTTTGAATCACCATCCCTGGAGGTATTTAAAAGTCAGGTAGACATGGTGCTTAGGGCCATGGTTTAGTGGTGGACTTGGCAGTGTTAGGTTGATGGTTGGATTTGATGATCTTAAGGGTCTCTTCCAACCTAGATGATTCTACGATTCTATGCAGCTGTTGAGATCACGAGTTCTTATCATTTTCATTCGGTGGTTTCTTGCACTTGATTTTTTTCTTTTTTTGTGGGAGGAGAGCTGGTGAAGCAGTTAGCACACTAGAACATTGCAAGTTTTGTTTTAACTACTACTTTTACAAAGCAGAAAGAAATTCCTCAACTGGCTCTGAACCACAGGAGACCAGGCTAGATAAACATGCTTCATGAGAGGTGCTAGTACTGGTGATCCTGTTTCCAGGCAAAGAAACTGCGCAAGAAAATCTCTTGATTTGCCTGTTCCAGTACTGGCCACCACCTAGATTACTTAAAATAAAGACCTAAAATGGCATCTGCTCCCCATACTGCGAGGGAAGTAGTCAATGACTCAAGGTACTCGATGACTATTTTGCCTCAGCCTTCGCTGGCAAGTACTCTAGCCACACAAGTCACAGAAGACAAAGGCAGGGACTGGGAGAACGAGGAACTTCCCACTGTAGGAGATTGGGTTCAACACCATCTAAGGAACCTGAGGGTGCACAAGTCCATGGGACCTGATGGCATACATCTGTGGGTCCTGAGGGAACTGGCGGATGAAGTTCCTGAGCCACTATCCATCATATTTGAAAAGCTGTTGTGGTCCGGTGAAGTTCCCAGTGACTGAAAAAGGGGAAACATAAGCCCCTTTTTCAAAACGTGCAAAAAGGAAAACCCAGGGAACTGGGAACACCAGTCAGTTTCACCTCTGTACCTGGCAAGATCATGGAGCAGATCCTCCTGGAAACCATGCTAAGGCACATGGAAAACAGAGAGGTGATTGGTGACAGCTGACGTGGTTTCACTAAGGGAAAATGTTGCCTGACAAATTTGGTGGCCTACGACAGCGTTACAGAGATGGTGGATAAGGGAAAAGCAACTAACATCTTCTACCTGGACTTATGCAAAGCATTTGACACTGTCCCACATGACATCCTTGTCTCTAAATTGGAGAGACATGGATTTGATGGATGGACCACCCAGGGGATAAGGAATCGGCTGGATGGCCGCACTCAAATAGTTGTGGTCAATGGCTTGATGTTCAAGTAGGAACCAGTGATGAGTGGTTTTCCTCAGCAGTCAGTACTGGGACCAATGCTGTTTAACATCTCTGTCAGGGATATGGAGAGTGGGATTGAATGCACCCTCAGAAAGTTTGGCAACAACTCCAAGCTGTGTGGTGTGGCAGACACACTGGAGGGAAGGGAAAATAATATTTGTATTCTGAAGGAAAAACCTAAGCCCTAATCCTGTAAACACTTTGACATAGAGTTAAACTTAATTAGACCTCAGCTAGAGTTTGTATGGTACGTATATCAGAGTTATTAGAATGGGCAATATTTAAGTCCACAGTTAAAATACAACCTTATGTATGTGTGAGGTAATTGCCTGTTCCCAAAACCATTTATCTATATCACAGCAGTCTGATAAGAGGAAAAGCTGCTTCCCTATGGTGTTCATGATTGCTATTGAAAAAATATCTCTCTTTTGTAATCCAAAATAATTGCTCAGTCAGCCATAGGCTTCTTTTGTCCATGGCTAGATTATTTATCTCTGCATTTCCCAGAATTTCCTTATAACTTATATTTTTACTTAAAATGTGTCTGTTACCTTTGTGTGGTTAGAGAAAATAATATTTTCAACAAATAATTGTAAGAAAAAGATATATGTTATAGTTATTATTATTAATTATATGCATAAAATATAATATGTAATTGTGATGATGAAAGATTTAATATGTCTTTGCAAAAATGCAGCACAAAATTCAATGTTGAGATGTTATTGTTCAACTTTAACTTCAAAGGAGTATGTAGGCTCCACCTCTCTCCACTGACATTAGCTGATGCTTTGTTTAGCAAGCCTTTCTTTGGCACAACGGTAATAAGAAAGCATTTTTTATCCTGTCTTCTTCCCTCTGAAAGAGCATTTCCTTAAGCAATGAACACTTCTTTATTTTTGATTCATAAGATTTGATACCTGATGAGTCTAATTCTATTTAAATATACATTATTCCAAACCAGGTGAAGTAGAGTCCCAGTTTAAGGTACCATGAGTCTGAATTCACCACAGAAATAAAGTAATTACAAAATTATTCACCCTTTTAATTTGGCCAAGTTTTTATCTGTCAATAATTCTTATAAAATTTACTTTGCACCTTACATTCATTGTGTTTCTAATACACGAACTGGCCCGGTGGTGACGATAATGAAAACTTTTTCTGCTGTTATTTTGAAAGCAGTTAACCAGTTAAATGTTTACATTAAAGCCAGAACTATTTGAAAAGCTGCACACGAAATCTCAATCTTTTTGACAAATTTTAGTATTTAGTTTTAATTTGAAATTGTAGTGTAATAGTTTATTGAAGAAAAGCTTTTTGGCTAGGGTTGACAAGCCAACATGATGTGAAAAGAATTAGTTTCAGACGATTGTGAGTAATAATTACTCGTAATTTATAGTGCCAAAACCAGTTGAATGACTTAATGGCGGAGTCAACAGTGTGACTCTAATCCTCCTTACTTCTCAGCCTATGATCCAGCCACAACATGCAAAACAGAGGGAAAAGATTTTAAATATATTGTGTGTCCAGTTAATAGTCTTTAAAACCATAATTGCTATTCTGCAACATTCAGCTTAAAAATTATGCAAAATCTGATTTTTGAGCTTCCTTTAACCTGTGATATTCTATATGAAAACTTAAAGCTATAATTATCAAAATGGGACTGTCTTTAAAGTTAGTTTTGGTAAATATCAGTGCCTTATATAACATAAAAGATAATAAATTGTTTTCAGAAATGGCTGCAATCTACATTCAAGAATATACATGGTTTATAAGTACCTCTGGTTTCAAACACAGCGGATGAATTTATAGCACCTGAATACAGGACCCTCATTGTCTTTGTAATTCAACAGCCTAGTGTTGTAATTATATGAAAATAGTGAAAAATCCTTAACATTACCCAGTATTTAACATCAAGTGTACCTATCCAGGTGTGTTTAATGTCTGACTCAGCTAGCCTACCATGGAGCCTTCTGTGATAAGATGCATACTTATATGCAAGCAAATAAGTGACCTCAGCATGACTGCATGCCCAAACAAAAAAATATTGCAATTTTGACTGTTATCCTTCATTAAAAGCAGTTCACAGAATATACAGTTTGTACGTGCATTTTCAACATCAAGGAGGAGATTCTAAATAAGCACTACCTTGAGGTCACTGCCTCCATCAGCTCAGATAAATTTGCAGGATCAGTGTTATCACCTCCATAATGATATACATATATCTGACCTGAGTAAAGTTGCCACTGAAACTAATGTAACTACTGAGTAATTCACATGACTGTCCATGACCTGAGCAAGCTTGTTTATTTCAGGGCTTCCCATATTCCTATATTTTTCAAAACAAGCAAACAACCCCTCATCCCATTCCACTGGTAATTTCAGAGAGAATTCAAAAGACCTGCTCATCTGGCTTATGGTGATAATGGTTTCTCAGGAAATACCTATTTAAAATATGTGTGTCTCAGTTTCTTCTCTCTTGGAATTTCTGGCAAGAGAAATTGTCAAGTTTTATACGGCTTTTATTGTAGGTTTTCTTTATGGACATTTTTAGAGGGGTCTTCAGTTGGCCATCCATATTTGGCAGACTTAGTAGCACAATTAGTCTATCAGTCCTTAGTAAGCATGAAAGTTTAGCTAAGTTTGAAAGTTCAAAAGTTTTTTTTAAATTTGAAAGTTCTTTGGTTTTGAAAGTATTTTCCTTTGATGATTACAAAATCGCTTTTAGTAACCGTGTAATTTGGGTATCACATATTTTTAACAATCTTGTTTCAGCTGGCACAATTTTATTTTTCCCTTGTGTTTATGGGTTAGTACAATAAATATTTGTTTGTCTTGAATTACTTTCCTGAAGACTTATTAAAGAGGACAAAAATATATCCCTTGTCTGTGCCTGATATATGATGTAGGAATTAACATTATATTTCACAGCAATTTGAATTTGTTGAAGTTGTTTAGGGAGATAATTCTGAATATTAATTTGAGTTTTCGAGGCAGATAATAGACAGATAGTATGCATTGAAATAAAGGGAAAACGTGCATGTACATCCTCTGCAGTGCTTTGAAAAGCTCAGCAGTAACGATTTTTATTAGACCAATATTTGCGAGAAGGTAGTTGTCTTTTGTTAATGGGTCATAACCAATGTAGTCCCCATATGGGATACAAAACCTGCTATTCATCCTGAAGATGGACTTCTCAAGGAACTTAACTTCAAATAGCATTTCCAAAAGGCACGGGTGGATATTTCATTGTTGCTTCTGTATTTATCGCTCTGGTATGAGAACTTCTTTATGAACCTGAGGCTCTGCGTTGGATAAAAGGGGCTAGAGAGTGCCCTTGCCAGTCTGAACATTGTTTATTATTGCTTTGAAGCAGGAGTGATATCAGGTCTTGCTGCTGAATTAGGACTGTTGTTATTTTCTTTTTAGTTTTCTTGCAAAAGAAAAATGGCATCAATTTTATTTTTCTCTGAAGGCAAATTTTGCAAGTTTTTTACAGTAATACAGGCAGGCTGAGTAGTCTCAAAGGTCTGTGAAGGAAGGAAGAGATCTTGCTATTCAATTAACAGTTTAGATTTTTTTTAATCCTAATTACCTGCAGAACCGCAAACCCACAAAACTAGCACAAGCTTAGAGACCAGCTAATGACTATGAGCTCACATAAAGAATGACCCCAACACACAGACCTTTTTTAAATGCTTTAAAGAAATAATAAAAGAGTAGTTGAGCCTCTCCCCCACCAGTGTGCAGAACCTACTGAGAACTGGATGACTGCAACTGAGCAGTGGGACATAACACTCCATGGAGCGCACAAGATGAGATTTCCAGGCTCCATCAATATAGCAGTTCAATTAGCTGAGCATCTTAGTGATTTCAGCAGCCTGTTTTCAACAGTGGGCTGTACCTGATCACCCACAAGCAAATCCATGCACTAATGTAGCACAAAGTTAAGTGTTGACCTGTCCACAGCATCTTTCTAATATTGCTTACACTCTGAAACTTGAGGCAAGATATTTTTATTTATTTATTCTGAAAATGCAACTTTAAAAAAATCCTAACTGCAGCAACAGGCACTGAGACACACAAAGCCTCATTACATATATTCCACTGACGGATGTGTTCTGCAAGTCAGAGTGAATTTCTGTCCCACTGGAATTAAGACAGTTTCAGGATTTTAAGCAATGTGAAAACTGAAATGCTATGTGTTTCTGAATGAGTAATGGCTGATCTTTTCTTCTTTTCTAATAAGGTTGAGTTATGGTTTACGTGGCCCAAACCAAATGTTACAAACCAAAGGTGAAGGAACCTTTCAGTCTTTTGGAATATATAGTGAGCCCTGAAATGCAGAGGAAAATATGACATATGGAAAAAATCTTGCACTGTAGGCAGCTAAGTAGAAGAATAACTTATTTTAAACCATTCTTTCCTTGCAAATTCCCTGAAATGGACAGGGACTGCTGTGATCACTGATGATACATTCTTCTGTACTGTCATCCCACACTGGCACCCATTCAGCTTTCCCAGTGAAACATTATAGCATCACAGTCCCAAGTTTTCTTCGTAATTGAGACAGTATTCAGAATGTCACTCATACAACATCGTTACCTGCTTCAGGCTAAAACACAAGCCGTGTAATGCTCTGTTCAGAAATGTCAGAACCAAGTTATTAGCCATAAAAATTAACTACAGCAACTTGTCTGAAGCTTCGCACACAAATGTGCATGCTTTTAACACAGCTAAACAATGGCAGAGGCAGCATACAGAAGACAAGCAGAGCTTCGTTGCTCCCTACTCTCTCGAAGCATATAGAAAACCTTGCAAAATGAACTGATGCCGACCTGCTGGCGCAGGAGGTGGCATTCTCATGCTCATATTATTTTACTGCTCTAGTAATGGATAATCCCACTAAAGTCAATAGAAACAACACCCTTAAAGATGGATTGTGCCATTACGTTACAATGCTGAGAAGGAACGGCAGTGTGGTGGGAATGTACCTTTACACCCATTTCCTCCTTGAGCATCCAGTCTCCAATGGCCTGATTCTATTCTGTGTCTTGTTTAGTGCTGGGGGAGAAGGGAAGCATAATAGGAAGCATACCAGTGGTAGTGATAGTTATATAAATCCAATTCTGAGAGTTATAGCTCATCTGGAAGACAAAGCTAGCTTAGGTATTTTCAAAAATCCTGTTCTTTACACAGTAATTTTTTAAAAGACAAACCCCAGAAAGAATCATCTCAACATCAGCTTCTAAAAGTAAGAGATGCAGTCACTTCTCTTGGCTATTATGACAACTAGCACAAGCTACAGAATATTACCAGTCTTGACTGTCAGTATCTTTTCGAGACTATATTTGCCCCAGAAGTTTCAACATTAAAAGATTCATGGCTCCAGTACTTCCCTGCAATTACACTGAAAAATTCAGAACATGTTTTGTCTCAAGACTTTCTTCAGAGAGTATTCCTGGAACAATAACTTGACTTTATGTCCTGTTGCAGAAAAAAAAAAAAAAAAAAAAATGCTCTTAAACCATCTGTGAGAAACATATGCTTGCTTAAGTCCACCTCTATTAATTTACCACCCTTTAACATGACTTGCAGTTAGGTGACACCCTGAATAGATTTCCTTTTCAGGAAGTAAGGTTGTCTTCTGAGAAGAACAATATGGGAAGAATTATTGATATAGATTAAGTGTATCTTGTGAAACTCACTTTGCTCTAATTTTGAATTTAATGCTTTATCATTTATTACTATCATTTGATCTCTTAATCAAGGCACTAGCAGATTAAAATAAAATCAAATAATTTCCTTTTCACTTCTCCTCTCTTCTTTTATCTTTAATCAAATGTGAACAATAGTACTAATTTCCTGCATGTTCTTTCCCATTTCTTTATCTAAGGGTTTTAAGTCACATTGTTTGGGAAAGACAAGACGTTTCACTCTAAATTTTGCTAGTCAGATTGTTACAAATCCTATACCTTGTCATGAATTACCACTTCAGATATTCACTTGAAACAAAATCGTGTAATCTCACAAATACAGGCTGATTGCACCATCATCTACAAATCTTCTAGACACGTGGTCCAGATACTCCATCACTTTGTACCTTAAGCCATCAACCCCAGTGACATTGAAAGCAAAGTGCATTTTAACACACAGCCATGGAGAACTGACCCAGAATATCCATCATTCCCTCTTCTCAGGTATAAACAGGAATCAGAAAAAGTGGCCTCCCAGTCATATTGATCTAGGACAGGGGAGAGGGAATCAAAAGAGAAAGTGGAGAGAGCTTTCCAACAGAAACCTTTTGCAGCACGTGTCTGCATGAACTGTTTTTCACATTGAATATAAAGACGTGAAGGTTTTGGTTAGGAACGAATGGCAGCATGCTTACACAAACTCAACAGGAGCATCGATTCACCTCTGAAGAGTTTTTCATGAGTTGTTTCTCTATTTTTGATGGAAACGTCAAAGGTCCTCTACCCATTGCCGTTACATATGATAAGGTAAATTAAGTTTCTTTGAATTAGAAGCAAATAAACTACAGACTAGAAAGGGCAAATTATTAAATGTATATATGGTGACTATGGTATAAGTTTTGCAGGCACGTAGACGTGTGCATGATTTGACTTCAAATTTCCATATAAATAAACTTCAATGGAAATATTCAGTAAATTGGATTATGCACTTCAAGCCTCTGCATTTTCAATTCACGTATATATGTGTCTGTCGTGTCTAAAAGAGTTTAATTTATTTGATTTGGCTAAGCACGTGTAATATATATGGTTCATATTATTTGTGTTTATACACATTTAGATATATAATACATAAGTCTATATTAATGATAAGGTATTAAACATTAGTGTAAATATTATTTGTGTATATATTTTCTCTTTCAGTGAACAAATATTTTTTCTGTTGCCCATTCTGTTTTAAAGTTTTCCTGCTTTTTAACCAGAGGAACCAGAGATGTTATTGCTCACAGAATTCCTCATTGGGCCCAGCAGAAGCATGGAATTTATACAAACTAATTTGACTCTTGTCATGACTCTATGAACTGAAGCTCCATTCTGCCAGAAAAGGAGACTGAAAAGAATCACTGCAGAGTGCTGCCCCTTGCCTGAGAGACTGTCACATTTGAAGTGGATTTGCCTACGCCTCTTCAGTGTCCTTATGGAGAGCCAATCCTACGTCAAGCCCTTTCACATATCTGTAGACCCACAGGCCAAGAGGATAATACACCAATTTCTGTGTGGCAGCAGTTTTATCTTGACATTTCACCCCCATGGTTTTCTGGGAAGAAGTTAAATTGGCCCTAGCATTCAAGATCAGAAAATGATTGGCACTGGTTCTTCAGCAAAGTTATAGCAAGTACGTTGTTAAAAAGAGAGAGGAATGCACTATTTCATACTAGTTAATAGGTCACATTTTATCATCCCTTAAGATACTTTATTCAGTCCATTAAACATTTCCAGTTTTGTTCTGGTCCAGTGTAACAACAAAAAGCCCTTTCTTTTATCACTCCCTTACTTTTGTGGACTGTTCTGTATCAGGAAAGCATTCAGCACTGTAACTACTGAACACTCTGAAAAAAGAGGTGTTGAAGAAATATTGCCATTGCTTTAAACTCACAGGATTGAGGTAAAGCCTGATTTGGGAGAACACCTTCAGTCAAGTCATCGTGGTACATTCTTACAAAGCCCAATTTTAACAACCTTTGCTTTCATTATAACTAACTGTGTTTACATATATAGTATATGTTTGCATAATGTAGTGTGAAGGTACTATACCTGGGGTGTGTGCGTAGATGTGTATATTTTTATATATGAATGAATATAGATAAAAATACATTTGAAAAGCAATAAACTTTGAAACAAAAGCTGTTGATCCACTATCTGTTAACATTATCAGTTGAGAAGCATAACTTTTCTTATCTCATATCAGTGACACTTCCCTACTGTGACTTTTTATCATATTTGGATATGAATTTGAAACACTGGATCCTATCCTTTGGATGCCAGTTTAAATTATACCACATGTTTTTTCCTTAATATGAAAATAAGAAACCATATTTTTTGGTGCAGCTTGGAGCAGAAACTTGGGGTTCTCTCTTCTTCGTTCAAGATGTCTTTGTATTTTGCCATGTGCTTCCAACGGCAACACATTTCTTGCAGAGCCACGGAAGTGGCTTGTCTCATATGGCCGGAGGGTAGTCTCAAATGGCTGGCGCTAAAACACCACTGTTTCCATTTCCTTAGTACCTCCAGAGTAACTCATAGCGTTCAGACTGAAGCAAAAAGTCTGGTTCATCACTGCCATAATGACAATTTTCTTGAGCCTTGAAAAACATGGACTCCTAGGGACTGTGTTTTCACAGCTTTCATTCTGACAACTGGAAAATGAAACTTCCAGAAATATTGCTGGCTAAGCATTTGCAGTCTATGGGTTCTGCTGAAATAAGAAGACTTTTACAGGTACAAATATGAAAAGGCAAAGCTGCTTGAAGCATTACTTGCTGTACACTGGCATAGGACCACTGAAGTTGGTTGAACTGTACTATTCACACCACCTGAGCATCTGACCAGTGGGAAACGTACTGTACAGGAAGCTGTTGATGGCCAGCCACTAATGTACTTGCATCATGGCAAATCACGATGGTACTATAATCAGGGAAACCTGTAATTTTTCATAAGCTGAGCTTTTCCCTACTTGAATTCCAAATGGATTTCAAAGGAGATCCCAATGAATGTATCTCCTCATTTCCATTTGTGGTATACATGCACACATGTACACCACAGAAAGGTCATAGTGTTATGGGCTTGGAAGATGCTTTCTTTTGCAAGCCATACTGCAAGCAAATTACTTTCTCTTAATTAATAATTGTGCAGTATTACATACCATTATCATATGAGCAACTCATCATCTCCCCCAAGTGGATGATTACATTATATTACCAATAGATTGTTCCAGGCCTATTTTTAATCTTCTTCTTACTTCTGTGATCTGATTCAATATGAAGCCTGCTTTAATGAAACTGTTACTTGTCAAAAACAAGCCATCAAAAAAGGCACATGAACTTATCACTGAAGAGGAAGTGGTTCATTTGCTGCTTTTTTTTATGCAGCAAACTTCACCTGTATTCATGCATATGCACATTTATATCCATGATGTGAATTAAATAGTGGACAAGGAAACAAGTAAGGATAATTCTTTATCTGAAAGTTTTCTTAATAAGATTTCTTAGCTTTTACTATAATCATACAAAAGAAGAGGCACAATGCTCCTGAAACGCAGAAGGTTCCTTGTGAATATAAAGCAGCACTTCATACTTTGGCAATGACTGAACACTGGCACAGGTTTCCCAGAGAGGCTGTGGAGTCTCCATCCCTGGAGATATTCAAAAGCCTTCTGGACATGGTCCTGGGAAACCAGCTGTAGGTGGCCCTGCTTGAGCAGGGGCATTGGACCAGATGACCTCTGGAAGTCCCTTCCATCCTCAACCATTTTGTGATTCTTTGATTCTACGAATGCCCAACCCATCTCCTTTAGCTTATAATAACGTGTATAACTTATTCTAGAAGGACATGTCACTGTTAATAAAAAGTGACACAGTCTTAACTGCATCCCATTAATACATCACTCCTCTGCTACCTATGTCTTTCTCACAGAGCTATGGAAAATTTTGTGTCAGCTAACAATCGCCTATCCTTCTGATAGTTCTTCTTTCCATCTGCCAGTGCCCTTTGGCTTGGAAAGTGATGGTTGAAGCTGTTGTATTTTATCCATCTCTCCGTTACTTTTCAGAATAATTTTCTGGCTGCTCTCAGAGGGAGCTAATACATGTATCTTCTTCACTGCCCAAGATACCAAACCGGGAAGGCAGAAGAAGAATAGGACAGCCACTGAGACATAAAAAAGCTATCAGCAAAGCAGAACTCTACTGTGATTAACTGACAGGTGGATAAATTTTCCAGGTGTAATGCTGTTAGTAAAAAATAATTTATTAAGATTACACAATTTACAACACCAGGCATTATCGGCAAGTAAAGATATTGAAGTGATTAAGAATCATCTAAAGAGATCTTAGATATGTCACCAAACATGTTCTTCATGTAGATCTAAAACTGTATTTAACAATGAGTTATCAACATTATTGTAATGTGAAAATGGCACCTAAGAACTAACTCGAGATTTAGTTGTGGTTTTAAAATTTTAATCCTGGAAAATTATTAAGAAATGTTAATAGCAATAAGTAAGCAAAATGTTGGAGTAGAAGCTTGTTAGTTTGGAAATAAACAAAACCAGATAGGTGGTATATGGAAAGTATGACAGCGCTGGAGCCAAAGCCTGTTGAAGTATATGGAAAAAATAATTCTTCTTAATTGATTTTGGATTAGACTGCTGTTGTCTCAGTATGTCCTGGTAAAAAATTCAGTGTCAGCCCTTACTCCTCCTGAAATTGAAGTACCCCTCACTTACAAGTGGACCTTCCAGGCTGAAGCTGTAAGTGCCCCTTAAAGACTGCAGATAATCTTGTGTTACCTCACTCTATGTACTACATTTTTTCCCAAAGTGTCTATCTGGCACTTGTTCCATGGTTTCACATTTGTATGTAATTTGCACTCGCAGAGCAGGTTTGGAATAGCAAATAGCAAATTGGAGCAGCAGAATTTGCATGCGCTTTGCTCAGCTGTAAAAGATGACACAAGGCAGTAAAGACTTAAAAGCTTTGTTTGAACACTGCTGGGAAAAAAAGGAAAGGAATATAATCCTGAGTTTTGTGTATGACAAGTGTAAATGAAGTATTATGTAAATAAAACCTTGCTTCCCTAACCTACAAAAAAATAAGCAGATTACATTTCCTACTTCAAGTTACTAAAAAGTCTTTTCACCTCTGGCAGACAATGAATACCCAATTCAAATCTAGAGGCTTCTTGTTGAAAGCTTTTTGTTTCACTGTTGTTAAGGATGTGAGAGATCAGGTGAAAATGTTTCTTTTGCTTTTTCTTGAGGCGAAGATGACCATTGTCTCAATGGGTACAACAGGACACAGAAAGAGAGGGTTCACTGTTTATTTCTGTAGTGGAAGCTACTCTGTTAATCTTTTAGTACTGAGGATTACCACCAGTTTTGCAAGGATGACAGATGTAACAGATTGAGAGGCAGAATAAATAAATTTATGCCGCTGCCCAGATTGCTATATCTGGCTTAATTAATTATCTCAGGGAAATGGATAGCTCTGCACTACATCACAGATGTGGCAGTAGCTGGAAAATTGACAAAGCCCTTGTATTCCTTACAGCAAGTCCAGGAGTCCCTTGTATGTTCATAATTATTCACTCCATTCACTAAGACAAAATATCAAAACTCATTATTTGTATTTAAAATGCGGGTTTTTTACAGTGTCTGTGGTTCATCTTCCCATTGCCCCATCCTTACTGAGATCTCTCACCAGATTATGTTTTCCATAGCACAAGGCTTTCTTAATAAAGAAAGTGTAGCAAGGCCTGTTTGCTCAATTGTAATACGTACTTCCAGAAACAGACCAAAAGAAGCAAATGATTGACTAAAATCCATGGACCCCTGCAGCACTATTTTGAGGAAAAACACCGGGGTTTATGGCGTAATATTTAGATTGGGATTTCAGTTATTCAGTGGTATACTAGAACACGTTCGTACAAAATAGAGGTATTGTAGAAATGCGGTCCATTATAAAAAAAAGCAACTTTTCATCAAAACATTGTTTATGAAAAAAAAAACCAACCTAACCTAGTATTACAGACTGCTTAATCATTGTTTTTCAACCATTTTGGAAAAAAAACCCAACTGTTTAGTACAAAATGGGTAAAACAGATACAGACTTTCTTTTTAAATTTTCCCTTTAATAGTAAGGAGGCAGGCAGCACATCATTCGCTTTCAAAGGGAGACGGAAATAATAAAAATATTCTTTTAAAGTCTGTATCCACAACCAACTGAAGATAAAAGTCAGACTCATAGTGTTGGGGATTGTTTTTCTTTTCAATGCATAATGTCAGGCCATCTGTCAGACACATGAAATGGAATATTAGCATGACTTCTTTACATCCAGAAGAGAAACTTTTCATAGCGTTCAGTATTTCTTAGAGGGCAGAATGACATGGTTGCTGTGGTCAGAAAAGTAACAATGACAGTTCTGTGCAGAACATATTGTCTCTCCAGGTTAGATTTTCCTCTGGGGAAAATTTATATAGTTAACTTAACTTAAATTGAGTTATATTGATTTATGTCAGTATTAAGCTCTCTGTGTATTCAAGTTATAGCAATTTCTTTTACTGATAAAACCAAGTGTACTTTGTACACCACAAAATAAACTGGGCACAAAATCATGTGAGAATCATGCTGAAAATGTTTACAGATTTTGTAATTAACCTACTTTTCTTCAGCAAGATAGGACTGAAAGATCTTGAATTTGTTTTCTGAGGAGAAAGGAGAAAAGGGCCAGACTCTTCTACAGCTGCAACAATAACAACTGTTGCATCAACAGGATGGCATGGTGATTTCTGAATGGGGTTTAAACTACCTTGCTTATTGAACAGTGTTGTGGGTTTTTTTTAAACTGAGATTGATGCGATAAAAATATTCTTGCTACTGAAGGTAGTTCTTGACTTATTTGCGTATATGCATATACATAAATAGAGATGGGTCAATATGCTACACTATCATCTGTATAGTAATAGCATTATACAGAGAGGAAAACTGTACAACTAGGAATAATCAAGACAGATGCTGCAAGTTTTATTGGCATCACTATTAAACACATAATTTTAAAAAATTCTGCATCTATAAAATATCTGTGTATGACAACTATAAATGAAGTATTACGTAAATACATAAATATATTTTTTATTTTAGAATTTTTCTAGATTCCATATTCCATTATATGGAAATATCAGCTTTACTGTGGGAGACTACATTCCTATCTCTAACTGATTTTCAGGGTCTTTCCTTACCCTTATATTAGAAAACTTTCTTCCTTCGTATAGCAGAAAATACACCTTCAAATAAACAAAGATAATATTTTCTACTGTGAAAATCAAATTAATCTGCTATTCCCTTAATTTTAAATCAGCAACAACTATCCAGCAAGCAGTGGAGTTGTTCCATGGTAAAACAATGTTGTGCCACAGAGTACGTTACAACCTCTTTCTAATGAATATGTAAATATTAATGTGCAAGCAGTTTTGCTAAGAGATGCTTCTTAATGCAAGTGGAGGCTTGATAGTGCCAAGTTCCTGAAGAGCTCTGTGTGAAAGTCAGAAATTTTAGATGTGTGAGGTAGGATTCTTTTTATTAAAAAAATACTTAATAAGTGAGGCAGACATTTGAAAAGTAAAAGACTAAATTCCCAAGGGATAACATAAGTAGATGTTTCCAAATTCCTGACTAACTTCAAATTTGTTCTTAAGTTATAATTCTATACATTTTACCTTATATGACAGTTCATACATCCACTCAACCACTTGATTCACACACAGCCTCCAGCACTGTCGTGGTTCTTTCATTATATTCCTTCATGATCAAGATCAAGATCTGTATTGTTCAGAAATCATTCCTTGGGACCTAGTCATGCAAAGACAGGCAGCTGAGGAGGAGCAGGGTGGCCCATTTAATTTCACAGTTATTAGGAACCACAGAACTGATTTAGATCTTCCTACAAATGGATTATTTCTTTTGTTTAGTTGTTGGAATTTCTTCCCCTCTGTTTGACATCGCACAGTTCTTTTTTTAGAATTGTAAATATTATCTTAACTAGTGAATCTGGGGAAAAGTTCCAATAAACCTGCTCCAAAATGCTGTCAACATTCAACAGAGTTCATCAGAAATGGGTAAAGTTTTATTCAGGCACTCCCCAGCAGAAAGTTCAATTCACTCTGAAATAAGCTGAGAGGAACACTAGCAGAAAAAAACGAAATGCTCCATGAGCCCCATCATCTGTGTAAAACTGGATAATTCAGTTTATCACTCTTCTCTAGAGGAAAGGGAATGGAAGTGGAAAAGCATCATCCAGACTATAAGACAAACAGAGACAATTTGGGGAAAGAAAAAACTACCCATGATTTGAGACCTATATAAGCCTGAGACAGGTATTGGATCCACTTTTCTCTCTTGCTTGGAAAGGAAAATTAGTTTCATGTAATTTTAAGTCCTTAAATATTTTTAAGAATTTCCACTATGGGGTTCCTCTGAATTATGATGAAATACATATTCTCACTCCCAAAGGGATTTGATCGATTTAAACTTTGCAAACAAGTGTCTTTTAGGTGGAAAAAAACACAGGAAAAAGGCAAGGAGACTTCTAGGTCAGTAGAAGGCAAATTCAGCCATTTATTCATCTTTTAAGATCTGACAATTTCAGTCAGGTTTTTTTTGCTGTCATGGAAATGAATCACAAAGTATGCATCTTTAAGAACGTACCATGTGTGATGTAGCATCTGCTATGGTAAACATGTGTTTTATTGACTATTGAGATTAACTCATTTGGTGCATAAAATACACATAAAGTGATTGTGTCTGTGTTCCCAGTAATGCCCATGGGCTGCAATAGCACCTCATTCCCTCCATTTTCTGAAGAATTGCAAGATATTTTGTTTTTGTTTTCTTACTTGTATTTCTTTATTTAAAGATGTACATATTCACAAACTGGTTTACACAACATAATATTGGTAACTTGTAAGCTGAGCAGCTATGAAATTCTATATATCCCATTTTTCCTAATCTCTCACAAGTCTTTATAACATCATTCTGGGATACTCTAAGAAGTTATCGTTCTCTGGACAGTTTTATTTTTAACCTGTCAACTGAAATCTTACCTCCAGATATTAAAGTCCTTTTAGGACATAAGAAAATTAAACAGCTCTGCTTTGTGGAAAAATGGTAATCAGGAGTTGTGAGTTATGCCAAAAGTAGAAGTCCTACACAAAGGACCGGGAACACATGCAATACCAGTAAATTTGCAATTATCCAGTAGGAGACTTCAAAGAAGAATTGAATACCTGGATTTCCCTCAGGACAAATGTGGCAAAAGGACTCACTGTTTTAGATTCAGAGGACTTTTTATTTTTGTTTGATATCTCTTGATTAACCTTTTATTTTTTTTTATTTACCTGCAATAGCTTTATACTAAAAGATTGTTTACCTTTGTGCCTGAAAGATTAGTTTATTACTTTGCCTTCAGCTAGAAAAGATGAGAAGGAGCACAGAAGGTGTAAACACTATGGCCGTGTCAGCTCCTTCCATTCCTAGGATGGTCTTTAGCACTTCATGAATTCTTATTGGACACTGAACAGGTCTAGTGCTAAAAACAGATGACAAAGGGAAGACTAGACATCAACTAAGAGTTTCAATGGAAGTTTCAGACTGAGTTTCTTTTTACTTACTATGATAACCCAGGCGAAACTATGACGAGTTGGTGTTCATTTAATTAAAAACTATGTGAAAATATTAGATAAAGGTATATTTTACTGTATAACTAGAAGGATATACTAGATCAAGGCACAAAACAAACACCATAAGGTACAACAAGCACCACAAGGCACAATGCAAAAATATTACAACAAGGCATGAAACTAATATTTGAAACAGTAACTAGGAAAATTAAGAGGATAACAAGACATAACTAGAAGACTGGAAAAGATGAGCTACCAAGAATAACTGAAAACATTTTAGGTTTGGTTTTTTTTCGCCTATAGAAGAAAAAAATAGTAGGAGTTAAGATGATTTATTTGACTGTGTAAAACATTCTTAAGATGATTTATTTGACAGTGTAAAACATTCTTGCAAGCAAGAAGGAACTGTGCTGTTCCCTATGCACTATGTAAATCTTGAGGACCTATGGGCTCAAGCAGAAGCAAAAGAAGCTTAGGATCAGTACAAGAAAAATACTGATCCTTAGTCATAGCTAAGGATTCTTAGAACTGTAGATTTTTCTCAAAGACAAACATTTAAGGAAAATCTGATTCCACTTTGAGATAGCAAGGTCGACTTTCAAGGGTGTTTCACAGAAACCTTATTTTTTATTATTCTTTAACTGCTGAACTACAAATTATGTTTTAAAAATTTCAGTATATTATGCCACTAAAGGTAGTCTGGACCAGTTACACCTGGTTTTGATAAGCCTAAAATAAATGAACATTATAAATCTTTCTAATACCGTTTAGCAGCTCAGGGATTTTACTCTACACAATGTTTGGTTTAAAACCAAACATGAACTTTCTGTTCAAGTTCTATCAGGATCACAGTGTCTCTGGTGTATATTTGAGAGACCAAGCTGAGGTTAACACTCATTTTCTTTAAATAACACATTGTATATGATGCCCATTTTCAGTGAATTTCTCAAAAATGGAAGCTTTTACAATAGAATGAGTTATAGTATTTTGACAGAGCAGATGCAAGGGCTTCTAATAGTCTTACAAATGAGCCTTTCTATCTCATACTGTGACATAAAGTCTTCCTTACACCTTTGAAGGAGAAGACCAAAATCTTGTGATATTTCTAGGAATGCTAAAGTGTATAACTTCTAAAGTATTTTCAGGTATTTCTTACTAAGAGAAATACAAATTTATATATGTATAAAGGTAAGTTGAAAGCATTTATCCTTTGACCTTAACAAAGAGCAAACTAAAGACGAAAAGAAAACAAGCTGCTGTGTAGACCATGGAGGCTATAGGAAAGATAGGAAGAGTTGGACAGATTCCCAGAAGTAATATCAATCCATACTTAGTTGGATGAAGGAATAAGAAAAAAAAAAAATCTTGTTTATTTTAAAAAATATTTGACAAAACTAGGTTTTGAACATTTATTTCCAAAAAATATATAATCTACTGAACATTTAAATATCTACTTGTTTTTATAGAAACAGGATAGGGCTACCTAGAAGTTTGTGACAGAAATTCAGCAGTTAGCAAAATGATTTTTTTATGTGACCAAACTGTGTTTTCTCGGGGAAAATTAATCTCGTGTTGTGTACTTAAGCACAGACACAAACCATGGAGTGGAAATAAGCTGTCACAGTACCAAAGTTATCTTTGGAGGTCCTAGTGCTTCAGTAGTGGTTAGCGTCCCATGGTTCATTTGCTGTTCACTTCTCAGCAATCAATGTCTCAATGGATGCCAAAGGGCCTCCAGTGCCTTTTCTTTTCCAGCTATATGCTCCAATGCTACTTATCAGTGCATGATCAAATTTGTACTCTGTAGCGGCCTTCAAGATCTCTGATAGACCATTAATAGCTTAGTGATTGCAGCTGAAAGCTTGAAAAGATGAGCAAACATGGCACGTCAGAAACATGGAAACGTCATAAGTAAAACTGCAACATGTAAGACAATAACACTTGCATGCTTCTGATCCTGTTGTGGATGATTCTTATTGAATTTACATGGCTTGTGGTCAAGGAGTAGAAATCATATTCCAAGGTTATTTACTGCTAACTTCTTACTGCCTAATTTTATTAAAGTTTCTTTTGCAAGATCAAATTATTTCTAAATGTATGCATGAAGATCTCTTCAGCAATGGATAAAAGTATCCTAATGAATACCAGGCACTTAATTAAGACAAGGGGTTTATTTGTTTGTTTGCTTGTTTGTTTATTTTTGTAGAGAGACCTACTTTGAACACACACACAGACAAAAAAAGTAAAAATTAAGGAGAATACTAAATACATATATACAAGGTGGAATTAATAGAGTAACCCTTTCAGTGGTGAGTACAGATTTTTCTCTTTTGCATATGAGGAAACGTGCATCAAGGTATAGATTTTGACTGATACTAGGTATGTATGCGCATGTGTGCACAAGGAAGGGGAAAGACAATTAGCAAAGAACTTTTGACTCTTGTTTCTCCTGCGGTAATTGATGATTAGAGGCATGGTTTCCTACTTAATTCAGTTATGGCATTAGCATTTACCTCTCACTGGCCAACCAGTAAGTTAGAATAGGTTTCATTTCATCATTCTGCAGATTATTTACTCTTATATTACCCATTCATGCCTACTCTTCAGTGATTTAAACAAAACAATAGTGACATATGGAAAACCAGAAAGATATCTATCTCGCTGTTAAATTCTGTGTCTGAACACATTGGGGAAGGCAGGCTAGTAAAGTAAACACACCACAGAACAGTTAAAAGTATTTTGATTTTAGCTGATTTTAGTTGAAAAGAACATGAGATATCACAATACTGATCTCTTATAAAAACTTTTTTAGACAATGACTCACTAATGAAACAATATTTATGCCTTTTGTGTCAAAGACCTGGAAGGAAATTTGAAATATATGCAAACCAATATTAATTAAGCAAATATTAGTAAAATTTCCTGAGTGTGAACTTCATATTTTAAGAGAAGAATTTTTAAGTGAGTTTGTGAGTTTCACCACCTTTGTATCTGAAGGAAGAGCTAAGCTGAAGTAGCTCATTTGTGCACTGTGCGTGACAATAACTTCTCATCTTCCTTGCAAGGTAAAATGTATGAGTGGTTCTTCAACTTGTTCTTCAACCCTATCTATGCTATGTGGCCCACACCATTTGTAATCTTGGATAGGAGATATTAGAGGTCTGTCTATTCCTTCTAGTATATGCTTACAAATCCAATTAATTTGTCCAATCCTTTCCAAAGTTTATGGCACTGTCTTTCTCCACAGTGTCCAGTCTAAAAATTTGCAAGTTCACTGTCCACTGTAAAAGAAAAAAAAATAAAAATTCTCTTTTCTGCTTTAACAGGATTTCACCTAAGTGTCAATAAGTGCTACATTGTTCTAGTTTTGTGAAATTTGGTGAGTAACAATTATGCATTCATCTCATTCACTGCTTTCATGATCTGGTTAAAACTCTTTTTCATTGTCCCTCAGTGGAATTGCACTTGTTTCCAGGTAGGCTGATCAACTAGGGCTCTTGAGAAGGCTATTAGAGATCAGCTGAAGAATATTAATGGCAACTGGTGGAGTTTACTCTATCTATGCAAGCATAATTATTACAGATAATACATATTTTCTCCCCCAACGCTAGTCAAAGGGGGAAATTGGAAGTCGTTATTGATGAAAGTGACAAAGATGTTTACTGATACTCTCTTTGAAGCAAAGAAGGAGACACTGGAGAGAAGGTAGGCCCTGCCTACTTTACTGTTGTGGTTTCAAGCCTCCAGGTAGACATGAAAGAGAATATTCACATTCAGCTTTTCACACAGCATAGAAGAGAACAGGTTGCAGTTGTTCCATGTTTTATAGAACTAGTATGGTTACTACCAAGTCTGTCTTCTTTAGCTACATGAAGTTTTATACACACTTGTCATACTGTGGTACTGAATATGCATTCAGTACTGCAAATCTGGGGTTGCAAACCTACTTATGTTACTGTAGGCATCAGTCTTCATTGTTTCAATTTTGCAATGATCAGGTATGTAAGAAAAATGAGATTGCTACGATACTTCTGGTGGAAATGTCCTTTGGGTTTTTTTAAAAGAATGTCAGCACAAAGGTATGGGAAACATTTTTTTGATGCTGCTACTCTCCACTACAAATCTGTTGAGTTATTACTGAAGGGTTTCCTCTACATTTGGCTGTTAGGAAATGAATAGAGAACTAGTATGGTGAGGTTGGTGGTAGAAAAGGCAAAGATGTAAAAATTATGCAATATACAGGTATCTTGCCTCTTTGATATCAAGCGCCACAGGTTTGATTTAAAGGCAGGACACTGTGGCTGCAGATTTTTTATAAGTGCCAATATCTGAAAAAACAAAAAAAAAGAAAAAAGGTGTCTGCAAGCCCTCTCTCCAAAGACAGACAATGAATGACTGAGAAATGCCATTGTAAGTATTATAAATACATGTTTTCCAGTCTTTTAACCAACTTTTTGATATTATTTCTCAGGTTCCACTTCATTCCATGTATGAGTTTTCTATATACGCCCCAAGAGTTGGTTTGGTTGTGAGAATGAATTTGTCTTCTCACTCATGTGGTTGTTAATAGCTTAGTATTATCCTACAGGCAAAAGACAGAGTAGATAATGGATACCTTGCAAAACACATATATATGAAGTTTTATGTTAACCTGTATCAAATGCCTGGGTAGACATACTGTAAGTTTACATTAAGTTACAATCTCCAGGGCATTCCAAACATAAACAACCAATGGCTTGGAGCAACAGAGAGAGGGAAGTAATTTTTTGTAATTCTTGCTGGAAGTTACCCCAGGTTGGCCCTGAGACTAAAATTCCACAACAATAACTAAAATTCCACAACAGTCACCAGAATTTGAGTGTATAGTAATTTCCCTGGGTTCTTCATGAAAGCATAATGTTTTCTGAATGTTTAATATGACATAAACATAATAATTGGAGAACCTGGATGTTGAACTCATTTTAGCTGCCTGAATGGCGATTGAAGTCTTTGGAGAAACAAAAAAAAAAAAAACCAACACAAAAACCTGATTACATCATACACGTATGATGTATGTATGTATGTACACATACACACATAACACACACACACACACATATATAGTTAGACACAAATATACAATTATGGATTTTTTTCACGAGAAATTCATCATCTGCAAGGGAAGACCTTTACTCTTTTCAGTAGATTTATTCAAGATATATAGACTGGAGAAGCAACAGAACTGTTTTACTCTCATTTTCTTCTTTGAAAATTAATCTAAATTAAGTTCTGAATTATTAAGTTAAGGTTATTAGAGTTTCTTCTTTCATTTTTGTGCCTTGTTAACCTATAAGTTGGCCTGAAATTCTCTTAATTCAGATTTCTTTCTTGTGAGATTTCTAACATCTCCTGATTTTCATATATTTATTTTATGTAAAAATGGAGAGCAGAATAAATGTGCTTAAGATATAACCAAATGAAATTTCATTCTGAAATGATAATTTGTCCCAATAAAAAGAAGCATGGCTAGGTAAGTGTTCTATTCGTGGATCCATTAGGGTCTTTTAAAATATATTCTTCTCTGTAATCTTTTCAAACTACCTTCCGTAAACTAACTTCTGGTTTATTTACATGTCATTCGTACCACAGTTAACTTCTCTTTCGCTCTATTGTTTTGGCTATATAATCATGGTAATCCCTGTAGTTTCTCTTCTTTTTATGAAATCGCTGACAATAGACAAAGAAACTTGAGATTTAGTTTAAGAAAGTTACAGTTAAGTGTGGTTGAAAGTAGTATGCTTGCATTCTTCCTCCTCTGCTAATGCAAACCTGTGGGTAGTCCTAGTGTGCTATATATTGAGAAAAGAGAAGAGCTAATTCCTTGAAGACTGGATGGCACTGAAATGAACTACTTTATCTTCACTTTTCCAAGTATCCCTTGACCTGTCCAATCAATTGCCAAACACTGCCATAAATACAATTACATGCATGCTGAGTCTGAGCATGTGTTTTCTGTGAGTTCTGCACATTTTTCTCCTCTGTTTTTATCTGCTGCACTTCATAAAAACTGAACGTGAATTGTATCTGACTAGTTACTCCCTAGGGGATTAATTTTAAAAAGCTGTGCTTCTCCTTTGAGAGTCTCATGGCACAGGAAACACACGGAAGCTTTTTTTTTTAAAAAAAGGCATCTGAATTAATATAAACCTTAAGACAGGATTCTAATTGCATCTGCCTTTCCCTCCGTTTCTTAATCTAGAAGGGGCTTACATATTGACATTGAAATTCTGGTCTATGTAGGGTTTTGCTACATTTTGGTTTCTTTTTTACACTTCATAATCTGCTGGCTTCTAAAATCCTGTATGGATACTTTCAATTTTCCACTGCGTTTGTGTGTGCCATTGCACAATTTGAGGGTCTATCCTCGCTGCCACCAGAAAGAGACAAATCCATGAATCTGTTGGTTTTGCCCAGGTAAATCATTCATTCCTAAGGCATCATGTTCTGTTACTCCTGATGTTCGTGGGCACTAATCCTTTCTTCAAATGGAAATACGTTGCTTCTAGAGTGTATGCTTTGTGCCCTCTGCATGTGGATTAAGTTCCATTGATGAGTAGATAGAAAAGTATATACTTTAAAAACTCCGCTGTTTAAATTGTAATGTAAATTACAAGGAATGTCAATTTTAAACTGAGACATCTTGCTTTTTACTGCCTAAAGTCAGATAGAGCAGGTCATGTGAAAAGATTTTTTTTTCCCTCTTTGGATCGTGCAAAATGTCTTCTAACTGCCTGAATTTGGAGAATATATTTTGTCATTTTACCTGAACGAATTCTGCTTTCTCAGAGGACTAAAGATATTTGGACATTGGAGTGTCCAGTAATATTATAGTTATTTCTTTAAAGAAAGAGCTTAAAGAATGAGATACTTGTTTATGTTTGGAAGTCTCCAAAGCATTGCTGCTAGACCATCATTTCCCACTGACTATTCTTATTCTAAGATCCTTTTATTTTAAAGCTATACTTTCACCAAATTGAATTGCATCCCAAGTGTAAAATGTACTTCCATAACTGTTTGAAGCTCTAGACACCTAGCTTAAAAAAAAAAACGTTTCACTTGTTTCTTTTAATTTATAACATGTGTACTTTATCATCTGCTAAGCAATATTTCATTGACACTATATTTGTTCTGCCAGTAAGCTTACTGTCAAACATTTGAAAAGAGACACCAGCCAGTAATGAGATTTCATTATTAAAGCTCTATTATTTTTTTTTTTTGTGCTAAGAGGTATTGTCTCTGATACGCGAAAACATAAAATGCTTATGTATGTATGAGGTAATTATATTCATGTCAGCAGTCCCATTGAGTTAATGAGATTATTAACAAGAGAAAAGTTGCTCCTATTTAGGTGTTTTCAGAATTAGACCATATTCTCTGTTTCTGTGTTTTCAAAATCTTAGAGGCTGTTTAAGCAGCTCTTCTCCCCCTGGATTTGCTCATTCCTAGCTGTTAGACCTATATGTTACTGAGAAGTGGTATCCAAGTCCTTTAAGCAGCTTTAAAGATCTAAGCCTAATATAATTGGTATATTGCTGCGCTATATGCCTATGTTAATGTCATCACTTTCCCTGTCTCCGTGTTGATTTTCATAAGCATTGCTAATCAGTATGACAGAACAATATGGGGGGCTTTTTAATCTCAGGAGTTCTTAGCCTGTCTTATATGTGGTCCTACATTGTAAAACATAAAAAATCCCATCACGATTATCTCCTGTTCACAAAGAATTTTTCTTATATATGTATGATTCTTTTTCTTAGTTGTCTGCTGCTGGCAGAAGTGGGATTGTGTCACTCCTGCTGCGAATCAATATAGGGTTTTTTTTCTGACCGTATTTTTTAAGGAGGTCTTCAATTTCCAAATTGTTCTGAAATTATGTGTTTCCGTTTGCTGGCTGGATAGCCATTCACCATAATATGCCCTAATTATGAATTCAAGGTGAAATTACTTCATGGCAAATTTGCAAATTGGAAATAATATCCAGTATTCTGCAATTACCGCATTGTGAAAGATCTATGCTTCAAATACCCACAGATATCCTGAAAATCATACTTTTATTACTGTTGATAAAATAGTGGATTTTTTCCCCATGCAGAAATTGTGCACGTGATTACAACTTACACAACAGATAAGAGAATGATGTCACACTATGATACGTTAGCTTGCATCTCTCAATGCTCTAAAGCTCAATGTTGCCCACTCTCTTATTTACTGCTTACAGATTGTACTTTGGTACACCTTTATATTCTTCTGTCTACACAACTTCTTTCACCATTTTCCCTTCATCAGCAAGGTCTCCCAGGCCTTTTTTCTAGAGGCAAGGTTCAAGAAGTATTACCGATAATGGAGGAGATCCTGGTTAGAAATCACTTGAGAAAACTCAACCCATGCAGTTTTATTGAACCCAGTGAGGTCCAACCTGAGGATGCACAGAGAACTGGCCAATGTCCATGCAAGGCCACACTCTCTATCATCTTTGAAAGGTCAAGGAGATCAGAGGAAATCTGCAACAGCTAGAGAAAGGCAAATGTCACATCAATATTCAAAAAAGTGCAAAAAAGATCATGCGGAGAAGTGCAGACAGTCAGCCTCACTTGGGTGTCTGGGAAAAACATGGAGCAATTCCTCTTGGAGCATATTTCTGGGCACATGAAGAACAAGAAGGTGATGAGAAACAGTCAGTGTGGATTTACCAAGGGCGTATGAGCTGAAAGAGTACACACTCACCAAGTTCATATATGACCCCCAACCGGGGGGAACCATTCAGTACACTGAAGGGCAGGGCTGCCATCCAGAAGGACCTGACAGCCAAGGAGGAATAGGCCTATGAAATTCATCAAGGACAAATGCAAAAACATGCAGTTGAGGTGGATTAGCCTCCTGGAATAATACAGACAAGGGGTTCACTAGCCGGGGACCAGCTTTGCAGCTCTTGGGGTGAGAAAATATCAGCCAGGAGTATCTCTGGAAAGCAATTAAGACTATCATCGGCTTGGGCTGTATGAAGAGGAGCACAAGGTGGAGACTGAGGGGAGTGATTATACCCCATTTCTCAGCACTTGCTAGACCTTACCTGTATGGGAAAGATGTTTAAGATGGGAAAGGAGCACAGGGGTAGACACTTGGCAGTGGGGCTGAAGCACTCACCCTGTGAAGAAAGGCTGTGAGGCCAGGACTGGTTCAGCCTGGAGTAGAGAGGGCTTTTGAGCACCTAACAGCAACCCAGTGCCTATGGGGAGGGGATTGAGGGGGTGGGAGGAGATCTTCACTGAGGTGCCTGCAGGGAGGAAGAGAAAGAGTGGAAATAAATAAAAATGGGGGAGATCCTAAGTGGACATATGGAAAAAAAATCACTGTAAATACAAATAAGTTTGAAGCAGATTTCCAAGAGTCGTGGCAAACTGTCTGTTCTTGAAGACTTTTGGGAATGGATGTACCTTGGTACCCTGAGTACCCTGGTCTGAATTTTCAGTGCTGACCCTTTTTTAAGCAAGAGGCTCTCTTGCTTAAAGTGAGTCTCTTGTTCTCAGATTAAATAAATTTTGGGGGTGAAGACGAGAAGGAGTAGCTTGTTCTTAGTGGAAAGAATACATGATAGAGCATAATATTCTCAGTGTTGGCTGATTCATTAACATATAATCAGAGTAACATAAAATAGAATACTGTGAGTTGGGAGGGACTTCTGGAGTTCACACAGTTCAATCCTCAGCTCAGAGCAGGTCCAGCTAGATCAAGTTGTTCAGGACATTTTTGAGTCATAAAATTGACTGAGACATGATGCCAAATACGTAGTTTAATCTATGAATACTGTACCACTATCTACCAATGTTAAATAATAAATAAGAATTCTGACTGCAGATGATGACAGTGAGTCATCACGGCCTGGATATCTATTTTGAGAATTAGCATTTGTGGTCATAATTAGTCTGCATGGGACCCACTAAAATCAATTCATCAATCAAAACTTGGCAGGTTGGAAATCCAATATCAAAAAAGGGCCTTTAGTCACAGATAAAGAAGTCAAATAAGCAGTACCTGTCTCTGAAACACAAGTGCTCTATTACCGAAATGCAGCAGCAATCCTGATGCTTTATAGCTTCTTGTCAAACTTCGCTTTCAAAATGTTTACTGTTCAAATTGCAGTTATGCTTTTTGTATGTTTTGCTTCCTAAGAAGCCCCTGGACTAAATTTTTATTAAGTGAAAAGTTGGTGAGCACAATTTATTCTACAAACTGTAGTAAAGATAGTCTATGTTTCTCTGGGAGGTTTTAGAACCAACAAAAGAAATTGCAAAACCACCTTTATTTGCTCTTGCAATGTATTGGACATACCCATTAAAACAGCCAAAGAGATACAGGGCTGGAGTAAATATCAACTTTGAAGGATACTTTTCCTTTCTGCTCAGGAGACTGCAGGGAAACATCCAGTCTACACCTCCTGGAAGAGCCAGGCAAAGGATCTTCCTTGAACAGCCACAACAAGAAAGCAATTTAGTCCAAGAGAAGTGAGGAAGAAGTCATGTTGTTGAGATTATGCAAAGAAAATATTTACAAAGAGCAATATTTCTTCTGTGGAATTCAAGGTACATTTACATTGCATAGTAAGAAACTTGCACCTCTTGGATACAAACTAGTACCTTTACGCTGTTTAGCATGCATTCTGAGATAGCTTGAATATCTTTAACACTGTGTACTACCTTGCATGTTTTAACCTTAGCCTCTGTTATTTAGAATTGATCTACTGAGATCAGACTAGATTGTCTGGCTGTCTTCCATCTCTGCCTTTTAGTTTACACAGTTATCCTGAAATATCTGTAAGGGGTTAATCGAGACAACACTGTGCAGCACTACAGGAACTGATTGCTTGGGCTGCTTTAGAAACAATATATGAAAGATTTCCCCACAGGCTGTGGTTTTCAGTTTGAAGCCCGTAAGAATGGAACTGCTGCTGTGAAGCAATGATGACTGTGTGAAAAGACACTCTAGAAGTGCTAGTCCCTCTTGAAACAGCTTCTTATTCCTGATCAACAGATACATTTTTCAGCCTGCACAGGTCTGGAAATTGCAGCTTTATCGGACTGTCTGATTTACCAGCTACTTGGGAAATAGAGGAATTAGGACCATTATAAAAATTTTTTCTTTTTTCAAGTTGCAGGTCTGAATGTCAATAAATAGCATTTAAATCTACCTCTGCTATTATGTCACCATTGTTTTAGATGTAGTTTGGGGAAAACAAATTAAAAAAAAAAGAAACAGAACAAAACAAAACAAAACAAAATAGAAATGGCTCTTTTGATAATTTACCCTGAACAGTAAAAGTCCTAAATTCTCTATGCCATACGCTAGCCAAAAATCAAGCATTCCTGCAATTTATTTCTTCAGCTTCATGCCCACTTCAAATCATATAGTCTTATCTTGCATAAACATTGCAGACCTTGGATGCATACCAAGTAGATTTTTCCCCATAGTAGTATCCATTTCTAACTGGCCGTTAGCATCTGTGTCAAAGATTAATAATTATGCGCCGAAAAATAAGTCAGATTTCCTGAATCTAGAATTTCCTAATGACAGCAATTATTTTTTATCCTCCCCTCCCAGAATTTTGACTAGCAATTAAAAAAAAAAAATCATCTCAGCCTAAAGCTGTTCCTGAAGATTGAGGTACAGTCCAAATTCTTTATCTTGCCTTTCCCCTAACATCTCTCTAACCTCAGCTCAACAATAAAATGGTCTGACTTTGGCAAACTAGGGAGTCAAAGTTCTAGTTTAATAGAAACAATGATTTGTCTTGCACTAGTCTCTAATGAATGGGCAACATTACCAGTGATTTATGCCAAATTTAGGGATAAGGTATGGTGAAGGGCCCAAACCAATAACAATTACCAGCCTGGTTCACACCGATGCCATCAGCACGAGGCCATAGCAAAGGTAAGAAAAGACGAAAAGAAATAACAGTAGAGAGCTATGGAATGAGCCTTCAGGAACTGGGAAGGAACATATAGAAGAAAAAGGGCAAAATGGAGCACAATACAGCAGTAGTTGCAGAAGAAGCTGTGAAACCTGTAGGAAGTTTGGGATCCACTGATTAAACAGAATTTAGAAATGTGTTTGAAGGGGTTTTAGTATTTATTGTGGCTGCATAACTTGCAAGTGTGAATGTGCTTTTTGTAGTAATGGGTAACTGTAGCTCAGGCAGTACATTATTGGGTTTTAAAATCTCTGTTACTCACGATTCAATGTTCAGTAAAAATTCAAGATCTACAGATATCTCATGATTTCACTCTTTTTTCAGGAATGACAAAAGATCATGTCTCACAACAGTTTCATCTTTCAGCAAATTTCGTGGGATTTCAAGCATGTCTTTTCAACACTGATGTGAAAATGAGGTATTACAGTGAACACTTTCAGTTCTGTGCTACAGTCAGGCTTTGGTTTAAAAAAAAAAAAAAAGGAGAAAAAGAAAAACGTTCATGCAGAGTTCTAACATCCTGTTTCTAAATGTTATGGAACACCACCAAAATCTGACATATGTCCTGCATAGTTTCATTCGTAAAAGATTTGCAGCAAATTATCCCTTTTTACATTCTCTGGACCTATTCTTTTGAGCCCTCAAGGAAGTATTCCTTCCTCTGCAGTCAGAGCTAAGAAGCTTCTTCAGAAAACCCCGAGGATTAGTGTCTCTCTCGTTTCTAGTGTTAAGACAGGAGGTCCTTATTAGCAAAAAGCAAGACACAAACAGAGAAACTGTATCTTCTTCACGACCTGCTAAGGGGAGGTCACTGAAATGAAGAAAAATATACATTGGTCTAATTCATTTCCTATGGTGTATTTGGCAAGATTTTCCTTCTTTCTTTTTGCAGCAGCTGTGCCACCAGCCACAGGTAGAGGTAGCACACACACACACTAGGGAACCACTGAAGTTTCTTTAGCAACCACAGCGTATGAGTAACGGGGGTTTGGTTCTTCAGCCTTTCCTTCACATTCACTCACAACAGCTGGCCCCACCGAGCTGCGGTCTCCACTCTCCTGCTGCCACTTATTTCCAGCACTCTGCTTGCCACTGCAACTGCAAGTTCAAGCTTGCGATGTTTTTGCCGCAGTTTTCTTTGACTCCTGGCCAGGACAGAGAAAGAAGCTGATTAAGACTGCCATGCGACACATCAGAAGGCAAAAGCACTTAGCGTGTCTCTTCGCAATACTGTGAGGGATGATGACTCCCAGAGATGAAGAATCAAAATAAAGTTAATATGACTGCAAAACTGCAGCCCAGCTTTCTCTTTCTTTTTCTTCTCCCACAGTCACATCAGGTGAACTTCTCCACTTTCATGCATGTGGTAGGGTGAACTTAGAAAGAAAAATGTCCTGTTTAGAAGAATTTGGAATCGGAATGAAAATAAGTCTGTCATCATTGTATCATCCATCATCTATGTGCCCTTGGCAATTTTGTTTAGTCATACGTCAAAACTAAGTGAACCAAAAGTAAACTGAGCTGAACAAATAATAAACTGGAATGAGAACAACAAAACAAAAGGAAGAAGAAAAAAGCTAAAAGGCTCAGAAAAACTTGCATGAGACTTCTTTTTTCCACAATAAATTGTTCCAGTGTCACTCTAGTGTTTCTAATTTGATTTGTTTTTCTATTCAGTTATTTTATCTCTGTTTGCTATTGAAATACTCTGAAAAGTCTAGATCATAGCACCACCTCTAGTCTCTCGTTAATAGTTGTTAACATAGGAGATTGTAGATACACTGAATTTATCCACTATAAGGCTCAATACTGAAGCTGACCTTTCAGGATCTTCTCATGTGTAATTAAAAGTTGTGTCAACACAAATGTTGCTTCTCCCTCACTCTGCATGAGTACACAGTGAAAGTTTGAGACTACAAAAGAGACATTCTCCCAGATCCATTTTTTATTTCCAGCATTCCAGCATCTCCTCTTGTAGAGGAGAAACTGTAAAGGGAAATCCTCTGAATCCCTCACCATTTTGTATATCTGTCCTTAAATGCTAGATTTCCAGAGTCTCTTTTTTCTTCCTGCTGTGGTCTTGAAAGGTGACCTAAGGAACCAGATCACCACAGCTATCTAGTGACACATGATCTTAATGATGACCAAGTTCCCTTAAAGATCACTCACTCTTCCTTGGAAAGCTTCATGCGCTCTTCTTACTACCACCTCTTTGCTACTGTCTCCATCTGTCAACATCAATTCTGTTTTGTGGGAGCAATCCTAGTAGTACCCATCACAGTCTCTTCTGGTGCTCAGGCCAGATTCTCACTATTATGTCCTAGCATAGACAGGTTCTTGGTTAAAGAATGAAAGCCTTCAGATCCTGCTAGACTGCAAGAGAAAATTTTGGGAGAAAAAATGCCCTCCTCCCTGTTCCTGGTAATGAGTGACATATTTGTCAGGGTACAGCCTACCCCCCAGCCACAGACCAGGGAGAGCAGGGAGAGCTGCGATCGTGCCTTGCGATGACCTGAAAGGACGATCAGCCTTCCTACTCTGGTGCCTTCATCACTTTTGGCAAGAGCTGTGTGGTTCCTCAGCTGCCCTCTCTCTGCAGTCCTTAAACAGTTAAGTCGGGTATCTCGACAATTAAGGCTCTTCTGAGGAGGTTTAATTTTGGAAAACGCAGTCATTTCACTTTGGCTTTTCTGTGACAAAGTCCATTGGTGTTTGCTGCTGTGGGGCTGCATTTGGTGTGGAGATATAGACTGCTGACACTGAGAGGATGTGGGAATCCGGTGAGCAGGCTGAAAGGTAGTCGTGTTGAAATCTCTTACTAACTCCTCTCAACTTTTCTTTAAAGTCTTCGGCAAGCACATTTAATTACATGTAAGTGTGTACAAGTGTGTGTGCATTGCAGAAATATGTTGTTGGCCTGAGGGTGTTCAGATGGTTAATTAGAGGTCTTTTTTGTGTGACTATTGGTACCCCACACACGGACACCTGATATAGCCTTTTTTATTGAAGTAGCCTTTTGCTAGTGAACCAACAAAATAAATATCTGAGTAAAGAACAGTTCTTAAAAGCAGTAACTGAGGAATTCAAGAATTAGCATGAGAAGTGCTAGAAGTTCAACAGGTGTGAAATTTCTTCCAATCAAAGCAGTGGAGGACTGAGAATCTAGTTTTAGCCCCTGAGTCTGACAGAGAACCCATAGCAATCTGCACACGCCATAGATTCCCCTTGGCCCAACCTTCATTATTTCTAATGGGAAAAAGAGGTTCTGTGTGTTTCCACCTGCATTGTTCTCTCCTACGTAATTTCAAATTCTTTGGGACAAAGGCTTGTGTTTACCATATGTCTGTACGTTGCCTAGAACAATTGGATCCTGGTCTAGATTTGCCCTGTAGACATTCCCATCAGCTGAACAATTCAAGTATTGCTATTTTTTTTATTATTAATTTAATGTGATGTGTTCCCTTGAGGGAATTTATACTGTTCTTGTATTTCTCCTTCCTATTGTGGCTCATTCTTAATCCACTTGTGCGTCACTTCTATTCGCCATGCATACAAAGCCACAAATAATTACACCTAACAATATACCTGTTTTGCCTACTGTTTTCCTGTTTGTTCTTTATGTTTTTTAAGACTGTGTGATCATGTTGAAAAGAAACTAATAGCTGGAAGTCAGTGGTTGTTAGCAGGAGATATGTATCTACCCTTCTCTGCAATGGATGAAAACCACATATCTGTGTTAACTGTTGCTTAGTGACTTATATGCCTGTAGCAGAGAAAAATGCAGTACTCTGGAGCCTGCAAGTAAATAGATTTACATATTGTAGTGTCAGGTTACAGGGTTTTCAGTTGTTCTCTGCCTGCAGCTGCATGCAGTTACTAAACAGGAAATAATTATATGGCCAATAAGTGGACCAATATGTGGCCATTGCACAGAAAATACCTTTCCTTGCAAATATAGAAAAACTTATTCCCCATAATGAGGACACATTCTGAACAAAAAAATATATGGTTTGCATGGAGACCTTTGAGCAACAGCAAACCTGCTTTGCCTCCGGAGCACCAGAAGCAGCTGAATTCAGTAACAGTAGCTGAGTCGATGGTTTCTGGTATGGTGCTTTAACCTGCTGGGTTAACACAAACCTGGAGGAAGGGGATGGTCTTTTGCTGAGGTTAACACCTTGCAACAGGTCATAAAATGTAAGTCATCCATATGTGGTCTGGTATGTTTTTAAGGCTCACAGGCTTTTCTTGCATTGCCCTGAAGAGTAAACTTTCAGCATTGCTTAGAGAGCAAGTATATAGACTAGCAGAAATCTAAAAGAGAATAATACTTCAAAACCAGCACCTTTCCTTAGCTGAAATCCTTTTCTGAGGTGTTAGGAGCACTCCTGTCTCCTACACACAGATGTTGTTTCAGATGAAAAAACACAAATGGTATCAACTAGGCCTCAGGGATGGTGCTTTCATTTCCAGTTGGTCTGTTTTTAACCAAGTGCCTGATGCCAGACAGCCTGGTCCGTGCAGAAGACATGTTATCTCGTGTGGGTCAGCTTGCACTGACAAGGCAGGGCCATTGTTTCAGACCCTTCCTTAGCTGCCAAAACTAACTCTTAAAGTTCACAAGCAGGACACATTCTGCAAGGTTATCCTCCTTGAGGAAATGCACAAATTTTCTCATGATTTTGCTAAGGGAGTAGTGTTACAATGAACGCAACAGTTCCTAGATTTTGTCTTGCGAAAGCAGAAGATGGCAGTGATGATGGAGATCACTTTCTTGCTATATTATAGGTTGTAGATGTGTTTGAACTCCTGTAAAGAGAATAAGGCTAGACATTACACAGGTCCCAAATGCCAAAGCAGGCACTAGAAATAAAAAAAGGAAAGCATTTGTTTTTAGTATATGATGCAATATTTCACCTGAATATTCCTGTTATCTTTCTTACCATAAAATATAATCTATGAATGTCTGTTCTAGGAGGAATTATGTAATGTTGTCTTTTTTTCCCCATATCATAAACTATTATTTTTCAGTGGTTCAGAATGATCCCTGCATTCAATTTTACCTGGTTGCCACATATGGATAGAAGCTATTGTTTAAAACTACTACAAGAAACAGGTGGTGATTATTTCCCACGCTGCTTATCTATAATTTTGATAGGCTATCACAAGCCACCAGATAATTCAAACTCCATGGTACTTATGAGACAAATATAGACCACTTTCATGACACATATGCAATTCCTTCTTTAGCAGGCGTGTGTATTTTTTTTCCCCTGATACTTCCTATTAGCAAGCTTACTCCAAATAAGAAGTAGTCAGTTACCAGACTAACTATGTTGCTACTGAAGTATGATTTGTAATACATTGATGACTACTTTGTTTGAGGATATAGGACAAATTAGCCAAACGGGTGAAGTCAATATGAGTAAGTTACAGCCTATTAAGGCTCCATGTGAATTCTCACATTCAGAAGGAAAGCAGCCGTCACTGTAGCCTAATCCCTAAGTCATTTCAGCTCTACTGAACTGAAGCCATGTGACTTCCAAATAAAAACATCTACGCAGGGATTCAATAAATGCCTTAGAGTGGGATCAGCCTCTGGTGAAATAAAGCATTAACTTCACTGTTTTCTGGAGTATCTCCATGTAGAAAAACCCTATTATAATTGTAGACTAAACTAAATACGGCAGCAAAATTAGGCTTTCAAATGACTGCTGACATAAATGTGGTCAGACCCTGTCAGTCAGCAAATTGACAATGAATCCCATTCCTACATTTCTGATTTTTCTAAATTTGAAGTTTCCATACAAAATAAAACTCAGAAAAGAGGGCTTTGCATTGCTTAAAATGATTAAGTTATAGTAGGCTGAAACCAGTCATTTTGAAAATGTTTTTGGCACTTTTTGTGTATCCCTATGGAATGAGGCCATGAGTGATGGCAGAGGCCTACTCTCCTGAACACGCAAGAGGAATAAAATAAAAATCACAAAACTACAGGGATAGGGACAAAAAAGTACAAACTCTGAGACTCGTAAAAGCTGTAGGGAATAAGCATAACATTGTGTTTGCCATCACAATTTAAAATACAAACTAGAAGCAATGCAAGTAGAAAAATACAGTCGGTATTACTACTGGCTGGCTGAGTTTCTAAGCTACTGAATTTTATGTTGGGTCACTGTAGCTTTCAATTAATTACAAACCTGCACATTCAAAGTAACTTTTACTAGAAAAAGTTGAGGTGTAAAATCATCAACAGGAATGGAATTGCTTTTAAAAGCTAAGTAGTACATTGTGGGCTAAATGAAAAAAAAGTACACTTTCTAACAAGATGCAGCGTACTCTCCACTGAGACCCATTGCCAATGTGCAGTCCTTTGGCATTTGATTAGAGAAGATAATTTTTGTGTCATTATGAGTGCAAATAAAATGTGCCTATGTGTATAAAAAAATAATTTGTCTGAAGTTAAAATTCTTTAAAGCAACAGAAGTTTTCTTGTCGCATCCAGGTGCATGTTATAGCAAAAATAAAAAATAAATTAAAAAACAAACCCCAAACAAAAACCTGTGTGAAGTAACATACTTCATATATGGTCTTTCTCATAGCACAGAAAATCAAGTTAAAGCGTTTGGAATTCTGACCTAACAAAACAGACTTACTTTTGCCTCATTGCCTAGTAATGTATAGTATTGCGATATCCCAGGGTGGGTTTTTTTTCCATTGTAAAAGCATTGGCAATAGGTTTTGTATGCTTTAGGACTGATTGAGCTATGAAATGCTAGCAGCACTGTGTTCCAAAAAGTCATCAAGTGCCAGGAAAAATCCTTTAAACAACAGTTTGGTTTATTGCAGTTGCTAACATTTTTGAGTCTTCATATGAGCAGTACAGTGCTTCAACTTTGTTTAGATAAACCAGAGATATATTTTGGGCAGATCACTTCCTCAACATAGAAGATAAATGTGTTTTCTCAATTTATGTGTATTAGAATTGCAAGTGAACGGTCTTATAAAGTTGTGAACTTACTAGTCTTGCTGACACCATTCAGAGCAGCTGGAGCTCAAGACGTGGAATTTGTCAGTATTCCAGCAAAAATACAATTTTATTGGTCAAAAGTCCTTTACAATACCACATTGGGAATGACTAACTGTGGATGTCCAAGCAGGAATCTGCAATGATTTGCATACAGCTCTGTTATCCCAGCCAGTTCAGAAAGCTAGGGGAAATAATCAGTCATTGGCAGACCACAGGACCTGGTGGTCTGCGACAGAGATGCCAGTCCATCAGTTTCACACACCTGTGTGTTGAAACTGCAGCATGCCAGGAGCAGAAGGAGCGGCTCCAACTATGAAATCACTCACCATGCACTGTATGTCTCCCTGGAGATGTTACAAGAACTCTGCAGCTCATTTTGGTGGAAACAAATTTGCACCATCAGTTGACCACATCAGACTTGAGTACAGTCAGCTAAAGGCGTTCTTGTGCCGCCCAGCGCCGCTCCGTGGAGAGATCCTCTGCCCAGCTGCAGCTAAGCTGGTGGCAGGAGCAAGCACCCTGAAGCACTACTCCCATGATAACCAGTGCTCAGGTGACACAGTGGCACGGCTGCTTTGGCTCCACGGACACAAGGTGGGCTTTCTGCATGTCACCTACCAGCCACGTGCAGCATCTGTGTTGCCTAAAGTCAGCTGCAGGATTTCTCCAGCCTTCTTCCAGGTGCCACCTGAGCGGACTTCGCGGGCATCCATGCAAACATGGATGACACCAGCCAAGCTATTCCAGCTATTCCTGAAGCAAAGCTCAGCAAAGGAGTTTAGGGCATAAGCAATGCTGTTGACTGACCTGCACATTGTTGAGGGGAGAAGGGTATCACGCTATTTCCAGCACCTCTGTGATGCTCTTCATCCTGACAGATTGTAACTTTTGAAGTAATGAGTTTTAGTAACATTATTTTGTCTCAAAGCATGATCTGTCTAACCTCTGACAATGCCTTTCTCTGATAGTAATGTTTTCCTGCACAGTTAATAGGAAAAGGTAACACGAATTGCTGAATTAGATGCTAAAAGTATGTGAAAATTTGAATTGCTGTAGTCAAAAGGGAGAGACAAATGTGGTTTGATTCAAATGAATGTGTAGGCTTATGTTTCAGCCAATTTACTGGGTTGTACAAAACTCAACAAACAGGAAATTTGGATGTAACTCAACATGTTGCATCATATAGCAAGAATTGTTGAGTCTGTATGACCAATATTTAAATGCTTCCTTCAGTAATAAAAATATTTAAATTTCAGAACTATTGAGAATTTTACTGACTGTTCTGCTGACTGAAGTCTGCATCATGTTTAAAATTTATATATCTGAAAGGTGACTGGATAGAAATATGAAAGAATGAACATTCAGGTCAATCTTTCAGGAAAAAAGGTTGGAATTTTAAAAGTATGTTGACAGGCCCTATTGGCTTTATTTATCCAATGAGACTACCAAGCAGGTAAGGCATGCCCACGTAACAAAATAAGAGCTAGCTGCTTAAAATTAATAAAAACAAAGCAAAACGTTTTGTAATTTTTTAACTGTCAGAAACAATTGATTGAAGCTTTATGTGTGATTGTATTGCTATATGCTCATTATTAAAATAAGCTTAAGAACAAACTATAATTTAGACCATCTGTACCATGAAATCACGTTCTTCAGAAATTAAGGAATTTGTACTAGCAAATGTTAGTATTTTAGCCATCAGCAACTTAAAAGTCACCCTAGTGAAAAGGAATCTCAGAAATATATTTTTTTATGTTCAAAGAGGATCAGACCCAAAAATTACTGAAGCTTGTCTCCTGTACATCCAGTTACCCTCAAATATTGAAGATCTCACCAGGAAGAGCCATATCATGCAAATGTGTGTTTAATAGCTTCTTTGAAGCCTAGTATCAAAAAAGTTTCATCATCAGAGTTGATTGTCTGTCCACTTGAGCACAGAATTATCTGTCTAAGCATTGCTTAGAATAAATATAATGAGCCTTGAAATTTGAGGGTAGTGCCAGAAATAAACTGCTTTAGACACAGTTTCAATGGTAAATTGAGGCTAAACTGGGTTTGTTGGAGGAGCAACCAAGCTACAAGGAGACAAATTATCTATTAACAGTCATAATAAAAACTGCTTGGAGTAGAAGATTAAATACAGTGTAATACAGTATATGACAAGCATTCATAACAAACTGAAAGGCTGGTAAGTATTGTTCCATAGGCATTTAGCACTTTGCATTAGACAAATACTATTAATTGATTTGGATTTGATACGGTCATTAGCACGTAGCCTAATTCTACTTTTACAACCTTATTCATCACGATTAAATCTAGTCAAGGCAGTAGCAACACACTGCATTTTCAGTGTAAACGAACATCAAATTACAAAAGGGGAGTTATTAATGCAAAAGAAAGCAAATGATTCATTTTTACTACTGGAGCCTCTGTCCTGAAGAATACGAAATGTGTGAAAACCCTCTTGCATATGGGTTCTCTAAGGAAAGGGTTAGACATTTGCCATTGAAAATTGAAGACGTGAAATCTTCTGCAGAGTCTGTCATGGACTGGACCTTACTTCTGCAGCAAAGACTGTGATTCTTGTTGCTTGTGACTTGTATGTCACCAGAGATAACTGGTGGAAAAATGCACAAAATTAAGATGATGTGGTTTTCTAATGTAAGTCTTTATCAAATTAGTATATAATTATCTTAGAATCATAGAATCATTTAGGTTGAAAAAGACCCTTGGGATCATCGAGTCCAACCATCAACTCCACTCTACAAAGTTCTCCCTTACACCATATCCCCTAACACCACATCTAAATGAGCCTTAAACACATCCAGGGATGGTGACTCCACCACCTCCCTGGGCAGCCTATTCCAGTGTCTGACCACTCTTTCCGTGAAAAATTTTTTCCTAATGTCCAGCCTAAACCTACCCTGCTGCAGCTTGAAGCCATTCCCTCTTGCTCTATCGCTAATTACCTGTGAGAAGAGACCAGCACCAACCTCTCTACGATGTCCTTTCAAGTAGTTGTAGGGAGCGATGAGGTCTCCCCTCAGCCTCCTCTTCCTCAGACTAAACAGTCCCAGCTCCTTCAATCGCTCCTCATCAGATTTATTCTCCAGGCCCTTCACCAGCTTCGTTGCCCTCCTCTGCACTCGCTCCAGCACCTCGATATCTCTCTCATATTGAGGTGCCCAGAACTGGACACAAAACTCACGGTGTGGCCTCACCAGTGCTGAGTACAGGGGGACAATCACCTCCCTACTTCTGCTGGCCACACTATTTCTAATACAAGCCAGGATGCCATTGGCTTTCTTGGCCACCTGGGCACACTGCTGGCTCATGTTCAGCCGCTTGTCAATTAGAACCCCCAGCTCCTTTTCTGCCAGGCAGCTCTCCAGCCACACTTCCCCAAGCCTGTAGCCATGCATGGGGTTGTTGTGGCCCAAGTGCAGGACCCGGCACTTGGCCTTGTTGAAGCTCATACCATTAGCATTGGCTCATCGGTCCAATCTATCCAAGTCTCTCTGTAGGGCCTCCCTATCCTCATGTAGATCAACACTCCCGCTTAGCTTCGTGTCATCTGCAAACTTGCTGATGATACACTCTATGTCCTTATCAAGGTCATCAATAAAGATGTTAAACAGAAATGGCCCCAACACTGAGCCCTGAGGGACACCACTTGTGACCAGCTGCCAGCTGGATTTAACTCCATTGACCAGCACTCTTTGGGACTGCCCATCCAGCCAGTGCTTGATCCAGCAGATCGTATGCTCATCCAGGCCATGAGCCGCCATCTTTTTCATGAGAATTCTATGGGGAACAGTGTCAAATGCTTTTCGAAAGTCTAGGTAGACAATATCCACAGCCTTTCCCTTATCCAGTAATCGGGTCATCTTGTCATAGAAGGAAATCAGGTTCGTGAGGCAGGACCTGCCTTTCATAAACCCATGCTGACTAGGCCCGATCCCCTGCTTGTCCATTATATGACTTGTAATGGCACTCAAGATGATCTGCTCCATGACCTTCCCTGCTACCGAGGTCAGACTGACAGGCCTATAGTTTCCCGGATCCTCCTTTCTGCCTTTTTTGTACATGGGTGCTACATTTGCTACCCTCCAGTCCATTGGGACCTCCCCAGTTAGCCATGACTTCAGGTAGATAATGGAAAGTGTCTTGGTGAGCACGTCTGCCAACTCTTTCAGCACTCTTGGATGTAACCCATCTGGTCCCATAGACTTGTGTGCATCATTTCCTCTTTAATTGTGATGACCTCGTCCAGCTTCCCCTCCCTGTCTCCCGGCTCATGAGGATGAGCTTCCCCACCTACTTGTTTTTCGGCATACAGGGACAGCCTCCTCCTGTGCCTCTCTTGAAGTATGTCCAGCCTTCCTGGGCTCCTATATCCTTCAGGGCAGCCTCCCAAGGGATTTTGTCCAGCAGTCTTCTGAACAGGTCAAAGTTTGCCCTCAGGAATTCTAAGGCGGCAGTTTCACTAACCCCTCTCCTTATTTCTCCAAGAATCAGAAATTCGACCATCTCATGATTACTGTGCCTGAGACGGCCACCAACCTTTACTTTCCCCACAAGTTCTTCCCTGTTCACAAGAAGCAGGTCCAGGAGGGCACATTCCCTCATCGGCTCACTTACCACCTGTGTGAGGAAGTTATCCTCCACACATTCCAGGAACCTCCCGGATTTTTCTCTCTCTGCTGCGTTGTATTCCCAGCAGATATCCGGGAGGTTAAAGTCCCCCACAAGAACAACGGCAAGTGACCGTGAGATTTCCCCCAGCTGCTTATAGAAAGCTTCATCCGCCTCACTGCTTTGGTTGGGAGGTCTATAGCAGACTCCCACAGCGATATCAGCTTTAGCGGCCCTTAACCTAATCCACTCTCCACCCCATCATCAGTATACTTGATTTACGAGCTCTCATAGCATTCTCTAACATACAGGGCCACTCCTACGCCTCTCCTTTCCTGTCTGTCCCTCCTGAAGAGCTTGTAGCCATCGATCGTGGCACTCCAGTCGTGTGAAGCATCCCACCACATTTCTGTGATAGCCACTATGTCGTAGTTTTCCTGGTGCACCATGGCGTCAAGCTCACCCTGATTGTTGCGCATACTGCGTGCATTGGTATAGATGCACTTCAGATGTGCTAACGACTCCAGCACCTTTTTGTAAGTTAAGTTTTTCTCAAGTTTTTCTGTTTTGGAATGACTCTAGATTTTGGTTTTCAAAATATATCATTTCCCAAAGCTAGCAGAGTAGGGAAGCCATATGCAAGAGTGAGACTTGATTTCTTTGTGACTAATGGAGTTGGCTGTTATTTTAAGGAGAAACCTGTTATCTTGATATTAAGGGGGGAATAAAAGGAAATTAGCATAGATATTAGAAATCACTGTCATTACGTTTCATAGTTAACAAATCATTTGAGTGCATAAAATAGCCGAATTTCTCAAGCCTTCAGGCTATGTACAGACTCTGGAAGTCTGGTTATGTTAGTTTTGTTTATTTCATGAGTTTTGAAGGAACACATGTAAAACTAGAAATCAGTTTTTACTGGAAGATCTTGATACAAAACTAATGCCTTCCAAGAAGGGACGCGTAGAATAAATGTGTCACTAAAAGTATAGAGGTCTGCTTCCCATTGTTTCAGAACAACTGGTCATTCTGCAGTGCACTTGCCAAAATACAGTTCTACAGGTAATTATGTAGTTATTCTCAGAACCTGCTACCATCACTCACCATGTAGTGCTTTACACGAGGAATACCTCTTCTGTCGATGATCACTGTTGCTGAGGATCAGTAGCAGAGCCTGAGTGTAATTAACATAAGGCAAAATCCTGGTGGGGGTGGGAAGTCAGTAAATCGATGCATAAAATGTATAACTTTAAGGATCTGAGGACTATTTGAGGAGTATTAGAAATCTTTATTTCATCAGCATGGTAAAGACTGATGAATAGTCCAAGTTCTACTGATAAACTGTGAATGAGTATAAAATAAAAAGAAGTCAGGTCATGTGAAACAAAGAGGTGCCGGCTGATGTCTGCATCCAGGTTTGAAAGTATCTGGATGAGTCTAGTGAATATGCTGGGGTCAGTTGATATGGCGGGGCAGTTTGGGGAAAGCAGCAGTATGGAAGCATGTCCCCCACCCCAACCTTCCCAAGGTTTTTTGTGTTATGGAGCTAGAAAATGCTTTGGTTGTGTGCATCTCATTTTCGCTGGTGCTTGTGAGGTCGTACTTAAGTTGTCAGGTTGCTGTGGTGTGGTTGTGAAGCACAGTTTTGAGACCACCCACACTGACTTCACCTTTACTCCTAGAGACGCTGTGAAAATCTCAGCAAGAGACTGGGGAATGGGGAGATACCTCAGCTTCAGCTGGTCCTTCCAGAACCCTCTGGTACCCATGCATGAATAGCTCTGGGCTCCTCACGTGGGAAAGTGGGACTTTTCCAATACACAGTTGCTGCCACACACAGCCTCTGTGAGTAACTCTTCTGCCTTGTACTCTTCATCACAGGTACCCTTCCCAGACCTCGGAGGCTGGTGAGTTAACTGTACCACTGCTGTGGCACAAGGGCAGTTACCAAATAGGAGGTCTCCAGTGATGCAGAGGGATGTTCTGCAGAGGATGTTTATGCAGAACTCCATAATTTGTTCTGCTACTGTCTCATCCATTTAGTCTTCAGCTTGGATGAGCACCTGTTTCCTAGTTTTCTCTCCTACCAGACCCAACAAGTCCACCCCTCCTTCTACATTGTTACTGACTACTAAGAATAAATCTGCAGGTGATGAATGGATGAGCTGGTGATATAAGTGCCTGTCCAGCCTTGGCTCTTCAGAGTGCTTAGATGTCCTACAATACAGGCAAATGTGCTTAACTTTCCCTCTCAGTTGCAGGTAGCATCTGGTTGTGTGCACTTTGCTTTTCCGCAGCCAGCAGCCTGTCACCTGTGCAGCCACTGTTTTTCCTAACAAGCAACAGAACATAGAGCCAGAATGTGCAGATGTACAGGTGCATGTAAAGTGTGGGAGAGTTAAACAGAAAGATTTCCATTTGTGTGCATTGCATAGCCTGCAATGCATAGTGGTGTGTGGCCAGATGCAGTCCACAGATGTCTCTTCAAGCAATGCCTTGTTGCAGGGACTCGGCAGTTTCTGAATAGTTACAGGGTGACTTGGCTGATTCCTGGAAGAAAAAACAGCAAAAAACACTGGTCAGGTTTTGTCCTGTGATTGCAGGTGGCCCTTATATTCTTCACCTATTTCAAAACTTTTTTGCTGGTAAAGTGTCATGTTGCCTATATTTGACCTCCTTGCTGTCTTATTTGGTGTTCGTATTTTCAGTGAAAAGGCAGCTTCTCAGGACAGGGGAGCTGTTCAGGAAGACATTTCAGTGTCCAGTGCATTTGAACACTAAATGTTCAAGAGTCTTCTGCAAAGGTGAACCAAGGAAAAATCAGAAAAGAGGACAGGCTTGGTCCTCATCGCACACTCTAAATGACTTTGTCACTCTCCCCCATGAAGATCAATGTCAATACTTGTATTGACAAGTACAGGTAGTGCCCTTGCTGTTGGCTTTTTCATAGTGGGCCTCTGCTGTAAGAGATGTTTCCTTCCATTGTAAGAGTTGCCTGTTTGAGTGCTGGGGTAACCACAGCCTCCTCAGCCCAGCCCTGAAACTTTGGGGAAGTGGAGGGTGTCCCAGATGCATTACTGCACCAGAGAGGCTGCATAGAAGAAATCACCTGCCTCCCTGACAGTTGTGGCTGGCTTTCTAAGCCTTTCTCTACCAAGAAAATAATTTTTCCCAATCAAATACTGAAGTTTTGCTTTGTAGGTTGAAGTGGCAGAATACTGTAGCAATGTGTCTTGGCCTGTGTGAGACTGTGATGTTAATGACCAAATACAACTGGTATGGACAATTAAGGGTTATCTGTCAAAGACCCTGTGCAGACACTCTTGACCTCGCTTGTCTTTCAAAGAACCAGTATCTTAGGTTTGGCCCACCTGGCTGTTGTTACGTGCCTGTCTTCGGGATGGAGCAGGAGACATCATCCCCTTAGCCCAGGGTTTGCCTGGCTTTCAGAGCTGCTGTGGTTGCAGAGGCTGGATCCTCACTTAAGGCACGTGCAAGCATTTTTGCTTGTGTAGCTATAAGGACATTCGGCTCTTACTATGGGCATCATGGTTTTCTTCTGATGGTCTATTTTACTTCCTAGTCTAGTGTTTGAAGGAAACCCCTCTGCTTTCTAGTTTATTCTTTATCTTTCCGTTACATAAGAACGTGCTAATGTTTGCATGGAACATGCAAAAAAATCTAGAAACACACAGACAGATGACTTGTGTAAGTACTAGAAAAGGGTAAACTTACAAATAGTACAAGTTGAGTGAAGTATTACATTGCATTATTCTGTCTGAAATTGACATGAATTACTTGAATCTACTGCCGTCATACTCTGCTTAAGGAAATTTTACTTGAGAATTTAAAAAAAAATATTTGGAGAGAGTAACCTTTGCAATGTTCCACTCTTTAGATTGCTGCTGGGATTACATAACGCAGTTTGAGCTACATGTAAACTAATGTTTTGATGCATGAAAATTGGAAAATTTATAAAGAGCTTCATCTTATTGTTTGTCCCTTTGAATACAGGCAACATGTAATCCTGTCTTCATGCAACTGTAGAGCAAATAATTAGGCATCTGCCAAGACACAGAAGGGAACAAACCCAGTATTGCTATTTTATATTCACCAGAAACAATCTTGCCTTTGTATTAGCAATGCTGCATTTTAGATTAAATGAAAGTTGACCTATGCAGAATTAGGAAATTTTTTTGTCATTATGTCTTTCGCAATACCTAAGTAAACTCATCATTTGACATTGCACCTTCCTGCAGAAGCTTTATATGTTCTACTCCTAAAAAATTTATTTTTAAACTTAAGGGTACAAGGGTTCAATCAGCTAAAAGGACTGGAATATTTCTTCTAAGGAAGTAATGCTTATTACTCCAGACAAGCAAAACATTTCAGAAAATGTGTGCTTTAAACACAAAAGAAATGCCTCTCCTTATAAATAAATAAAGGGTGCTCTCTCTTAAGTAAGTGTTGAACTGTTTTGTTGGACTGGGACCCTAAGTGCTAGTTTCTCTGAATGAGTTTTTTAAGTTTCATCATGTCACCACAACTGCTCTGCTTTCATTTGTTAGTGGATACAATGCAATTGGCCAACTCATCAATGACAGGCACTTCTGTTAGATTACAGAAAAGGTATCAGGTCTTTCCATACTTTGTGATGTCCCAAGAGAACAGGAGTTTTAAATCTGTTTGGTCAAGTGACTAATTGGGCTAATTGATTTAAAAAAAAAACCAAACAAAAACAAACAAACAAACAAACAAACAAAAAACCCAAACAAAAAAAAAACAGAGACACTAAAAAAGTCAGGAAAAAGACATATGTGTGGAACAGAACAAGTTCAAAATTATAATTTATGTCACAGAAGGGAGAGAGCGTTGATCCCATGCCAGATACTCTGATACAGGCAGGTATCTTTGTCTCAAGATTGTTCAATGTATCAGAAGATTTTGGAAGTAAGTGTACAATTTTACCAAAAGCTGTAACTAGTCCTCAAGCAGATAGCTGGAACTGAAGGCTTTGAAAAATCGTGGGTAAATAATTCAAGTTCCTTGGACTGATAACGTTGATACAGTATTCTTTAACTATACTCACTTATAAATGATTTTTCTTCAAGGAGATTGCCTTTCTATTTTTAAAAGCGTTGTATAGAAAAGTATGTAAGTACAGCTTCCATTGTCCATTTGAATAGAGCCACAACATAATCCATGTTAATGAATAAGATATACGGCAAAAAAAAGATACAATAACCTTAAGGATTTATGTTTGTGCAAAAATTTATAAATTGCATTTACTATATGCTCATTAAATAGTTTTTCTTTTGTTACAAATAATTCGAAAGGTTTGCCAGAATATTAAAATGGTGTGCCATTCCAGTAAGGCTTCTGCACAGCGCATTCAAGGACTTTCATTATTCTACAGGATGAAGAATAATTCATCAAAACTTGCAGTTCTAAAACAATATATATTTATTCAGTTAATTTAGGAAGGGAAATGCAATTTACATTTCTATTAATCAGTTAATCTGCCTTTTAAATAAAATGATGAAAAAATGTAGTGTGGAACTGTTGGGTTTTTTTAATATTCAGGCATTAGGTTTAAATCTGTGAATGGAATAAAAACCACCGTGCTTCTGAAATACGTTAACATATAGTGCTCACAAAACTGTGAAGAATGCAAACCATAGCTCTTGTCACTCTCAGAGTTACTTATTTGACAGGGAGGAGATGTAACTGATGAAAAAAGTTTTATTTCAGTAGGTTTCTGATTGCAAATCTATACGCATGATTCTATTTCCAATTAAGGGCCTAATCTCAAACCAGTGACAACCAGTGAGAATATTTCTGTCGGATACCTGGAGTTTAGGACCTGATACAGCTCAGAAAACCGAATCCTTGCACATAAAACATCCAAACTTTCTTTGAAGAACAAGGGACTGCAGAATGGCAGAACAAAAGAGCACAGAAGGATTCCCCTACAGGCAAGGCCCTGTCTGCAGTCTGTTTATCAGAGAGTAAGTGCCTTCCAGTGATACTCCTGGAGATTGCATAGCAGGCAATGGCAACCTGAACTGGCTTTGGTGTAAGTACTATAGGTGAAAGTCTAACTTGCATTTATCAATGTAGTTAATAAATTTAATCTGTTCTTGTTCAGCAGTAAGACAGCTGAAATGCTGTTGGCTTTGACTGAGATCATAGAGTCACAGAACCATTTAGGCAGGAAAAGACCCATAAGATTATCAAGCCCAATCATAAACCTAATACTACCAAGTCCACCACTAAACCATATCCCCAAGCACAATGTCTACACATCTTTTAAATACCTGCAGGGATGATCAGAAGACAGGCTGACAGAGTTGGGGTTGTTCAGCCTGGAGAAGAGAAGGCTCTTGTGAGACCTTATTGCAGCCTTTCAATACTTAAACAGGGCTTGTAAGAAAGATGGGGACAAACTTTTTAGCAAGTGTTAGGACAAGGGGTAATGGTTTTAAACTAAAAGATGGTAGATTTAGACTGGCTATAAGGAAGAATTTTTTTTACAATAAGTAGGTGAGACACTAGCACAGGTTGCCCAAAGAGGTGGTGGAGGCCCCATCCCTGGAGACGTTCAAGGCCAGGCTTGATGAAGCTCTGAGAAACCTGAGCTAGTTGAAGATGTCCCTGCTTACTGCAGGGGTTTGAACTACATGACCTTCAAAGGTCCCTTCCAACCCAGACTATTCTATGATTCTATGGTGACTCAACCACTTCCCTGGGCAGCCTGGTCTGGTGAGTGACAACCCTTTCAGAGAAGAAATTTTTCCTAATATCCAAGCTAAACCTCTCCTGGAGCAACTTGAGGCCATTTCCTCTTGTCCTATTGCCTGTTACTTGGGAAGAGACCAACTCCCACCTTGCTACAAACTCCTTTCAAGTAGTTGTAGAGAGGAATAAGGTGTCCCCTCAGCCTCCTCTTCTCCAGGCTAAACAACCCCAGTTCCCTCAGCCGCTCCTCATAAGACTTGTACTCAAGACACTTCACCAGCTTCGTTGCTCTTCTTTGGAATCACCTCAATATCTTTCTTGTAGTGAGGGGTCCAAAACTGAACAAACTATTCAAGATGTGGTCTCACCAGTCCCAAGTACAAAGGGACAATCACTTCCCTAGTCCTGCTGGCCACATTATTTCTGATACCAGCTGGGATGCTGTTGGCCTTCTTGGCCATCTGGGCACACTGCTGGCTCATATTCAGCCAGCTGTCAACCAACACCCCCAGGTCCTTTTCTGCCAGGCAGCTCTCCAGCCACTCTTCCCCAAGCTTGTAGCGCTGCATGGGGTTGTTGTGACCCAAGTGCAAGACCTGGCACTTGGCCTTGTTGAACCTCATACCATTGTCCTCAGCCCAATGATCCAGCCTGTCCAGATCCCTCTGCAGAGCCATCCTAGCCTCAAGCAGATCGACACTCTCACCCAACTTGGTGTTGTCTGCAGACTTACTGAGGATGCGCTCAATCTCCTCGTCCACATCATTGTTAAAGATATTAAAAAAAACTAGCCCAAATACTGAGTCCCGGGGAAAACCCCTTGTGTTAAATCCCCAGCTGGATTTAACTCCATGCACCACAACTCTTTGGGCCTGTCCATCCAGCCAGTTTTTACCCAGTGAAGCATACATTCACCTAAGCCATGAGCAGCCAGTTTCTCTGGGACAGTGCTGATGGGAAACAGTGTCAAAGGCTTTAATAAAGCAACCCATCAAATCCATGTCTCTCCAATTTAGAGGTAAGGATGTTGCACAGAACAGTGTCAAATGCGTTGAACAAGTCCAGGTAGATGACGCCAGTTGATCTTCCCTTATCCAGCAATTCTGTGACCCCATTGTTGAAAGCCATCAGATTTGTCAGGCACGATTTGCCCTTGGTGGCATGTTGGCTGTCACTGATCACCTCTCTTTTCCCCATGTGCCTTAGTATAATTTCCAGGAGGATCCACTCCATGATCTTGCAGGGCACAGAGGTGAGACTGACTGGCCTATAGTTCCCCCAGTCTTCCTTTTTCCCTTAGCCTTTTCTAGACAATGTCCGGGTGGCTGAAGTCCCCTGTCAGAAACAGGGCCTGTGAGCATGATGCTTCCTGCAGTTGAAGAAAGAACTCTTCATCAACCTCCTCTTCTTGATCAGGTGGCCTGTGGCAGGCATCAGACACAAGGTTTTCTTTATTGGCTTGGTCTCTAATTTTCACCCATAAACTCCTGACCTGTGCATTGCTGTTCTTCAGCAATAGCTCTGTGCAATCAACCCCATTTTTGACACAGAAGGCAACTCTGCCACCTCTCCTTCCTTGCCTGTCCCTTCTGAGTAATTTATAGCTATCAGTCACAGCATGGGGCTTCGTTCTGCCCTCAGCCTCTGTCTTCCAGCTCAGCCAGCTGGGTACCCCAAGAACAATTGGTTTTATTATTAAAGATTAAGGCAAAGAAGGAATTAAGTATTTCAGACTTTTCTTCATCCTTTGTCACTCTGTTTCCCCTGTATCCAATAAAGGATGGAGATTCTCTTTAGCCTAGCCCTCCTTTTATTGTTAATGTATTTAGAGAACCTTTTTTTATTGTCTTTTACCAGAGTAACCAGATTAAGTTTTAGTTGGGCTTTGACCTTTCTAATTTACTCCCTGCATAGCCTCACAACATCTTTGCAGTCCTCCTGAGTTGCCTGGCCCTTCTTTCAAAGGTCATAAACTCTCTTTTTTGCCCTGAGTTACAGCCAAAGCTCTCCGTTCAGCCAGGACAGTCTTCTTCCCCGCCAGTTTGTCTTTTGGCACATGGGGATGGCCTGCTTCTGTGCCCTTAAGATTTCCTTCTTGAAGAACATCCAGCTTTCCTGGGCCCCTTTGCTCTTCAGGGATGCCTCCCAAGGGACTCTGTCAACCAGGCCACTAAACAGGCCGAAGATTTCCCTCTGGAAGTCCATAGGACCTTAGTGAAACCATCATAGGAGTAAAAATGATTTGTCAGGTGTCTTGTGAAGGACAATTCCTAATGGCAGCAATGGGTTCAATCAATAATTCTGTCTGTCTCACATTCTGAACTTACTCCATATTTTTATGTTTTCTTCATCATTGCCTAGTTCCTGTGCGCTTCCCTCAGATTTTAATACAATCCTTTATAGGTACAAGGGCTGAAGAAGGGCTGTTGTTGAGGGGTTTCTCTTCCCTTGGACAGGTTTAATGACTATGAACTACAGAATTAACTGGGTTTTTCTGCAGAACTATTTTTATCCAAAGTAATAAGAATAATTTAAAAGGAATAGGACTGTTAAGGATTGCAGTACAGTCAAGAGAGTGGCTCGCTGACCTTTTGAACAAATAAATAACTTAAATTTGCAGGAAAAAAAACAAAAACAAAAACAAAAACAAAAGAAAAATAACCAGAGCATAATTCAGCCACTTCAAGAAAGAGGTTTCTTACAGTAAACCAGGTAAACAGACGTGGAATAAAAGTAAAAATATTTAATTTTACAGATTATTCCATTCTTAACTAGCTGAAGGTAGATATTTGATCCTTATGAAAGGAAACTATTTTTTGAAACAGGGAGTGAAATAGAGTTACGTAATCTGTAGTTTCTTAGAATTATTCCTTTTGAACAAATCTTTTGCAGTTCATAACGTAGGAAGCAGTTTTGTAAAATTCAAAGGTAGATATATAGGTTTAAATGTCTGAGATATATGCATTTTAATAATAACAGGTCTTGAATCTGAGTAGCTATCATGAATTTAAAATGGAAGCATGAATCTAGAACTGTTTAACATTGCTGTGCTAATCCATAATTGGGTGTATAGTATTGCTTCTCTACAAACATACATTTTTGAACTGCAAACTGCAAACGTTCCTGCAAGATGAAAACTACAAAATACCAAAAAGTATGCATAGCAAGGTACAGAGCAGTCAATGTAAAAGCTAAAAAAATTCTCTTAGAAACAAGTCCTAAATATATTCTAAATCACCCGTTAGATAAGTCTATACTGCTTTTTGAATCTGTGTGCATACAGTGGCATCGTGACAGATGTCTTGTCTGATAAGGAGTTGTCTCAGGTGTAATGCCATTATATTTGAATTATTATTTGAGTTACAATTTGAATGCCCTTATATTTGAATTACATTTGAATTACAGTATTGCATAGTGATGCCTTCCTTTGCCACTCTTGTACAAACTGAAAATATTTTCCATACAATGGTTTGCTACAGGACTGATGACTATGTCCACTTTTAAGACACCCAGCCTTGCACCTGGCAGATGTAGGTGTTAGCCCATATGTTTGTCTCACCTGGTAATCAGTGACAAACCTGTACTGATCCTAGTAACTGGGGTGAGTCTCTGCAGGAGGAACACGGCACAACTGATTCTTCTGCCTGTAGTCCCATATCAAGTCATACTCCCTGAGCAGTTCTACCACAACTGCAGCCTTCTTCTGCGTCACCACATAGCATTCAGACTTATCCCTTCTAATGCTGTTCTATATTAACTGGAGACTTGAAAGCATTTGCTTAAAATCTTGCAATAGCAACAAAATACCTGTTGGTGATGAGAGTAGCACGTGTTCAGTGTTATGCTTGTTTAGGGCTTTGCCTTGAGGAAACTATAAAAGCTCAATCTTTGAAAGTTCTAATTTAATTACAGTTTGCATAAAGAAATTCTGTCTGAAATGTTTATATGCTAATCTCTTCCTCAATGTCAATAGCACTGTTATTTTTTTAATTAGTTACTGTGTGTAAAATCGCTTACTTGCAAGTCTATTTCTTTGTTTTCAGGTTCCTCTGTATCTGATAATCAGGTCATGTTTTGTTGCTTGTGGTTTTGATTTAAAAAAAAAAAAAGTAAAAATTGTTCTTTCAAGCTTTAATTTTTCCTCATACGATGTGACACTAACAAAGCACAGAAAGTATATTGTATATTGTATTTGATGAAAGTTTAAATTCTTGTTTAAACCTAAACTATTACTGAAACCTTAAAGGATATCAATCAAGTGTGATTATATATTCTTACTAAAATTGTACTTTGTTGCTTTATATTATCACCTCAAACACAGTGCACATCATTAGACAGCTGAACCCCTAGATGAGAAAATCAGCAAAACCAGATCTTGTATGGGTATCCTTGCCAACAGTTGTGTAGCTGTCATCCGTTATCTAAGAATAGCAGTCTGATACAGCTGATAAGATCATGTGTGAATATAATTATCATTTCACTGAGTGTTTGAATTGAAGGAAAACTGTTAGTGTGACTACACAATTTCAGGATGACGTATGTAGTGGAAGGAAAGCTGTATCTGCTGGAGTTGTCATATAGGAAAAGATTACAAATTAGATAATTTTAGATATTTACATAGCATTTTTCATTCTTTTGGACACCTCTCAGATTCTTTTTTTTTCCTAGATAAATACTATTGTGCTTTAAGATGATTTTGCATTTGTCTATTGCACCGTTTGTTCCTGCGTGAAAAGAAGTGCGGGTAATGAAGGTAAGTCAGGCCAAATGAGCTAACTGGTATTGATCTCAAAATATACCATGAGGCAATCAGAATGGATCAAAAGTACAAGTAGCCCAGGGACTCTGATATATGCACTGCCATAATTTGCAGCTTGAGGAGAAAAGCAGAAATGAACATCTCCACTTTCTCATCTGCAAAAGAAAGATAGCACTTTCATATGCCTACTTCTCTAGGGATATTGCTGATGGATTATGATAGTATAATTAATTTGCAGCAGTGTATGTTGTGTCGTGGGGGTTTTTTTAGGGGTTTCTATAAAATATCAGTCTGCCTTTTCTTCATACAAAAAGCTGTAGCTAATGCGACCACATTATGTGACTCCTAATATGAACAGTCAACTGAAAAACTTCTATTGCAAGATTCAGGGCTAGTTGTCATAGCCTTGAGATTTGTGAGTCTCTTCTGTGCTTTAAAGTGAAAGAGAGGGGAAAATACTTTTTACATAATAAAAGTACGTTCAGTATCACATGATCATCTTAGAAATATTCTTCCATTAGAGAATGTTTTTTCTTTAGAGAATCTCTTGTATTACACTTAATCATTAATCATGAATTAATTATTCATTAATGATAAAGGAAAAGTGTCATTTATTGTATTCAAAAGCCTATTTGAGTAAACATCTTCCAGAGATGTTCTAAGCTTATATTTCTTAATCTATGTTTTATACTAAAAGATGTATTGAAGCTTTAAAACCGTAGTCTTAAAATGAACCATAGTTTGTTTTAAGAACTGTGATTGTATTAAGAAATTCTTGTCAAGAGACAGAAGTAGGAATTAATTATCTGTGCTTGGCAGAGATACAAAATGACAAAATTGCCATAGCAAGACGGGGATTTTAGCATCCTTACACACAGCCATTAGTCTTTGCAAAGCCGTGCTTCAAAAAAGAAGACCAATACGTCTCATGCATCAAAGGGGATGCATACTGAACCGGTAGGAATGATGCAGATTCATAGCCTTGATGTCATCAGGGTATGGAGTTAATGATTACTGCATTTTGTTCCTAGCACTTTTTATAATTTTTATGTAGGGTTTCTATCCTTGCTTCGGTTAAGTCTATTATTTCTGGGAAGTTGAAAATTTTATGGTGATCAGATCCTTTAAGACAGTTTTAATGGGATATAAGCATGTGAGAGTGGCAAAGCGTCTGGCTCAGACTACTCTCCTGAGGCTGTTATGAAACGCTCAGAGTCTGAATTAATTTCTACAACACTGTTATTCAGCTGGGCCACTTCTTATCCTATACCTGGCAGTGAAAACTCAACTTCTACAGAATGCTGATATATCTGCATCTATACATGCTTCCAAATTAACTATACTTCATAGCAATTCAGTCTTTAATTTTTTCAGATGGGAAGAAAGCAAGGAATCTTAGGCAAAGCCTGCTAGAAGTTCACCTAAACATGTGAAGAAATACTGAGTGAAGTAACATGAAAAGCTAATTTTGAAAAACTGCTTTCATAAACAGTGAGTTGCCTACATTTTCACGTACAACCTTAGAGGTGACTTGACCTTTGTATAGATTTTAAGTGAAGTCAAAATGCTAAACATTCCAATTTCTCATCTTCAGTTCTGGTTCTTCTTGTATGTTGGCTCTGGGCTTCAAAATCTATTGAAGTCAAAACTGTGGCCTTGTGCCTGTGCATACATGTTAGCTATGTTTCAGAAAATCTGCTTTGACTTAAATATATTTGTCTGGTTTTATTATGTTATTGATGTCTTGTGAAAACTTAGTGTTGTTATCAGTTTGTGGCTATTTGTCTGCAGAATACACAAATGGAACATTCAGTTAGAAAACTGGACAGTATCAGGGTCACCAAGTCTGAATGTGAGTAAAGTTATGAAACAACACTGAAACTCAGTGCATCAGTACGCAGCTCAGAGACAAGTGGTTTCCTAAATTTGAAACTATTACGCTTGACTGTCATGGTTTAATCCCAGCCGTCAACTAAGCCCCACACAGCCACTCAGTCCCTCCCCCCGATGGGATGGGGAGAGAATCGTAAAAGTCAGAAAACTCCAGGGTTGAGATAAAGACAGTTTGTTAGGTAAAGCGAAAGCCACGCACACAAGAAATACAAAACAAGGAATTAATTCATTATTTCTCATCAGCAGGCAGGTGTTCAGCCATCTCCAGGGAAGCAGGGCTCCATCACACCTAACAGTTTCTTGGCAAGACAAAATGCCATAATTGTGAATATATTCATTCTTCTTCCTCTAGCTTCATATTGCTGAGCGTGACATCATGTGGTATGGAATATCCCTTCAGTAAGTTGGGGTCTGCTGTCCCGGCTGTGTCTCCTCCCAACTATTTGTGCACCCCCAGCCTGCTCGCTGGTGGGGTGGGGTGAGGAGCAAAAAAGGCCTTGACTCTGTGTAAGCACTGCTCAGCAGTGGCTAAAACATTCCTGTATTACCAACACTGTTTTCAGCACAAATCCAAAACATAGCTCATTCTAGCTACTGTGAAGAAAATTAACTCTATATCTCAGACAAAACCAGCACAGTGACTTAGGATACATTGCTCTGTGTGTTCTACAAATCAGTCTTTCATTCACAGGTACATTTGTATAGCCAGAGCACAGAAGGTAATCATGAACTTGTAAATTCAAATCCCACTGTATGATGCAGAAGAGTGGAGAATATTTTTTTATTAAAGCAATGCAGACCTAGTATGTTGCCTTGACTATCATGATTAATTCCTTGGTGTCATAGTACCCATGTATAAAATAATCCTCCCCTCTTCACAGGGATGCCAGACTGAATTCATTACATGAGACATTTGGCAAGAACACCCGTGAGTGTGCCCTTTAATGAAATGGAAACTGGATAATATCTGATTAAAGTTCTCCAGAGGGTAAGGAAATGCCCTCTTGCAACTTAGGCTCCTTGTATCAGGCTGAAAGTAGAATGATGCAAAAATTCTTGAAATTTTATTCAAAACTCCAGCCACAAGAACTGCAATTTAATTTTTTAGCCTCAACCATTAATTAGCTTTTTTTTCCTTGGAGCGTTGTATGCACTGGGTGAAAGCTTAACTTTTAGAACAATGCTGTGCAAAAATTAGTTTTTCACAGTCAGAGGTTTAAGATTTGAGGTGCTGCCCTGCCCTTTTGAAAACACTGCTACAGTACGTCACACTGGTATAAGTAGAAATAAAAGACATGAAGAAATAAAATGCCCCTTATGTATTACATAGCAAGTAACTGTATTTCTGAAATTTACAAGCAAGAGCAGGGGTAGTTTTGATTTTGATGGACTGAAAAGCTGTAGTGTCACACAATGCTCATCTATTGTAGCTGAAAGGCAGACTGAGCCAGCTAGACTTCCTCCTCTTTACATGTATATGAACATGTCTTTTGCACCTTCCTCTGGAAAGGCTGAATGATGCTGTCTGTCTCCATAGTGGTCAGTTTTACAGACACTGATGGAGCTCTTTCCCTTGATGTCCTCAGATTCAGATCAGACCTCAGCACTGTACTGGAGTAAAGATGCTAATGTTCATTTACATCCCGAAGCATTCATGTAGAACCACAAGAAACAGTGAAACTGTGATTTCTACATTTTGGCCAGCTTCTTCTTGTTGTTGGGTTTGTTCAATGAATAGGTAAGTGATCTTTTCAGGCTGTTGAAACGTAGCCTCTAAAATATGATTTACTGAAGATCGACATGCCGGTTCACATCCATCGTGCTATGAAATACAACTGACAGGGACAGAAAATTTTCAGACAAGCAGCAGAATTATGATTCCTTTAGCTACCAACATTGCAAAGTCAGGAAGATTAATTCTGGTTCAAATATCACCATTCACAGCAAGGATTTTTGTGGCTGTAACTAAGGTAACAACATTGATGATGTGTAGCCACAACGGAGTCCAAGATGTCTCCCAAGCTTCTGCTCTTAAAATCTTGCACAGAAGTAGTTTGAATTTGCTTGTGTCAGGGAAATAAGCATGACTAAATGCGAAGTATTGCCGTGCTGCTTTGCTTCTTAACCATCTAGGCCCTCCTGTGTGTAATACTGCATGTAACAGATTCAAAATGAAGGCCACATGGAAAACTTTAACAGCTTCAAGATTTGTCCCTTTTGTAGATGACTTGTTTTATAATATGCTTCTTCAGCCTGCAATTATGACTTAATACTCAATACGGTTTCTATTGTTTTGATTATTATTAATTCTTATTTCTCACAGCTTTTATTCTCTCATAGGAGGAAAAGACATCCTGAAAGAGCATATAAAAAACGTTTAATTATTTAAAAATGCAAGTAACTGCTGTCTTTTCTGTCTTCAAACTGGATTTATAACAGCTTTTCTTTTAATTTTTTTTTAATAGTGTTACAACTTCTTTATACATTTCATTAACCTGGGGCCTTACTGAAAAAAAAGTAGCAAAGAAAAAGTGCAAAATGTACAGGGTTTTCTCCTATGCTATGCTGTTGTAAGATAAAAGCTGCACAACCCTAGGGCTCTTAGAGTCAATATAAATGATAGTTATAGAGGAATTCCTATGAACCTTTTCTCAAAGTCACAGAACTGAAGCAAAAGAAGTGTTTGAGTGATTTCTATGCTTTTGCTGTCATAGATCCCTTTTCAGATAGTGGTAAGTCTGCTAGACAGTAGTTTCTCCAGTGCTCCTCAAAACAATTTTTTCATAAGCCAGAGCTTGTGATTTGAGGGTTCTGGGTTGGTGGCTTGGGTTTTTTTTTGAATGGATGACATCACAGGTACCATCTCATTTTTCAAAACATTTTCAGATGGAGGATTTGGCCCCATAACCTCTCATCATCTAGTGCAGTCTTCTCTCAGCCAGTGCAGACTGATATTACTTTATTCAGTCTGCCTGTCGGGCATAAAGAATGGAGATTTCTGTTAAAAGCTTGTTAGAGGTTGATTTGTCAAGTAGTATTTCTTGCTTCCTTGATTACAATTTCAGTGATATTTACTTCATGGAATTTCCTTGTTTTTATCTTTTAAAAGAAATCCTATACTTAGCCGAGCTCCTGTGAGGCAGGCGGAGGACCCATGACTTGCAAACTTCTTGATCAAGTGCTCATCCACACACCCAAGGCCTGATTGGCTCCAGTGTTCCCATTCATGCTGTAGCTGTGTGTGTGTTCATGTGTACGTGTGTGTGTGTGCGTTTGTCTGTATTTTAAAAGTATATTGCCGCCTGATTGTTTTGAAGTGAAAGCAAACAATAAGGTAGTATGCTAGTTCAAACTCACGGTTACAAATTACCGGTGTCTTGGCAAATGAGCAAGAAGACAAACCAACTCTGTGAAGACAAGTATGTATAAAGATGAGTGTACAGCAATTTAAATTGCTTGGCTATCCCCTGACTGAGCATAATCATTTTGGTCAAAATAGAAAAAAACTCAACTAGTGGATGTTTTGTTTTGTTCAAATATGGAAAAAGAAAAGAAAATGGTTGAAATTAGATCTAGTGCAATTCAAAGCCAGTATCAGTAAACGTAAATATTCTTTTTTAAACCTAACCAAAAAAAAAAATCTCATATTTGAAATTTCAAAGTCTGAATTTTCTCATATTAAAGGTGTCACTTGATTACAAAATAATGCAAGTTAATCAGAAAGATTTAAGAATTGGAACTCTTGGACCACAGAGAATATTTTTCCAGAAGAAAAAAACAGCTATTTACATCTCCTAGAAGTGCTGCATCCTTCCAAAAAAAACATAATGACATCTTATAGTACCCATTTCTTGCAAGTTTAAAGCTAGTGACTTGGGAGTATTGTACTGGCACCTTAGTTTGGTTTTACCTTTTCATGATCATTGCAGCAAGCCACACATTTCCTTACAATCATTTTAAATCCCTAAGTTAACAATATTGCTGTAATGAAGGTATTTTTCTCAAACACTCAATGTCTACTTCTACACGTACGTCATAATTTCACGTGTTCTCTGAATATTAATGAAGAAGCTGTTTCTGCAATATCAAAACTCTCTTCCCGCCAGAGAGCAGATTGTCTAGTCTCTACATTTTTAGCTCTATGATTTTTTTATTGTTGTGATGAAAATGCTGAAAAGCAACGTTTCATGCTGTATTTAAGCAATATGCAAGCTTACAGTCAAACCACAGCAAAAGTCTCCGGTATCACTGTCAGTATACCTCCGTGCGGGTAGAGGATTGCAAGCATCTGGTGGGTACCTTTGTCAATGCAGACCTGTCCAGCCCTACTGTTTCCAGAACTTCCTGTAGATGTGGTGTTGAAAAACAGATGATATTCTGAACTCATTCTTCATTAAACTACATGCAGCTAGGGAGAAACAAACCTCTTGTTCTCTCAACTACTCAACAAAGCAGAAGTACTGGTAAAGTACTGAAGTATGGCACTTGACATGATTTCACCTTATTTTTCCAAGGGCTGGGCATCCACTATGCAATCTTACTAGCATTGTATAAAATAGAATGAGATTTTTAACATAAATATCATACCAAAAGATTTACAGTGAGCAGAATGGCCTTGTTGCAGATTCTTGTTCTATTTGTGCATATTGAGAGAGACTAGTACAAGTCCCGGTGTATGGTATACAGGCCTTCAATCCAAAAAGACGGGGCATACACAACTGTTACTGAGTTCAACGACAGAAGAAACCAGGAACTAAATAACAAGTGCCATTCAAGTGGGGGATTTTTTTGTAGTGGTCAAAGGGGTTTGCAAGACAGCAATATACTTGTATGCCTGCAACCTCTGTCAATGACAGATGAAATATTAACACAAAAATGCCCTTCTGAAATACTTGAAATTGCTGTCACATCTCAAAAAAAGTTTAAAAATTCTGCTCTCTTCTCTTCCAAGTATTATTTTGAATTTTGTTTATAAGCTTTCAAACCCTACTTAAAGAAGTTGGAGTGATAGTAAATTATTTTCCCAGAAATCTACGGGTTTGCCAAGATGAAGAAGTCAATGTATGGTTGTTTGCACTCTGAATTTACAGTCTTGCACCACACTAAGGCACTAAAGGCAACCTTAATTCACAGGAAAGATGTGGCTAAGAAGAAAGCATGGTGCAATGTGAAGCTGGAGACAACATCCTTTTGGAGTGCAAGGAGGAGGAGCTCCTGGAGCTCAATGTAGAACACTGTAAATTCATGTGTAATCAATCCCACTGGTGAGTAACACCATGTAGCAGAGAGAGCTGCTCTGTCACATGGTGGATGCTGAATCTGGGACTCTATACAGTTTACATTCTGCTTTCTTCTCCTTCCCAATGCTGGTGTCTTGTTAAAATTATCCATTTTTTTTCCCCCTCTACCCAAAGTTTAGTATTTTAACGTAGCAGTGTGAATACTCCTGTACATTTTTTTTGAGAATGTGGATAGCTCAGCACCTATTCCCACTTTTTTCTCACCCCATTTTCAATCAGCTCTAAAATTCAAGTCTATATATGCTGTTTTGCAAAGATCTTCTAGGCATTTCTAATTAACCAAGAGCAGAGCAGCACTGAGGCAGTACTCCCTGCAAGTTAATCAGCTCTGTTAAAGAGCTGATGGCTTTAACTCTGCCTGGGATAACACGACTCTACTGCTTCTGAGACCTGCAGTACTGTTATCTGCCACAGACATTTATTGGCTCATTAGGAGCTTGCTCTGAAGCCTCGGCATGTGCTGTGTAACACAGCATAGGCATCTTTTGAGTGTCTGCCACAGAACAGAATTGCTAAAATGCAGTAAGGAAATACCGGAAAATCCCACAGTTTTTTTCCCATTAGCTTTCCCTTTGGCATGACAGTGGTGAAGTGATACAAAGAAGTCTGCAGCCTTTCTTTGTTTTCAAATTCTTTAGAAAGTGAAGTCTTGCTACAAGGGACTGTCACCCTGTTTTTGTTATTAACTTCAGGAGAGATACAATAAAATCTGCTGTTGTACCAGGCTCTCTCTAGTGCACCTCTTCCAGGAGCTCTCCTTATGCAATAACCTGTTTCTCAGTGAATGAAAAGCAATGTTGATCTCCTGATGTCTTCTAACATGGGCCAACTTGTAATTGTGTCAAATATTTGTGAGTAGCTCATCGCTACAGATGGCAGCTAGAGGTAATATGCACTCACAGTACTTGTCCATGAACTTCTTCCAAAGTTTCTGATGAATGGCTCCACTACATCTTTTGTCCCTCATTGCATTTAGCAACTCTTGGACTACCTGTAATAAAGAAACATCATTCAGGTAATGTCTACAGAGAAGTCACACATGTAATGGCAAATAAGAATTAACACCATTATCTGATAGAAAATACCAGATCATATTTTTCTTTTAGAATGTCCTTACTTGAAGAAAATAATTATTCTCCCTCCCAGAAAAAAAAGAATTAAAGTCAAGAAAACAGAAAAATAAATGGAAAATTAGCAGACCATGCAGTAGACACTGTTTTCATGGCTCTTCAGAGCCTAACTGATTTTCAGAAGTCCTCAAACATTTTTAACTTTTAAAAAAAATGATTACTGGATTTTTAAAGGCAAAAGTCTGCTGAGGCTCAGGCCCAGAAACAGAATCCCTAACTTCTGTCTGGCTTATAGCTTTAGATAAGGTGTTCAGCAGTTAATAATGTGTACAGTTACAAATATCTGTATTAGGTTTTTTCCTAGATCTTAGCTTTTGGTTCTAGCTACTAAATCTTTTGTATCTTTCTTTGTTTTCTGTATCTGTATTCTCAAACTCTTTTAAAAATCAGATCTTGGGCCAATAAAACTAGGAGGAAAGATTCTACCATTCATACATTTCAACCTCTAACTCCTATCAGGAAAACAAACAAACAAACAAACAAACTAACCCACAACAGAATTCTTCCAAGCAATTCAGGTATTGCTTTTGACAAGAACAGGAAAGTCTAGAAGGTGCTAAAAAGACTCTTGGTTTTCGATGCTTAATATTAGCCCTCTCCTTGTATTAGTAAAATATAATTAGAAACTGAAATTAGCTGATCCTAAAATGCTGGCATTTTATCAAAGTTCTGTATGATGCTGCCCTAAAATGCCAATATTGTATAGAACAGTGGTTTTTTGTGTTATGGTACTGATGTGGGAGTTACTGGCACATGAACAATCTCTCTTCGGGAGAATACATAGATGTATATACATATAGATTTGAAAATATAAAAAATTAATATGTGAATCATATTGAGATCAATAGCCTAAGTGGTAAAACATGATGGACACTGTTTTTTGAAGGATTATGCCACTAGTAACCAAAGACCTTATTCAAAATCCTATAAGGCTTCAATCATTCAACCACTGTAGTACAGATTAGACATGTAATCTGCCTGAATAAGGAAAAAATAGGTTTAACTCTTGCCTAAAACTTCAGACTTTTTGTAGAAGCTCACCTATCTTTCTCAGAAACCGTGAGTCCAGCTTCTGCTAGGATAGCCTGCAATTCATAGTGACGAATTTTTATCATATTTTGCAAAGCAAATGACGATAACTACTCTCTTTTTTTATATTCATTTGTCATAAAGAGATTTTTAAAATATAGCCCTTTACCTGTTTTGGGCTACACACAGGTGAAAACTTAGTTCAATGCCAAGTTACAAGTTGTGTAACCTTGAAGTTACAGAATCTTCTTGCTTATAACCACCTATTTAGTTTTCTGGATCAATTTACATACTAGTGTATGACTTGTCTTGCCATATACCTCACCAAAAAAATCAGCAGGAGTAGAAACTTTGCATGCAGCACATACAGAAACATTCATTATGAAAAATTATATTTAATATTACTAGGTCTGGAACTGGAATATGACTAAAAAGAACCCTGCCTCAAAACAGTATATTTTCTCTTTATAAAGCTTACCTTGCTTTTTACTTTGGTCATATTCTAACAGGAAAGTAACAAGATTTGCCCTGGCACCATAGTAACAAATACTATGAAAGTAAAGAAGGGAGGTTTCCAGCACATACCCTATTTGATCTACCAGGTTATTTTTTTGGCTTAAACTTTCTTATGAGGAGGAGGCCAAGTACACTCTCTGGCCAGAGTGTGCTCTTTGCCATGGGTCCACCCCAGCAGAGAAGTTTTGTGGAGCACAGCACATGGGGCCAGATCCAGCGTGAAAAATAGAGCATTTCTTTGAGAAAGATTGAGAAACCTTGGGGACAAACCAGTCAGGCTTTTGAAAAGGATGAAAAAGCCTCCCTGATGACCAGAGAGGACTGGACAAAGTTTGCTGCCACTTAGGGAAGCTGTTCATCTCGAATCAAGCCTGCGATAATAGACTTGCATGGGAGGGGTAAGTGGGCAGGGGAAGAATTGTGAATAACGCTTTTCCGTCTGACCTAGTAGTCAACATATATGTTGTGTCTGTAAAGGTTGTGTCGAACATGGCTTTTGGACTTTCAAAGCTTTTCAGTCTGCTTTGGAAAATTCACTGCAGAAAAAGCAGTGAGTTCACCTCCAGGTTTTGAATGATTTGAAATTACAAGAAAATATTTTTTTTTCATAATCTTTTCATAATTTATTCATAAGAGCACTTCCAAATCTCATCAACTGCATGTCCAGTGTGTACTTCTCTAGCACTCAGAAGCAAGAAGGTCTTTGAGCCAAGGGACGTTGTTTTCTGTTTTCATAATTTATTCTTCACTGACAGAAAGTCTCCGAGAATACACGTGGCACTGCATCAGTAATAACAAGATTTTCATACCCTTCCATAAATTTGTCTGACCTCTTGTTCAAACATGTTCTCAGCGGCTCTGTTGAATAAGAATGTAGGTCTGTAAGGAACAACACAGCAACAGCCTCATGTGAGTGGAATGTCTGCATTTTCATTTGTTGGCAAAGCGTCGTGAATAACCAGCTATTTTAAATTAATGTACTATCATTGACTCCAGTACAGCTACAGCAGTGTTCCTCAGTGCAAAGTCTTGTCCTTAATCTTAAGAGCAAGAAGACACTGTTCTTCAAGTATTCTTGGAGGATTTTTTTTTAACAGTTTTTCCCTTCCTTTGCAAAACACATCAGAATTCAATCTTTAATACTAGCTATTCTCCGAATAACAGAAGGATGTAAATTTACATTGCTTTACTTCTTCTCTGCTTGTACATATAACAAGAGATTACAGTCATTCTCCAGAATGTAACATGCTAGTTTTATCTCCTGCTAAGTACGCTGCCTAGAGAATTTCCTTTCCAAACAACTATTTAGAATATTCCCATCCTTAGGAGCTAGTCAACACACAAATAAGCTGTATCTCCCTTTCTTGTAACTTTCTAATTTGAAAGCTAGTTCTGACATCTCTTTTTCTTACATAGTACAAATACCTTTAATCTTTTGTTTCCTTAGGGCAATACTAACTCTGAAATTTTAGTAAAGAAATAAACATAATCATATATTGTACTACTATTTATGTAAAAATATAATATAAATTATGAAGAATTATTAACATCATCATCATCATAATTTTTGTTATTTTACCAATGTAATTGCTATTTTAATCTAAAGCTCTACCTACATATGTTCTTACAATTCTGAAGTAGGAATTGCTGTAAATCAAGATGGAATCCATTTATTTGTTATGTAAAGGTGTAGTCATCATATATGCCATTTTCAATGACAAAATATTTAGTTTCAGTGTTAGAATTTTAGAAATGTAATACAACTCTTAGTATTTATTTAGTTTACACACTCTTTCCCAGTGAGATGAAGGCACCTGTGTTCATGCTCAATATGGTCTCATTAATGAGCAGTGAGCAGGGGTGAAGGAGTGGAAACTCTCACAGCTCTTAGTGGCAAACCACTGGATCAGTTTAAGCTATAGTGTGTAAGCCACCGTATGCTATTCACCTTTAGATTGCTGTTATGAGTGGACTAAAACACTGCGTGTTTTCAGTTCCTTGTTAAGGTTATTTGCACGCACAAGCAATCACACACATATCCAGGTGAGTGTTTATACATACATGCATAATATATTCAAAAGTTCCAGATTGTGGTGCATCAAATTAATATCTGATAATTTGACATAGTGAAGCTATGTAGGGAAAAAATCAGGAAGGCCAAAGCCCAGCTAGAACTAAACCTGGCTTCTGTTGTCAAGGACAACAAAAAAAGTTTCTATAAATATATTTGCAATAAGAAGAGGACTAAGGATTATCTCTGTCCTCTAGTAGATGGGGCCGGCAACATAGTGACCAAGGATGAGGAAAAGGCTGAGGTACTTAATGAAGTCTTTGCCTCAGTCTTCAGCAGTAGGACCAGTTGTTCCCTGAGCACCCAGACCCCTGAGCTAGAAGACAGGGATGGGGAGCAGAATGAAGCCCCCGTAATCCAAAGGGAAACGGTGAGGGACCTGCTTCAGCACCTGGAGCTGCACAAATCTATGGGGCCGGATGGGATCCACCCAAGGGTATTGAAAGAGCTGGCGGAGGTACTCGCCAGGCCACTTGGTATCATTTATGAGCAGTCCTGGACAACCGGGGAGGTCCCAGCTGACTGGAGGTTAGCAAATGTGACACCCATCCACAAGAAGGGCCGGAAGGAGGATCCGGGGAACTACAGGCCAGTCAGTCTGACCTTGGTGCCTGGGAAGGTCATGGAACAGATCCTCCTCAGTGCCATTACACGGCACATGCAGGAGAACAGGGTGATCAGGCCCAGTCAGCATGGGTTTGTGAAGGGCAGGTCATGCCTATCAAACCTAATATCCTTCTATGATAAGGTGACCCACTTAGTGGATGAGGGAAAAGCTGTGGATGTTATCTACTTGGATTTTTGCAAAGCTTTTGACACTGTTTCCCACAGCATTCTCCTGGAGAAACTGGCTGCTCATGGCCTGGACAGGTGTACTCTTCGCTGGGTAAAAAACTGGCTGGATGGCCGTGCCCAGAGAGTGGTGGTAAATGAAGTTAAATCCAGTTGGTGTCCGGTCACAAGTGGTGTCCCCCAGGGCTCGGTGCTGGGGCCGGTTCTCTTTAATATCTTTATCAATGATCTCGATGAAGGGATCGAATGCACCCTCAGTAAGTTCACAGATGACACTAAACTGGGCGGGCGTGTTGATCTGCTTGAGGGTAGGTTGGCTCTGCAGAGGGATCTGGACAGGCTGGACCGATGGGCTGAGACCAATGGTATGAGGTTCAACAAGGCCAAATGCCGGGTCCTGCACTTGGGTCACAACAACCCCATGCAGCGCTACAGGACTGGGGCAGAGTGGCTTGAAAGCAGCCTGGCAGAAAAGGACCTGGGGGTGTTGGTTGACAGCCAGCTGAATATGAGCCAGCAGTGTGCCCAGGTGGCCAAGAAGGCCAACAGCATCCTAGCCTGTATCGGGAATAGCGTGGTGAGCTGGACTAGGGAAGTGATCATCCCCCTGTACTTGGCACTGGTGAGGCCCCACCTCGAGTACTGCGTTCAGTTTTGTGCCCCTCGCTACAAGAGGGACATTGAAGTGTTGGAGCGTGTCCAGAGAAGGGCTACAAAGCTGGTGAGGGGCCTGGAGGACAAACCTTACAAAGAACGACTGAGGGAGCTGGGGTTGTTTAGCCTGGAGAAGAGGAGGCTGAGGGGAGACCTTATCACCCTCTACAACCACCTGAAAGGAGGTTGTAGAGAGATGGGGGCTGACCTTTTCTCCCTGGTGACATGTGATAGGACGAGGGGAAACGGGTTCAAGTTACGTCAGGGGAGGTTTAAATTGGATATTAGGAAACATTTTTTCACTGAAAGGGTTATTAAACATTGGAATAGGCTGCCCAGGGAGGTGGTGGATTCACCATCCCTGGAGGTGTTTAAAAAAAGGGTAGATGGGGCACTTAGGGTCATGGTTTAGAAGTGGCTTTTGTCAGGGTAGGTTAAAGGTTGGACTTGATGATCTTAAAGGTCCCTTCCAACCTCAGCGATTCTATGATTCTATGATTCTATGACATGTTAGTGCTCTATTAAATCAGCTTGATGCTATTCTGCTCAGTTTCCATGACAAAATTTCACATTTCTTCTTAAGAAACCTGTGAGTGAAATTCCACATTAATTCTGAAGTGAGCAACTCAAACGGCATGAACCAGGCAGGTTATTGTCCAGAAGCAGTGGACCTGTCTGCTGCCTCAGGGATGGAGATTCAGGACCCAGGGAGATGCCAGAGCCAGCCATGGCTACCCCAAGGTGCAGTCCTATGGGGTGCTGAAATGGGGCTCCTGGGCCACGGGTAAGGTTGGTGGGGGGTCCCATGGGAAGCTGGTGAGATCCATTAAGGCTTGTGAGTGCTCTCAATGCCTTGACGGTTGTGTGTCTCAAGGATGAATTTGTTCTGATACCCCTGCAACAATGGGACCATTCGAGCAATTAGGTAATGTTGCTGTTTCTCCTCCAAGGAATTTTTTGTGTTAAGCTAACAATAGCAAAATTCTGCCATGCTCATTCTTCTCATCATGTTGATGGTGAAATAGTTTGGACATGTGTACTCACAGTGAAGGGAAAACTGTAGAAAATAGACAATTGCAGCTGGAAGTAATTTTTTATTATGTTTTTTTACCCAGTTGAATTCTGTTCAGATGGAGAGGTCATGGATTTAGGATGGTGGATTAAGGTTTTGGAGCTATTCCACGACATTGTTACTAAAAGAAAATTACAGAAAATCTTTCACCAAGCTAGGTGCACCAAGAATAGGATACACATTTTCAGCCAGATGTTGAGTACTAGTGTGTATGACAAAATAGGGCAGAGGACTTTCAAGTACCCAGGTTCATAAGTCTGGTAATCAGCAATCTGGTAGATAACTGAAGACTAGAGAAAATGGGGCCAGAATACATGGTTCTGCTAATGATGATAATATACGCTCTTCTGCGTATGAAGCTCCATGGCTAAGTTTGAACTAGCTCTAGATTTTGAATTTCCTGTGATGCTGTCATTGCAAAATAATATTACCCAGTTTTGCAGCAACAAAAGCAAAGATGTGCCAGGGCTATTGTGGTGCAGGAATAGAGTTGTTTAAGTATTTAGGCAGAGCTGTGTATCTGGTGTTTAACTACTGTACACTCCCTTGAAAAAAATAGTGTCTGGTTTCAAAAAAGAATAAAATCACAGCTACCTGTGACAGTCCCTTTTTTCCTCTTCTGTCATTATTGCCTCCACAAGTAGGATACAAGCTAGCTATTTTTATCCAGAAGATTACTTGCCTCAAACTCTGGGTTCAGTTGTCTACATTTTGTTTAGCTTTTTTGACATTTCTGAGAGAGACCCATCTCCAAAGGGTGAATTCAGCAGACCGGAGAATCAAGCACTAATAATGGATACGACACAGAAATGATTTAAGATGAAAGGTGTTTTTGAATTTGTAGGAAACTAGAATAACCTAAGAATGAGGATTTTGCTTATGCTTTACTGTTAGAAAATCTCATGGTTCCACTGAATACAAGATTTTGCAGAGATTGAAGAGTGGTTTTTTTCAGGCGCTCAGTCATTTTATTTTTACTACTTCATTTTTTCCTTTTAAAAAAAAAAGTTCAACTTCAATTTATCATTTAGATAAAACACATATAGCTACATTTTCACAAGACCTAGACTCTAGCATGCTGTACAATTTTATGAATGACGGTGTCATTTTGATGTCTAAAATGGGAAATGAACTACTTTGGAAGTCTGTCTGCCGTTGTGGCTGCTGAGCTCTTCAGCAATTCTGACCCTCTGGGAATAACCTGAGTACTCCCAGCTCAGAAAATATAAAATATACTTACAGAAAACATTCACGGAATGGCTCTTAAACTGTTTTGTTTTGTGTTTTTTTTTGTATGTGTTCCAGCAGATCTGAGAGCTCTTCAAATTCCAGCAAGCTAAATGTTTTCAAGCAGGTCTGTGTATTAGCATAAATCTGGGGAAGAAAAGGATCTCTTAATATTTCCTATGACAAATACACAAATTAATCCAAGGCCAACAGAGGAAAATCTGAGGTGCAAAGCATCCGTTAAAGCCTGGACTGCTTCAGGCATGACAGTACATTCTTGTTGGATCAATTAACTGGACTAGCCATGTGAAAATAGTTGGTAGGATGTACACAGATGAATAAGTTCTTTAATTTTTCATAGAGCTACAAGCAGGAAAATAGTCATTAGAGACAGAGTACACAGCCAAGCTTGGCTACATAGCTGACTTTAAGGAGAAGAATAAAGGTTTCTGCCAAACCAAGCAGAGATGCTACAGGAATGAGCAGATCTGGGGAAACCACCCCAGGTTTTGTTCCACTTGACAAATGAACAATTCATCACCAAAATGGATCATTCTTTAGTTTTTCTTTTTCCTCTGCACAAACTCCCATACACCAGAAATGCACGGACTCACCAGTCTCGGGCAGGTAAACACTGACTTCCTTCCAAAATCACTGGGGTCCTTTTCCTCAAAGTCAGCCTTGGCATGTAAACTGGCAAGAGGCATGCTTATTTCATCAGAAGTTTATTTAAGCAGATAAGCCAGAGCAGCAGTTTTGATAAATCTGTGCTTGTATAGAATGCCCTGCATTGTTTGTGTTGGTTTGTTTCTTTTTGCTTATTTCCCTTGCTGATGTAAAAGGCAATACACTGTTGTTACCATCTCACACATAAGACCTTTCAAAAGTGGCTACAGATATCTGGTGCTTCGATGGTGGTTAAATGACCCACAGAGACCAAGAGCCTGTTTTTAAACATTTGTTCCTAAAGCTTTTCTTTTTTCTTTTTTTCTTTCAACTTTGCCTTAGCTTATGAATGCTCAGCATCTCCATAAGTCAGGCCACGGGTAATTCAATGCAAAATCTGAAGTGCCAAGAGTTAACTGAAATTCTTAAACTCTATACGTGAGGGCTATGCACAGTACTGTACAGTGAGTTAGGGTCAACCGCTGGTTTAGAAATCAGGAGAGCCTTGGCTTTATTCTTGGTGTCTGACCAAGTACCGCACTGCTTCAGAGTTTTCTGAGGATGAGTTAAGTGAACTCATGGCTCCTCAGCCCAAGGGGGAACACATACATGGAAAGGCATGCTTAATGTCACAGACTATAAATACCTGAGGCCAAAAGCAACAATAACTTTTTCCCTGCCATTACAGAGCAGAGGTAAAAAGATTATATTACTGGCTTTCAGTGATTTGCAACGCTCAAGGTACTTGAAAGACCCTGTAGCCCATATGCACCTTCTGAATATGAGAAGATGTTCATCAACACTAATCAACCCAAAGATAAGTTCTGAGCAACAACCAGCTACACAGTTAATGCATGTAAGAACATCATGACAGAGCTATTTTGAGGGCAATTTTTCAAGAGTGCATTGGGGGACTATGCAATTGCATTATCAGCACATGACATTCAATTCCATAATTCTGTGTTGTGCAGTTACAAAAACACTTTTGTACTGAGAATCTCAGAATTTCAAGTGTGGCATGGCCCAGCATTTGTCCAGTCTTATGTAGTGCTGTAGTTCTCAAAAAAATGAAGAGGAAATAGGGTGCTGTACAAATCAAGAAATGGAGCCTCCTCTCCTTTCTATGCCCTGAAAGCAGCAGAAAGCAATAGCAAAGGCAGTTTCATGGGAGTCTGAGGAATTTTGTATTGTGTGATGTTGAACTTTGAAAACTAGTGGCATAGCTGATGAACAGGCAGAAGATGACCGTATATTCTACTGCAACTCTACTGTCCAAGTGTTAGATTGTGTCTAGACATCTGAGCCATTGCTTGATGGACTGGCGTGTAGCAGTTCTGAGACTGTGTCACTTGGTTGTAAAGATGATCCTGTCATTAGCCTGTCACAGACTGAGGAAAGAAGTTTACAGTTCAGCCGCAACCCAGTATCTTCATCCACCTGTTTGAATTTTTATTATAGGCAATATAAAGCTAATACAAGTTCACTGACTGTCTGAAGAAGTGAATATAGTAGCCTTTTAGTTTTGAAACAGAACGTTGAATTTTGTGTGATTTAATTTAATGTAAATCAGCTTTGCTCCACTGCAGTTTAGTTGCATCAGCAGGGAAGCATGAGATTTATATAGCATTTGTGCTGCACATTTGAATACACAAAACCTTTATCTGTATTTTGTATGTATAGACATAAATATTTAAAGAATAAAAAGATTTTAGCTATTAAAGAAAAAACAATACATAAACTGAATTTAGGTCAAAGAAAAATGAGGTGTAAGTTCAACACAAGTATATGAACTATATGAAGGCTTACTGTTGCACAAAAAGAAATACGAGTGTTTTGCTTAGTAAACATTTGGTTGTATATTTGCAGCTGTAATTTCTTGAGGGAATGTATGTACTCTACTATTAATATCATCCTAGAAGATTGCACTTTCTGCTTGAATACAGCTTTATGTTATGCCTACATGAATTTCTGCAAATTACAATCCTCAGTAAGAGAGATCCTTATCTGCCACAAAGAAGAAAGGATCATCTCTTATATGTATGACCAACATAGATCAGGCCCCACTCACAGTGCAATGAAATGAGATGTTTGTTCACCCTCCTGTGTTGCCTACTCCAAACCATGAATCAAAAAGGCATTTGAATGAGTCCTGATAAAAGAAGGGTGCAAAGCAGTGAGTCTCTAGGTCCCCCTAGGAAGGACAGCATTGGCTTTCCAACTGAATTGACTTCTGAAAACTAGCCATTTGCCTAGAGACATGTGGCTTAGAGGAAAGCCTGACTGGTGAGTGAAAAGGACCTACAGCCTAATGCTGACCTGAAGGAAGAGAAAGAGGGGAATGCCACCACAGGCACAGGATCAGAGATGGGACCTGGAGGGACGGTGGTGAGAAGCTGGTCATGCTGCTGGAAATTTCTTCCAGTGGTGCTGCCTACTGAAGCCATGAGGTCTCACAAAGAGTTGTAAAACTAGACAATAAGAAAGGAAAGGGACCAGGAGTCTCTGAAAGGAGGATGTGTTCCAGCATCAGCATAAACACAGAGCTTGAGACAGGGCTCTCCACTTGCACCAGTATGGTGCTGTCACCTGTCCTCAGTGACCACCACAGCTCCTTCTGATGTCATATTCCAGAAAGGTAAATAGCTTGAGCCTGCAGAAAGATGAGAATGCAAACCCCACTAGGTGACAGCCCAAGAACAAGGGCAACATGGTCCGGTTTGTTGTCCTGAGAAAAAGGATTATCTGTGGCCAGTAACAGAGAAAGCAGGGCAGGAAGCTCCATTCATATTCCACTGGCCTTGCAGAAGGAACAGGGAAATTGAGAAGTGCTAAACTCATGCTTACAGTGGTGGTGATAACACCTCCACTCAGCAAGTGTTTGGTTAACATTGCAAGTGCTTTCCAGTCACGTCAGGCACAAACTACCCTGCCCTGAACATTGTAATAAATCAGTAATAATGTATGCAAGATCTGCAGTATTTTCTGTTAGAAATCCTGAAATGTCTATCCATAAAAAGGTACAAATATTGTACCAAGGACTTTTCATGCACTTGATAATACTATGGCATCAGTATTTGCAGGCTCATGATACTTTTGTGAAGGCTGTATTATGACAGGTAACTGGAGGAAGATACTTTGGATTATTAGCCTTTTGAACAGGCATGGGCCCAAACTGTATTCCGGAAAAACAACTGAACTCCTGAAACAAATATTAACTAAGATGTTATATTAATTATTTGACAATCTCCATCTGTTAACTTTATACTACTGTGTTATTCCACAAGTGGTATTTAGACAAGATATTTGAGGATTTTAAGCCAAGTCAAGTCTAGATAAGCTTTACTGAATATGATGCCCAAAATGAAACAGATTCTTCATGTAGAGACAGTAAGTAGCTTGGATATATTTGGCCAGATGGGGTTTGTTTGAGTGTGGGATCTCTTGGTTTGGGTACGGGGCGGGGGGTGGGGTGGGTGGGAAGGGGCTCATTCATCCTCAGATACTAATTGTTGATCACAAACCATACGTGTTCTCTAAGTAGTGATCATATTCTGAATATTGATCATACTGTGTTTCAGATCTTGGAATACAAGATTCTGTACGCTAATTTACTAGATTCAGGTTTAATTTTTTTGTTTTTTTAAAGAAAATTTTCACAGTTTTATAAAGACCGCTTTACATAAAAATCCTCTTTTGGTTCTATAGAAAAAAGATGTTCTTTATGTTCTTGAATGGCTTGCAGTTTTTATTTTCATTTAAATGTTATTTTTTCAGCCCATATTTAGTAAAAAATCTGAGTCCTATTGATGGTTAGTCATACATGTCTACCATTTACTCACAATACTCTTTTATGTGCATTTAGGATGCAATTTACCCCTGCAGAGAGAGTCAGTAAGAGTTTTGTACAGTCCTTCAATGATGAACGAACCTTACGCATTTCTCTGCAAAGTTTCCATTTCACAGATGCAGAATAGAAAGAGAGATATGTTGAAACTTGGAATTATTTTCAGGAACACAATAAAACCATCTAGCATTGAAAAGTAAAGTAATTATTTTGCAAATTGTGGTGCTTGTGTAAGTCTATAATTACTCTGTTAACATGATGTGTTTATAAGTCAGTTGCAGCATAAGCACATCATTCGTTACGTGTGGAAATCTGCCAACTGAAATACAGACTACTGTTGGCAGCAAAACTACTGCATGCTAAAGACATAAATTTGTCAGATTAAACAGGTGCTGGAGCCTGTGACCTTGACATCTAATTTATACTCTTTGTCAGGTATATTAGGTTTCATAGGCAGAGTGTGTATGCAGATCAGCTGGCTTCATCATGGCGTTTTAAGTGAGCACCATCTCTTGAAAGCAGGCATCTTGCACTTAAATGCCAACAAATAAAATTGCACCTGTAGCCTGTAATTTATTTTTGTGTGTGCTGGGGAGAGGGGAATCCCCTTTTTTTATTTTTGGTGAGACTGAAGGAAGGGCATTTCTGAAAAGCATTGACTGTGCGGACACTTTCTAGCATCACGTAGGGATACAGTACTGTTGCCACAAGAAGAGTGTAACAGAAACCTTTACACTCCTCTGCGCCTCAGACTGAAATCACATGTGATTATTGCTATTAATTTTGTCTTTCCTGGACTCCTGAGGAAAGATTAAAGTAATTCAGCTCTGCCTTGTTTTTTGGGACTACAGGCTGCTATTCACACAGACAGAAAAGCTGACAAACTGCCTGATTGTTTTCAGGATGCTGTATTTCTAATTGACTTTGTTGAGCTTTGGAAATCTAGTCAGTCTTTCTCAGCTGACAGTGCTCTAAGTGAGAAACAAAGCAGATTTGGACGCTGCCATGACTGGGAATGAGAGGCTGGACAGAACAGCCCTCCCATGCCAGGTACCTGAAGGTGTATTCTTTCTCCTCTGAGCAGTTTATTAGCTAAAGTGAGATATTGAGACAACAAAAGTAATGATCAATCCATGCAATTTTCACCTAAATATTTCGAATATAGCAAAGGTTCAAGCAAATAAAATGAGATCCTCAAGCCTCCTCTGCGAATCTAAAACCTAGATCTAAGAGTGGGAATCTTGCAAAGACATGGAGAAGAAAAGGGACAATTTCCTGCTGGTGAAGATGACTGAGTATCTTACCTGTGGAAACACGCATTCACTTCTCTCCTTTCCTCACAGCTTCTTAATCCTCTAAGGAAACATCAAAAAATAAATACAGGGAATTTTTATTCCAAACCTATATAATAAGCTTATACCAAAAACATATATGACAGTTTTCTGTGCTCATACTACACACCACATGCATGATTCCAGGACTGCTGCAAAGAGCAAACACTACCAGTTACACATGAGTTACCTCCATTTCCACTGAAAATAACGTATGGAAAGTGCAGTAACAGGAAAACTGCAGTTTGTGATAAAAGAAGAAATTCAGCAGTGAGATGCCAATGGTTCGTCATTTGATCTAACCTTCACACTACAGTTACTTTGTTTTTCATGTCTCAGTTGCTGTTTAAGTCATAATGGCTGGCTAAAAGCTATTTAAGGGGGAGAGAAAAGCCAACCATTAAAATAGCATTTTGAGGAATAGAGGGGGAGAGCGGCTGATGACCTGTGTCATAATCTGCTGTGTGGAAGGAATCTTTCATGACAAAAGAAGTGTGATATTTACTGAATGTTAATTTGCTCCATGCCTAACCAGCTAAGCAAAGATAACTGGTTATTTCTATTGTTCCTTTGATCAAAAAAAGTGAAGATTGATTATGCTTTTTCCTGAAATGTCCCTCATTCTATTCACCATGTGACCCATTCACCATAAAAATTTGGGGTTGAATATTTCGACATTTGAATATTACATGAAGGATAAAGACTAGGAGTTTGAGATGATTGTTTATGCTGAGTTGGATTTACACAGTAGTTTTTCACTCCTTCCCTCATTTAGGATCTGTCAGTCAGGCAAGGAATCAACAAAATGGTTTCTATTCATGTTATACAGTCCCGTTTGCCAAATTGCATGGTATCTGTGGGTTGGCAGGTGGTTGTTGTCTAGGCACATGCTTATCCCTTGCCTGCACCCGTTTTCTGTTGAATTAATGATCTGAGCTATTTTAAGACATAAGTAGCTCTTTCCCAGTGCTTTACACTACTGCAGAGATGTCCAGGAAAAGTCCCTCCACATCTGCCTTGAACTGATGTAGAGCACACTGTATGCAGCCGTTTAAGTGTGAACCTCAATTTTCTTCTCTCACCACAGCCGAGAAAACCTTTCATACAAAACTGGTGCCTCAGGGACCATCTTCTGTGCAGCAGCCCAGCAGAATGAGTCTTCAGTACAAAATTTCAGGAAAGTCAGCCTTCAAGAACAGAAATATTTACTCTCAAATTTAGCGTGGTTTTCACAGTGGCTTTAAATCCTTTAAATCCTTTGCAGGCCTCACTAGTTAAGAAATACATGTCAGCATGACCTAACCGAGTAAGCACAAATTAATTAACAAAGCAGTGAATTATTTGTAAAAAAGAGCTACTGCCTGGAGCTGCCTTATCTGACTGTCCGGAGCCTCCCTGTATGAACTAAGCCACATGCTAATGCTTTTTGTTGCAATGTTCTACAGTCCTGCTTATCTGACAGAGTTTGGTGAAGAACCGGTTGTACATCCTAAAGGTATATAAACCCTGGAACTCTCCTATAGCTATAGGAATAAACTCTTCCTGCTCTGACCTCAGCTAAATTGAATTCCCATTATTTCCGTGACCATAGGATGGTAGAAAATTTCTCTCTTTGAAACTTAAAATCAGTCCACACTTTAGAAAGGCCAGGTTTTACAGCTTTCCTCAGGCAAAACTCATGAAAAAGTTTAATGAACATTTAGCCTGAAGACTATGGGCCATAGGCTTACGATCGGTTTCTTCTAATGATTCTAGTTTTGTGAGAATATAAATTAATGGCTGTGTAAGACTCTGAATGGAAGCTGTAAAAAACCGATTTATCTGTCTTCATTTCCCAAAGAATTATGCCATGATACAAAACAATGCCAGCTTCAGAAAATCTGATTTTCTGCCAGGAAATATGGATACAGTTTTACATGTCTCTTAAAGGAATTGTGTAGTGTTAATTATGTATTATTTTACTTTTTGTGCCCAGTTGTCTGCAAGTGGTCACTTATTTAAACGAAAAAGAAGACACTTTCCACTGTCCATTAATCTTCTCTGTTTACAGACACTTTTGTTCTGGATAGCTAAGGAAGAAGGCTGCAGTTCAGCTGATTTGCCTTTCCTCAGCCTTTTCTTTTTTAGTAAGAGAGAAAGAGGCTAAATCTCACCTAGTGTTCGTGAAACACTCATACAGCCCAATGGGAATTATATACCTCCAGAAAAGCATCTGTGACACAGTAATAACGGGGATTGTCTTCCAACATGCAGCGTGCTTCCTTCCTGAGTGATCCTTAAGCCAGAGTTGTCAGTCAGAATATTTCAGTCCCTGTGGGAAAACCTCATTTCCCACCACTAATGCAGTGCTATGCAGCAACCCTGATAATTTCCATTCACTGAACAGCAGCAAAGATCCATTATTTTCCTCTGTTCTTGTTATAAAAATGTAGCTCACATATGGTGTGGGAGGAAAATGCTACAGAGTGCATTTAGAGGACATATATTGTTGAATTAGAATTGCCACTAAAAGTACATTTTAAAAGTCACTGAAAACAGCGTAAACCTCTATCAACTAATGCATTAGATACTGATCTGGTCTGATTCAGACACAAGCATTGTAATAGTCACAAGTGCAGATAAAATATTCTTTGTTTATCTTAAATTTTTGTCTCTGTAACCACAATTATCAAGGTGGTTTTTTCTGATCTTCTGTATTAACACCAGCATCTGGTCTCTACCGTTGACTACCAAGATTTTTCAAGTGCTATAAGCAAGCTGGAGATTTCTACGGTTTGTTTTGTCAGCCCCATCTGCCTATGTAGGCTACCATTTGGCACACACAAACAAGCAGTTATCAACTTTACTTTCAATGAGACATTGTTCTAGTTCCTGTCCTTGCTACACAGTCATGAAGTCACAACTGGATGGCTACTGCTGAAAAGACCGACATCTGAACTCATTTTTCTTTATTTTTTTCTTTTTCTTTTAATTTGATACAAAAGGCTAGGAAAGAGGTTAGGTTAGGTTAGGTTTGCCGACAACACCAAGCTGTGTGGGGCAGCTGACATGCTGGAGGGAAGGGATGCCATCCAGAGGGACCTTGACAGGCCGGAGAGGTGGGCCCATGCCAACCTCATTAAGTCCAACAAGACCAAGTGCAGGGTCCTCCATCTGGGTTGGCGCAACCCCAAGCACCGACATAGGCTGGGCAGTGACTGGCTTGAGAGCAGCCCTGAAGAAAAGGACTTGGAGGTGCTGGTGGACGAGAGGCTCAACATGAGCCATCAGTGTGCACTATCAGCCCAGAAAGCCAACCGTATCCTGGGCTGCATCAGGAGAAGCGAGGCCAGCAGGTTGAGGGAGGTGATTCTCCTCCTCTACTCCACTCTTGTGAGACCCCACCTGGAGTACTGCATCCAGTTCTGGAGCCCCTACTACAAGAAAGATATGGATGTGCTGGAGTGTTTCCAGAGAAGGGCCACAAGGATGATCAGAGGGCTGGAGCACCTTTCCTATGAGGACAGACTAAGACAGTTGGGGTTGTTCAGTGTGGAGAAAAGAAGGCTCCGAGAAGACCTTATAGTGGCCTACCAGTATCTTAAGGGGGCCTACAAGAAAGCTGGTGAGGGACTTTTTAGGATGTTGGGTAATGGTAGGACTAGAGGGAATGGATTAAAAATAGAGATGTGTCAATTCAGACTGGACGTTAGGAAGAAGTTCTTCACCATGAGGGTGGTGAGACACTGGAACAGGTTGCCCAGTGAGGTGGTGGAAGCCCCATCCCTGGAAGTTTTTAAGGCCAGGCTGGATGGGGCTCTGAGCAACCTGGTCTAGTGGGAGGTGTCCCTGCCCATGGCAGAGGGGTTGGAACTCAATGATCTTTAAGGTCCCTTCCAACCCTAACAATTCTATGATTCTATGAAAGATTTTCAAAAATTCATTTGTATATAAAATGAACTGGTAATACTGGTAGGATACTCCATAGCATTGTTATTTCTGTGGATAATAAATTCACAGGTTATCCCTCTGAACAGCAAAGTAGAATAATAAATATACATTGCTAAAATGTGAAGCCCTTTAAATACCCAAACATAGCAGCTGTATGTCTAGACACTCTGTTCTGAAGATTTTAAATACAAAACAAAGCTTTCCTTGGCCAAGGGGTTGTCCTTGAATATAAAACGCACATGGTTTTGCTCTCAACATTGACCTGCTCTACCTGAAAAATATGTGGTATTCAACACAAAGAATTGTTTGACTTCAGTCAGAGATGACAGATGGAAAATTTCTCTTTGCACATTTTTATTTCATGTACTGCTCTTTGATTATTTTTTCTAGGCTCTCTTGCTAATGCTTGGAGTGACGGAAGTCTTCACTTTATATAAGCAAATGCCTGAAGTATCTGCTTTTCTCTTTTCTCCTCATGCAGTTTCCGAGGAATGACATGTATCTGTCAAGTCTCTGTGTGAAGACCAAACAATTCTCAGTCCCCTAAAGCTCATTCCTCCCATGCGTAGCGTATTGCTCCGTATTATTCTGAAGATTGAATCCGGACAATAGAAAAGGTCATCCTGCCCTATTGAGTGATGCTTGAAGTGATGCCTTAGCTGTAGCCACTCACCCTCAAAATCAACTGGAGAGTCAGAAACTATCTCCAGTGATGGGCCCTTTGCTCTTCTGAAAGGCAAGCTTCATATGTTCAGAAAGACGCTACAGGAAAAGTATGATGTGTTCCCCTTTCTGGGCATGCTCCCACGCTTGTTTGTGTCTTGACCAACTTGTAAGGCTGAGTGCCTCTCCAAAGTGCCGGTTGCAATTACCGAGTTCAGGGAACAGAGGAGAGAAGAAAAACCTGTGACCACACAGCAGTCCTGTAAAAGGCAGAGCCTAAAACTGGTGAGATGAATTGACTAAGCAAAACAAGCCACAGCAGGTGAAAATCAGCATATGGGTTGGGTCTGAGAACATTCTGGTACTGCTTCCAAAAGTGTCTGTTATGTACTCATCATTAATTTTAAAAGACCCCTGAAAGCCTTAGAGCTCTTACATGTGCAGTCCTGAAATATTTTAACTGCCTTTGGAAAATGGAGAAAAAGCGGTGCCTGATCGCTTGATAGTTGCTCAGAGCAAGAACAAGCCAAGGAAGAAGCAGTGGCTTCTCCTTCCCTTTCCAGACCACTTTGCTCCATTCAGTAAAAAGAAGTGGGAAACTGAAGGATGTCAGGTTTCAACAGAATAACTGTGGTTAAGACCATGTGGTTAAGCTCACTACAAGAAATGTCAGTTTAGAGAAGAGGGCTGCTGTCTGACAGCAGTGGTTGACATTGTCTTAGGTACCTTTATCTGTGTTCTCACCTAGGTTGAGAACTATCCTCTGGAGAAAACAGAGAAATTAAGATACACAGGTGCACGACTGAGCTTTGAGAAAGGGTGTGCCTCAAACATTGAATAGGTATGTGCCTCTCTTGATCCCAGCTTTCTTACTGTAAAGATAGGAACTCAAAGGACAATAGTCTGCAAAACCTGGTATTCCCATACAATTCCCATGGGAATTCTTCGATTATGGCCACTAGCAAAGCATCGAATCCTTGTTGAGGCATCATGAGGAAAATATTCTTGGATCCCCAAATGACACTTTGCCCTATAAATCTACCAACATTGACTCTTTGCTGGGTGAAGGATCAGATCTATCTTATTTTGTTTTTTTGTTTTTTTTCCTATTCTTCCACCATAGCCAAGGCCTTTGCCACTGCTGCTCCAGAGGAGACTGATCAGGGATGGGCACACACTAGAGGCAATGGTGGTCCCAGCCTCCACAAGGTGTCTGGGTGAGAGCTGAAGGAGCTGTGCAGCATACCTGCTGGGCTTCTGCTGGGCTTGGCCTTGGCAGACTAGGATTACCTGGGGACAGGCTTTTTTAAAGAATCTGGAGTGGAGGAAGCCTGGAAAGGTAAGCTGCTGCTCAAAATCTGGCCTGCAAAGAAATACCTTGTTAAATGGATGGCAAGAACAGAGCGCACATGCTGTGCCATGGGTATAACAGATGGAGGAAATAGGTGTGAGGTTGCCCATGTTGGTTCTATTCCAGTTTAAAACAAAAACTAGTTCAGAGTTTGTTCTGGTGCATAAGAATAACACATCACAGTGAATTTTCAGTTACCTGCACTGTGTTTGCTGGCTTTAAATCCCCTTTTTACAGTATTTTAAATGACTGAAATCTTTTCTTTATGGACAAATGACAAAATTTACTGCAAATGCCCCTGTTCTGCTTAAGCGACCGTGCATTAAATTAAAGAGTTCATAAATCTTTTTTACATTCACATCTAAAACGTAGGGAAGGAGAGATGCCTTAGCTCTTAACAGTTAAGATGTAATTATAATAAATGTATAGGGAAAGGCAGAGAAGACAATTTTATGATACCTTTTTTTTTTCATGTTTCCCCAATTCATCATCCATGTATGCAGCCCTCTTGCCTACTTGGCCATTTCCCCCAAAATTACTCTCAATTTCCAAACCCCGCAGTAGTATCTAACAACTACTGTTTTGAACACCACACACTTAGAGCAGATGTGTCTTTTAATCCTCTAAATCCAAGGGAGCTAGATTAACCCCTGTGAGAAGGTTGGTCTGCTAGAAAATAGCTGTTGGCTTAAAATCTAACATCTGGGAGGTCAAAAACTGGATTTTCACCTCTTTGAGGAAAAGGAAAGCTTAAACTTCTTGCTGGGAACTGTGTCACTTCCTGCAAGCTGTGGAAGAGCCCACACTATCCTTTGTCACATTATGGCATATTAATGTCTAGAAAATAAATTTTAAATCACCTTTTTGAAATACTTTACACATAGTAGTTTCAAGTTTTCTTTCCATCTGAGCCCTGCTCAATGGGGTTTATGCTGATAGAACTGTTTTAAGGCAGAATACAAGATATATCTAAAACTTGGTGACAGGTTTGAGACGACTATTTTTTTCTGCTGTGTGTGGCCTGTGAAGAATGTTTGTTGGCTGTAATGAAGATCAACTTTCTGTCAGCATTTGATAGAGGCATTTTATTAAGGGTCGTTAGCATTTGGGTATCATACAATCATGAAACTGGGACTTTTAAAAAAAAAAAAAATTATTTGCTCAAGGAAAGCTGTGAAGTTTCAGGGGCTGGGAGAAAATGGGTGTGTTTCTCTGCTCACTAACTACCCAGATAATCTCAGATCACAGAATGGAGCTGTGGCTTGCTTCTGGCAGACTGGATTCCCGCAAAACACAGTGTATGGGTTTGCTTCCCTCACTGTTCCCTCTGGACGCCTCAAAATGCACTGACCACTAACACATATAGACATGAAATGAAGCTGCTTTATTATATGATAAAAGCTTGTCTGCACATCCCCAGAAGAGCGCAGAGAGACACTGGCAGGAGAGGGAGCCCAAATAATACTCTGTCCTGGCTGTCCCAAGCTCCTCACAGGAGTCACCAGCCCAACTCAGACCCATCTGCACAAGAATGGGGTCAAGAAGTCCATGTGCCAGTGATGCCAGTGACTGGAGCAGTGCGGGTGTGTGAGTGATCACTAGCAAGGATCAAGGCGGACAAGCCAGCGCATAGGCAAGGCGGCCTGGGAGTGAAGGAGTAAGTGGGTCCCCGTGGGCCAGCTATGAGCATGGGAGCATCTGCGTGTCCCTAGGGGCAAGAGTGCAGTGGGGTTGGCTGTGGGACCAGGGGAGTCCTGGTCGGCTCTGGGTGTGCACGTGCCTGCAACAGTCTGCAACAGCTTCTGCAGTGGGGCTGTGGTCTTGGGGGTCCATGTCTCCAGGTGCCAGCAACTGGAGAGACTGGGATCCAGAGGCAGCTACTGAGACTGAGAGTCTCAGCCCAGCCGCTGGGGGGATCCACATTTATGTATATATGTATATGTGTATGTGTATGTGTATGTGTGTAAATATATACATATCTATTCTCCCTAGTGAACCTCCATCCTACTCAGCCAGCAAAGGAAGCAGGAGAGGCAATGTCTGTGATCTGTGTGGCTGGTCATGTATATATGCATATATGTATATATGTGTTATATATCTGCACTCTATGTGCACGTGCCTACTGTGAATACATCTTTGGCCATGCTGCTCTTTGGACCTGGGGACATGGAGCTGCAGCAGCCTTGTCTCCTTTGGGCTGTCAAATCTGGCATGACAAATTTTCCTCTGTGAGATGGCTCTGTAGTGGGATCCATACCCATATCTACCTCTACCTTGCTAGCAGTGTTATCACTTATGACCAGTATGATGTTTTAATAAAGAAACCTGCAGGCATTCTAGGCTATGGTATGTAATAGGACACACAGTGCTCATGCACCCATGCACACATGTCATCTAACCCTTCAGGAACAGCTAACAACGTTAAACATTTCAAGCTTTAAATATTCTACTTGATTTGATTTTTAAATAGTAAGTATATCTTGAAGGACTAGTCCTTCAAGATATATACTACATACTTACTTATTGAAAACACTGAAGGACTGCAAGTCAGTAAGTCTTCCTGAAAATATAAGACTTTTACAAATACTACATACAGTAAGGCAGAGAGAAAGGAACAAAAGAACATGTGTTACTAAGCTATTTGATTGACACGTGCCTTCATGAATTTCACATGGCTACACCTCCGTGAACAAAGAAGTTACCTGAATGTAGCTCCAATGTCTTTTCTTTTTCCTGATTACTCTGCCATTTTCCCAATAAATCCAGAGTGATGAATGAGCTTGTCAACATATGTGAAAGATAGTTATTTGCTAAAGATTTTTTAAAGTAATGTTGGTTTAGAAAATGTTGTACATAGCTGCAAGGTTCAACTGAAATTGCTTTGACAATTACTATAAGAAACTCTTGTATGAAATGATATGTTGCTATGTCTCACTGTATCCATTATGCCCTTAAAATATGGCCATTCAAAGTGTTCTGTAAGTTTCTTTGTGCATTTGCATAGGTATAGAGATATTAAAGAACAGTTGAGTACACCAAATATAGTTTATCCTCACATGTTTGTAAATGATTCCGCAGATACAAAGTCACAGAGTAGCTCTTACCTTTAACTTCAGAAATTCTGTGCAAAACAAAACCTCTGCTTAGGTGTGAGATTTCAATGGTAACCGCCGCTAAATGGGTCATCATCACTCCAGCTCCTTCCAGGCAGCAAAACTCAAAATATGGAATACTTTTTCTCCTCCGCTTTTGAAGTTTCAGGAAGAATATGATCTAGCTTCTGTTTAGCCTTTCAGAGGGGAAAAAAAAAAAGAAAAAAAAAGAAAAAAAAAAGAGGTTTTGCCTTACTCAAACTTTTAGTAGGAAAAGACAGATATTTGAGCACAGCTTCATGAACTTGTCACCACATGTGTATTTCAACTAGATAAGCTGCACCTGCAAGACACCAAAGTAATTAGCTGACAAAGGTCAGTCTTTGTAGGTGCAGATCCGCTG